>NC_052050.1:32615229-32936896 GCF_903992535.2 Arvicola amphibius | reverse complement strand
AGACTCAGAGAGTTTAAGAAACTTAACCCAAGGCCTTGGAGCCAAGTGGGCGAAGTCTATCAAAGCACCAAATCTGGGCCTGTCACTCCATGCCAGTACCTCCAGCCAGCAGCCTTTAATTAATCATCTACTAAAGGCAGGCATGATGTCTGTCAAGTTTTGCCAACAGTTAATATGGCTCCACTTTCACAAATGATCAACCAGCCTGACCATGACGCTACGTGCAGGATTCTCCCTCCCCCCCCCCACCACACCCTGCATGCCAGAATTGCTTTGAGGTCCCACCTCCCACTAATAATCAGAAGCTGCCTTGGGGAACAATCCTTTTTAAAAATGAAGCTGTCTGAGACTTGCAATGGCCAAACACAGTCAGAGTTGTCTCACAAATCTTTCTTCAAGGAGCACAGGGCGGATGTGTAACACCGTGTAGCTGCTGCTGCTGCTGCTGCTGTTGCATTATTTGGGGGCCCAGAGGCCTGCATGACTCTGCTCTGAAATAAAATAAGGAACTTTCCCTTGTTTCCTGTGAAATCACAGGAGGAAAACAAGAAGGGTCTGCACGGGCCTCGGGAAGTGATTAAAGGAACCCAGGCCTGTAAGGAAGTATGGATTTTCGCACATTCCTGCCTGCCATAGAAAATACCTTCTCCCCCGTCTTTGGACCTCATGTTAATTGCTCTTAAAATTAACCAGCTGGACCAGAATTATTCCTCTCCCCCATTCTTCCCTCATTCCAGGCTTGCAGTACTAGACATGAGCCCAGGGCCTCACCTGTAATAAATAATTGATACACTACAAAGCCACATCCCTAGCCCTTTCTTACTTTATTTTGAGACAGGCTCTTGTCATATAGCCCAGGCTGACCTTGAACTCTGGACCTTACTGTCTTTGCTTTCAGAATACTGTGATTACAGGCATAAACCCGCATGCTCAGCCTGAATCAGAACAATTTCTGAGATACTTTTATTATTTGTGAGTATGTGTGTGCGTGTGTATGTGTATACCTATGTCTATGTGTGTGTACACACATATGTGCACATGCTCTCATGCTTGGGTGATCAAACACATATGTAGAGGCCAGAGGTGGGTGTTGGGATCTTTTTCAGTTTAATTGCTTCCACTTTATTTTTTGAGACAGTGTCTTCCCAATCAAAACCAGAGCTTGTCGGTATGTCTAATGTCCCTAGTCAGCTTGCTTTGGGGATCCCTAGTCTCTGCCTTCCACAGCTGGGTTTGCAGGCGGGTCATCATGTCTACTTGGCGCTTTGCGTGGTTTCTGGAGATCTGAACGCTGGTCCCCCACCCCACCCCACCCCACACACACTTGGACAGCAAGTCTTTCAACCATTGAGCAATCCCCAGCTAAGGTTCTTTCCCTGTTCTGCGCCACTTTTGGTATTCACAGCCATCTCCCTAGGTAGATATTATGTCCATTTTAAAACGAAGCTCAGTGATCTGTCTGAGATCACAGAACTAGTAAGTGGCCAAGCCAGGCTTTAGAAAGAAACTATGGCTCTCCAGGTCCAGGACTTTGCTGTGGCCAACCTGGGGATACACTTAAATCTTGCTCTCAGCAAAACTCTAATGGAGAGGCCACAGAATAGCCCCTGTCCCACTGCCCTAGGCTTATAGAGGCCCCTACTCACTGAGAATCACTCGGAGTTAGTTTGTCATGTGAGGAAATGGAATGAATACAGCATCAGAGGCAGGGCCACCAGCCACCAGTCCTGTCTAATCTGTCCCTTCTCTTATTTCACAGCCCCATTTAGAGGTGAGACCTTTCAGGACACACATGAAGGGGTGGTATTTAGACTTCCCTGTTAATTCTTACCACTTTCGTTGCCCTTAAATGAGTGACCCTGCCGATGGCTCCCATCTGGGCTTCTATGTTCAGAGCTGGAACAGACAGGTCTGTGCTGGAAGTCTGAGCCTTGTTCTCAGACTGGCCCTGCCTCTCTTTAGTCATATGACTGCTATAGTCACTAGTTTTTCTGAACTGAGACAGACTAAATCAGTATCACAAACTCCACAGGTCTTGTTTAACATGAATAGGGAATAGTGTGTCTTGTGTGTGTGTGGGGGGGGGTTTGCTAAACTGCCAACACTTAAAGAATAGTCACATAAAACCCCGACTGTCCCAAACCTCACACACCTTGGCTGATTGACAGGCTGGAATTCCCATCCTATGCTTCATCGGGGAGCAGCAGCCAGGATGGAGGGCCTCTGTTGCTCTTTTTCTGGAGCCCCACCTCTGTGTTAAGCTTTCCTCTGGATTCCTGTTCTCAACCTGGAAGGTACCTATATAGGTAACCTCTGATTCCATGGTCACTAGGTCCTGTACCTGACTAGTGTGGATGTTTCCTCTGCTCTGGGCCTCACCTTGAGCTGGCTCAGTAGTGACGGAGTGACTGAGGGTGGATTAGAGAGCTGGGTTCTGGGAACTGCTCTGCAGCCACGATCTGCTTTGTAGGAGGCTACCGGTTGTTGGAAAGTTGAGAGAAAGCTTTGAAGCCTTTTATTCTTTTTTTAACTCCAGGTCCACACTGGGCCTCGGACTCTAGAGGTGTGGCTCTCAACCTTCCTAATGCTATGACCCCTTAATACAGTCCCTCATGTCATGGTGATCCCCAACCAGAAAATTATTTTTGTTGCCACTTCATAATTGCAATTTTGCTACTGTTATGAATCATAATGTAGATATTTTTGGAGACAGAGATTTGCCAAAGGGCTCACGACACACAGGCTAAAAACCACTGCCCTAGAAGGAGACCAGGGGTACCGGCGATGAACCGGTGTGAATCCCCGCTTTCCTTGTGGATGCTGCTGCCTGTTTATTTTCACAGAGCTCCTGTTTCTCAGAGATTAATTGTTGCCAAATACAACTTATTTTCTAATCCTTTCAGGCCCCATTTAATCCTTCTGCTTTATTTTATCTATTTTTTTTATAAAGTCACCGAGGCTTTTTAAAAATTTTGTTTTATGGATTTGCCGATGATTGTCCGGCTTTACAAATTGGATTCTTAAAGCTGATTCTCTGAAGAAAAGGATGCAGTGTGACAAGACAAGAAACAGCTCATCCTCAAACCAGGAGGATAAATACTAATAAAAAAAAGTATCAGCAACCCCATTCTCCAGCCTTCCTGTGACTCACAGGGTGTCTCAGTTGTCACCGATAATCTAATCTCTCTATGATAGGTGAGGAACAGGACAATGGCGACCCAGCCAGACTGCGGGTGTGATAGGCCTCTGATTAATAGGACTGTCCAATAAGCCCCCACCCCCAGGAAGATGATTAACGACGTTTGATGTGAACTCTGGCCTCCCCCAGTGGGAAGAGGGAGGACCGAGATCTGCTCACACAGAAAGGCGCGTCCTGAAGGGTTGATTGATTTCTAAGGCTTTGTTCCCGCGAGCCTGTGTCCAGGGAGGGGCCTGGTACCCTTGTTGTGCATGGACTTTGGCGAGAGCTCAGCCTAGCTGGACCCTGTTAATACTTCTCCTAGAGACCAGCCTTTTCCTTGCCCTGGAGCCCTGGAATGCGTAAGTGAGGCAGCCTTAGCCACTGCTGCTGAATTGATGTCCCCAGCTAGTGTGACCATTGTAACTGCTCTCTACCATGGTGCACGGAACTCAACAAGGCATGCTGCAAGAGACAGGTTTGGCTTGTGAGCTCTCCTAGGCTAGCCATTCCCTCTTGTGTATTTACAGGATATATATAGGCTGGGTGGGAGTGCCTGGTCTTTGGCAAAAGAGTGTGGAGCACCAGTTTATATGCCCTCCGCAGAGAAAGTAGGGGGAAGAGAGGGATCAAGGACGGACCTCTAGCTGGCTCCCTTATGACATACAGAGGGTAGGCCGAGGCAGCCCGCCTGACCTCAGGGAGTGACTGTAGACACTGCTGGGTCAGAAACTCGGCTGTTGTTGTAAATAATGTATCAGACAAGAAGCGACTTAAAGGATGAGGGTTGATTTCAGCTCGCAGCACACAGGGACATCACGGTAAGGAAGGCTTGGAGGCAGGAGAATGAGGGGGGCATCTGAAACCAAGAAACAGAAAGACGAACGCTGGAGTTCAGGTCTCTGTTTATTCAGTCTGGGACCCCACGGGGAGACAGGTTAACTTTTCTGGATCTCCCCTCACAAACCTGCTTGGAAGTGTGTTTCCATGGTGACTCTACATCCAAACAAGTTGACAGTGCCAATTAATTATCGCAACCACCTCAAACTTGGCAGTGGTTGGGCCATCTTAGCTTAGCTTTCTGGAAATTTTTCCAAATTATCTCCCTTCAGGAAGGCCAGAAGATAGCTTTGAATGTTTCTTTCTGGTTATTGGCCTTTTTTCCTTTTCTTTTAAAAACGATGTATTTAAGTTTTAAAAACATTTTAATTCTGTATCTGTGTGTATGGCTAAGTGCATCTGAGTGCAGGAACTCTTGGAGGCCAGAAGAGGGCATCAGACTCTGTGGAGCTGACATCACAGGCAACTACAGACACCTGGGCTTTAGAAACCAAAACTCAGGTCCTCTGCAGAGAAGCATGTGCCGAGCCATTTTATTGCCCCGTTTTGTTTATTTTCACTTCAGTGTGTGTGTCTTCTGGTGTCCACGGAGGCCAGAGAAGAGTGCTAGACGCCCTGGTGCTGGAGTTACAGGCAGACGTGAGCCACCAGGCATGGGCGAGAGAAACGAGCACTCTTAACCACTGAGCCCTCTCTGACATTTATTTATTTCTTTGTGTGTGTGTGTGTGTGTGTGTGCCTGCCTGTGTGCACGTGCATGCGTTCATGTGTATGTTGTCTCAGAGCCTGTATGAAGGCCAGAGAATCTTGTTGGGGCCTCCATGCTGTATACTGCAGACCATGGTCTCACAAGCCTCTGGGTAATTCACCTGTCTCCACTCCCCATCCTGTGTAGGAGCGCTGGGATTACAGAGATATGCCATATCTAACTTTTAACAGTGTGTGTGTGTGTGTGTGTGTGTGTGTGTGTGTGTGTGACAGGGTTTCTCAGGAGCCTATCCTGGAACTCACTCTGTAGAGCAGGCTGGTCTCGAACTCACAGAGATCTGCCTGCCTCTGCCTCTGGAATGCTGAGATTAAAGGCGTGAACCACCACCACCTGACTTAAAAGATTTTTAAAAAATTGATAATTTTGGTGCTGAAGAGATGTCTCAGGGGTTAAGTGCACTTGTTTCCTTGCAGAGGACCTGAATCTGACTCACACCACCATATGGTGGTTCATAATCATTCATAACTCCACTCTTCTGGGGGATCTGATGTCCTCTCCGACCTCTGCGTGTACCAAACATTTACATGGTACACAAACATACAGATAACATACTCACATATAAAACAAAATGAATAAATCTTTTAAAAATAAAGCAAAAATGAGATGATATTTTTAAATATTTGGTTTATTAAAGTGTTTGAGTGTTATGCCTACATGTATGGGCACCAATGGGTGCAGTACCTACCGAGGCCAGTAGGGAGCATTAGGTCTCCTGGAACTGGAATTATGGATGGTAGTGAGCCTCTATGTGAGAACCAACCACGGGTCCTCTGCTAAAGCAGTAAGTGCTCTTAGCCTCTGAGCCATTTCTTCAGCCCCCTTATCTGTACTCAGCTTTTCCCATCTTTCAGACCCTATCACTCCCTTAGCAGCAACCCTGTACAATTTTCCTACAGAGAAAAACCATTTGGGGTTTCCATCTTGGCTGTGACAATCGCCTAATGACGAAAGCCAACAACAGTGATACACAAGACCAACCGAGTGTCCAGACCAGTGGCTGTCTGAGAGCCAGAGATGTGTCTGTCTGTGGGTCCGAGTACAACCTGAAACGCAGTCAATGTTCCAAGGACTGGAGAAGTGGCTAGGGTTTGCCTTCTGAGAGATGGGATCAAACCCGGACAGGAATTAGAGATGCTCAAACCCCTGACGAGAGAGGAGAGGCAGGAATCTGGCTTAGGCCTCACCTCTGACAATATTCTGCTAAACCATTGGCTGCCTTCCACATGCCAAATGTCAGCTGACAGAGCAGCATCCTGAGCCATCCCTCGGGACTGCTAGTCAACAGTCACAGTTGACACTACCGCTGGCTTGGATTCCACAGCAGAAGGGGCGCCATGGTGTAAATATTTTATGGCTTTTTAGTCTTATTGGCTAAGTCTGAATGGAGGATGAGCAAACTGAAGCTGCTGCCTCAGGGTTCATGAACCTCATTTATCTGGGCCAGAGAGCCTCGCTGGACACTCCTGGCCTGGTGGCTGTGAGAGGGGTGATCTACGGACCGGCCTCTGCCTGGCACACTGAAAACACATCAGCTGTTGGAAGGCCTGTGGCTGTGTTTGCTTGAGGCAGAGTCTTGTGTATCCCGGGCCTGCCTTGAACTCTTGGTGTTGCCAAGGGTGAACTCAAACTCCTTCCTAACCATCCTGTTTCTTCTTCCCCAGGCCTAGGATTACAGGCCTGTGCTACCAAGCCTGGCAGGTTATCATTTATTTTGATTAAATTATCATTCGTTCTGTGATGCTCACTGTCTAATCATTTAACAGTGTTCCTTCTATGAAGAAATAATTTCAAGGCACATGTGGAATGCTGAACATTCTGCAAGAGAGTACATGAAAGGTGACGTGCAATAGGGGATGCTTATCATTCTGTATATATGTACGTGTGTGTGTGTGTGTGTGTGTGTGTGTGTGTGTGTGTGAAGGCCAGAGGGCAGCCTTGGGTGTCATCATTTAGGAGTTGACTACTTCCTATTTTTTCGTTTTGTCTGTTTTGTTTTGAGACAGAGTCTCTCTTTGGCTTGGAACTCATCAAGTAGGCGGCTAGTCTGACTGGCCAGCAAGCCCCAGTGATCCTCCTGTCTCTGCCTTCACACCACTGCATACATTGTCACACCTGTTTTTCTTTTCTCTTCTTTTCTCCCCCCCCTCTCTTTTTCTTTCTTTCTTTCACATGCATTCTGGGGATCCCACTCGGGTCCTCATGCACTGAAGACCATTTTACCAACTGAGCCTTAGTCCTTGATTACTTCGTGTACAGCTGTGATGAAATACTGGACAAGGGCAACATCAGGAAAGAAGGGTCTGTTTTGGCTCACTGTTCGAGGGTGGCCGTCATAGTGGGGAAACATGAGGCAGCAGGTCACAGTGTGTTCACGGTAGAGATGATAATAATGCTCACCTTGCTTCTCTGTGTTTGGTTCAGGACCCTTGCTTACCCACATCCAGAGCGACCCTTCCTTCTTCAGTTAACTCTGGAAACACCTTCGCAGATGTGCCCAGAGCTGTCTCCTAGGTGACTCTAAAGGCTATCAAGCTGACCATGAAGCTTAAACGCCATGTGACTGAAACTGAAATTCTGTGACTCAAGGAGCGGAGGGATGCTACTGCCTAAAGGCTAGGAAGTACGCTCCAGCTAGGGGAGCAGCTTCTCCTGATTTCCCCAGAACTGTCCCTGTTTTAAAAGGCCGAGTCTCACATCCTGGAATCTCTGGTTCTGAGAAAACCATGTGATCAACCATTTTGACTCTGCTCTACCAAAAACCTCTCTCTTGATTTGTTTTCTTGGAGGTGACCCCTAGGCCTGAACAATATTTAACAGTCTCCTAAGAGGATGCCAATGTATCCTAAAGTGTAAGGAGCTCTGGGATTACATTTCCACGAAGCCAAAGGTTGACATATACAGACCCCACTAATATCAGGGCAGGAGGGAGATGTGGAGGAAGAGATGTAGGTACAACTTCACACTAGGAATGCTCCCAGAGTCTAATTGAACCCCCGAGCCTAGTGTGGCTGGCGACCTTTGGATCTCATCCCCAGCTTATTTCTTGCCCCCTTTGCCAGAAAAGACAGGCTAACTCAAAGATCTCTCCTCTGGACGGTTTGACACTGTCCAGCCATTTCTTTCAAAGCTGCTCATCACAGTCTGGGATGTTGAGCTATAGAGTCCACTGTCATGGTGGATTCCCCACAGAATAGAAGCCCCATTCAGGCTCAGCTATATTTGGATTCAAAAGGCATGAATGAATGAATGAATGAATGAGGAAGCTCATTGTTGTTTTTTTTCTGAGACACTGTTTTCATGTAGTTCGTTGGGATTGGCCTTCAATCCAGTATGTAACCCAGTGAACTTGAACTTCAGTACAGAAGTACTCCTGAACAACGCAAAGATAAACTCTGACCACTAGGAAACCCAGGACAACGCTTAAAAGAGCCAAGGGCTGAAGGGCCTGGGAACCTCTCGCTGCAGGACTGTGGGTGAAGCTGGGCAGGAGTGGGAGTGGGGCCAAGCTCCTCCCTGAGACGCTAGGACACTGTGTCCATCTCCCTGGCCCAGGCCCAGGCGGTGGGAGCTGCATCCAGTAACTTTCCTACATTCGGGCTCATTACTCATCATTAGGAGTCCCGGTGTCTGGAGTTTTCCAGGTTATCAAAGTTGTTCCGTCTGGAGCGGCCAGCAGGCCCAGATTCCTGTCACCAGTCGTCTCCTGCCTTGCCAGGCAAACAGTTGAGTTAACCAGGAAAGTGGGGATTTGGTTTTTAAACTAATATAATTCAGCCTGACAGCAAGAGCAAGCGGTAGCTCTGGCCCCCAGAACGCTGCTCCTGGCTTTCTTGGCAGTGGAGTTGGTGGGTGCCCCTCCCCTTTGCTCCTCTGGGGAGAGCAGGGAGTGGTCAGAGCCATGGCCCCCTGGGTGCGGTACCTCTCACCTCCTCCTCCAACTCTGCGGAAATACGCTTCCAGGCACACCCCTAAGGGTTGCTTCTCCAAACCCTGAACACCTTCTGTTTTTTTTTTTTTCTCTATTTTTGTCACAGGGCTAGGGTGGGGTTCAGAATCCAGCTTGCTTCCCCAGACCTAGATCCCTCAGTGCTCCCAAGTCCACATGGTTGTATAGAAAACGCAGCACAGGCTAAACTCAGGTCAGAGCGTGGCCTGGATGCTCCTGGATGTTTTTTTTTTGACATTTTAGTATGAACCGTGAACGCTCTCAGTGGTGGAAAAGCAGATTTAAGCGGTGTTTTAAACAATGTGCAAACGTGGCATTTCCTGATTAAGAAGTTTGTGTGAAAATTCTGACCTAAAAAAAAAAAAAAAAAAAAAACCTTTTTTTTTTCTGACTTTGCACAGAAAAGTTTGCTCATCCTTGCCCTAAGTGATGCAGGCTCTACCACTCTTCCTATGCAGAGAGCAGAGACTGAAGCAGGATCACACCTGGAAAGACGCAGAGTCCTGGGAAACTGAAATGACTTGAAGAATGGTATCACCCATAGAGGAAAGGACGGGAAGGCCACAAGTTCAAGGCCTGCCTGAGCCACAGAGTGAGTTCAAGATCAGCAGAGTTACTTAGTGAGATCCTGTCTCAAAATAAAAAGTTAGAGAAGGGAAGGAAAGGAGTGTGGCCAGGGAGATGGCCCAGTTGGCAAAGTGCTTTCTTGCCTTGCAAGCCTGAGAACCTAGTTCCATCCCAAGCATCTATGTAAAAAAAAAAAGCGGAGAAGCCAGAGACAGGAAGATTCCTGGAGCTCATTGGCCAGCCAGCATAGCCTTCTTGGTGAGGCCCAGGCTAGTGAAAGACCCTGCAGCCTCAAGTAAGGTGGGAAGCTCTGGCTTCCACAGGCGCTCATGCACGTGTTTCTCCATGTGCCCATCTATCCATGAACGAGCGCACACACACACACACACACACGAGAAACAGAGACAGAGAAAGACAGAGACAGAGAGACAGAGAGGTGGAGGAGGAGAAAAGAGAAAGGGCTGGGAATACAGATCAGTGGTATGTCTGAGACCCAGAGTTTAATTCCCATTGCTAGGGCTGGAGAGATGGCTCAGTGGTTAAGAGCACCGACTGCTCTCCCAGAGGACCTGAGCTTAGTTCCCAGCTCCCAAATGACAGCTCCCAAATGTCTGTAACTTCAGATCCAGGGGATCCAACACTCTCTTCTGGCTTCCACGGGCCCCAGGCACCAACAAGGTAGGGCACAGATGTATACACAGGCAAAACAATCATACACATAAATAGTAAAACATACATAAAATCCCTAGTGCTCCATTAAAAAACCCTTATCAGTTATTAGTTTCATAACCGTCTTGAGAAAATGAGTATTGAAAATGGGGATAGACCATTATAGCTCCCGATACTAGCAGCTGACGTCACACATAGCCAGCATGCTCATGAGACAGAAGTGCTGGTCTGTGGACTCACCACAGCTCTCTTCTCAACAGAACTTCTTGCCCAGGCTTCTGTGCCCCCGAGGATGCTGCATCTCAGACATCATTACCCCCAGCCTTCAGGAGCGCCCTCCTGGCAGCCCTACCCTCCCTGGTTGGAGAAGGGCCAGCTCCAGGCTGGTCTGGCCTGCACTACTTCTGTCCAAGGCAGGCTCCTGTGCGTTCAGAGCCAGCTCTCCCCAGCATGTTTTACATATTTTAATTAAAGTGCCGCCCTGGGCTGGCAGGGCCTCTGATAGATGGCTGCAATCCGAGGTGCAGGGCTGCAGTGGTGTGAAACACGGGCATCCGAGGAGGCCCTGGCGAATGCGTTGGCTCACACCTCTGGAGGCAGACTTCTGTGAGGGAGGCCGGCTTCAGGCAGGTGCCAGTCACATCCAGATGCAGCTCCGGCAGGGCTCCTAGACAGGAAGAAGAGGCTGTGGAAATGTACCCTGGGTGGGTTCTAAGGACCAGCTGGCTGGTGGGCTCCGGACGAGTCTGATTCTTGCAGAAACAGAGCCCCGTGGACACTCCTTAGCAGTGTCAAATTATGACAAATGGCAGGGCTAAAAGTTGCTGGGTGGCAGCTGCCGCATCTCAGAGGGAAGCAGGTATTTTTAGCACCGTGCCTTGGGGGTTATGGCGCTGGGTTAATTAATCATGGTGAACAGTACCCAGTTTTATTCTCCACCCTCATCCCCACCCCCCACTCCAGTCCTTGTTCCCGTGGCCCAGCCTGGGATAGCAGCTGCAGAGTTGGAAACTGCCCAGAGCTGCAGCAGCCCCCACATGGCCCTCACATGCCCAGCAGGAGGGAGACACTCTTCTAGCTCTCCCCAGCTGGGCCTGCCCCTCCCCCATTGCTGCCTCCTGCCACTGCCGCTGCTTGCTTCCAGCCACACAGCAAGGTCCAGGTTTCCTTTGATTCTTCCAGCCCTTTTCCTACCCTACATCCACTCCCTAGAACATTCTCTCCCGTTCTCTGTCGTCTTGCAATGAGGTGCTGGCTGTCTCAGAGCAGGACCTTCTGTGCCTTGCTTTTTCTCTTGAGCTCCTATTGCCGAGCTCAGACAGCACAGAGTAAGCATGCGGAGGATTGTGCCAACCATACGTATGCATGGATGGAAGACTGGGTACATGGATGGGTGGAAGGGTGAATGGGTGGATGGGTGAGTGATGCCTAGGTGGGTAGGTGGTGGATGGGTGAGCCTGGCTGAATGAGGTGTTTGTATTGACCTCTCTTAGGCCATTGTAACCATCATGAGAGGCACAGGACAGGGAATTCTGGGAAAAGAATGACTAGAAGCCACAGTTGTCCCCTCTTCTAGAGATAGCTACCACCTGCTCTTTGGGAATATGGCATCTTGCTCTGAAATTCATTTCTCCAGCATTTTTTTCCCTTGGGGATGAGGAGATATAGACACCACCTGAAAGTTGACATAGGAAGTTCATCTGATGGGGGCTGGAGAGACAGCTCAGTGGTTCAGAGCACTGGCTGCTCTTCCAGAAGACCTGAGTTCAATTTCCAGCACCCACATGGCAGCTCACAACTCTCTGTAACTTCAGTTCCAGGGGATCTGAAACCCTCACACCAATGCAAATCTTATAAAACTAAATAAATTAAACTGGGCGATGGTGGCGCACGCCTTTAATCCCAGCACTTGGGAGGCAGAGGCAGGCGGATCTCTGTGAGTTCGAGACCAGCCTGGTCTACAGAGCTAGTTCCAGGACAGGCTCCAAAGCCACAGAGAAACTCTGTCTCGAAAAACCAAAAAAAAAAAAAAAAAAAAAAAAAAAAACAAAAAAAAAACCTAAATAAATTATTTAAAAAGTTCACTTGAAGATTAAGCAGGGTCTTTTCTTAACAATGCACCCGCTTGCCGGGTGGTGGTGGCGCACGCCTTTAATCCCAGCACTCGGGAGGCAGAGGCAGGCGGATCTCTGTGAGTTCGAGGCCAGCCTGGTCTACAAGAGCTAGTTCCAGGACAGGCTCTAAAAAAGCTGCAGAGAAAACCCTGTCTCGAAAAACCAAAAAAAAAAAAAAAAAAAAAAAAACAAAAACAAAAAAACAAAACAAAACAAAACAAAAAAAAACAAAAACAAAAAAAACAATGCACCCGCTCTTCATGGAAGATATAGCTGGTTCCCTGTTTTTGTTGTTTGTTTGATTACAAATCCTCAGTTGGGAGAAACTCAAAGCAATTCCACTGAAATCAGGAAAAAGACAAGGCTCTCCACTCTCTCCATATCTTGAGGTCCTAGCTAAAGCAATACAACAACAAAAGGAGATCAAGGGGCTATAAATCAGAAAAGAAGTTCAACTCTCACTATTTGCTGATGATATGATAGTTTACATAGCGACCCCAAAAATTCTACCAAGGAACTTCTACAACTCGTAAACATTTTCAGTAATGTGGCAGGATACAAGATTAACTCAAAAAATCAGTAGCTCTCCTTTACACAGATGATAAATGGGCTGAGAAAGAAATCAGAGAATCAACACCCTTCACAATAGCCACAAGTAGCATAAAATATCTCAGAGCAACTCTAACCAAACAAGTGGAAGACTTGTATGACAAGAACTTTAAATCTTTGAAGAAAGAAATTGAAGAAGACACCAGAAAGTGGAAAGATCTACCATGCTCTTGGGTTGGTAGAATTAACATAGTAAAAATGGCAATCTTACCAAAAGCGATCTACAGATTCAATGCAATGCCCATCAAAATCCCAGCAAAATTCTTCACAGACCTCGAAAGAACAATACTCAACTTCATATGGATAAGCAAAAAACCCAGGATAGCCAAAACAATCCTGTACAATAAAATAATTTCTGGAGGCATCACAATCCCTGACTTCAAACTCTACTACAGAGCTACAGTACTGAAAACAGCCTGGTATTGGCATAAAAACAGACAGGAGGACCAATGGAACCTAATTGAAGACCCGGATATTAATCCACACACTTTTGAACACCTGATTTTTGACAAAGAAGCAAAAAATATCAAATGGAAAAAAGAAAGCATATTTAACAAATGGTGCTGGCATAATTGGATATCAACATGTAAAAGAATGAAAATAGACCAATATCTATCACCATGGATAAAACTCAAGTCCAAATGGATCAAGGACTTCAACATAAAGCCAGCCACACTGAACCTCATAGAAGAGAAAGTGGGAAGCACATTTGAACACATTGGCACAGGAGACCACTTCCTAAATATAACCCCAGTAGCATAGACACTGAGAGAAACCATTAATAAATGGGACCTCCTAAAACTGAGAAGCTTCTTTAAAGCAAAGGACACAGTCAACAAGACAAAATGACAGCCTACAGAATGGGAAAAGATCTTCACCAACCACACATCAGACAGAGGTCTGATCTCCAAAATATACAAAGAACCGAAGAAACTGGATATCAAAAGAACAAATAATCCAATAAAAAATGGAGTACAGACCTAAACAGAGAACTCTCAACAAAGGAATCTAAAATGGCTGAAAGATACTTAAGGAAATGCTCAATATCCTTAGTCATCAGAGAAATGCAAATCAAAACAACTCTGAGATTCCTTCTTAAACCTGTTAGAATCGCCAAGATCAAAAACACTGATGACAACTTATGCTGGAGAGGATATGTGGTAAAGGGAACACTTCTGCATTGCTGGCATACTGAAATCAGTATGGCGATTTCTCAGAAAATTAGGAAACAACCTTCCTCAAGACCTAACAATACCATTTTTGGATATATATCCAAAGGATGCTCAACCATGGGGCTGGAGAGATGGCTCAGAGGTTAAGGACACTGACTGTTCTTCTAGAGGTCCTGAGTTCAATTCCCAGCAACCACATGGTGGCTCACAACCATCTACAATGAGATCTGGTGCCCTCTTCTGGTATGCAGGCATACATGGAGACAGAACACTGTATTGTATATGTAATAAATAAAATCTTAAAAAAAGGATGCTCAACCATGCCACAAAGACACGTGCTCAGTTATGATCATAGCAGCATTGTTTGTCATAGACAGAACCTCGAAACAACCTAAATGGGTAAGGAAAATGTGGTGCATTTACACAATGGAGTACTACATAGCAGAAAAAAAATAACATCTTGAAATTTCCAGGCAAATGGATGGATCTAGAAAACATCATATTGAGTGAGGTAACCCAGACCCAGAAAGATAAATATCATATGTACTCACTCATAAGTGGTTTTAAACATAAAACAAAGAAAACCAGCCTACAAATCACAATCCCAGAGAACCCAGATAACAATGAGGACCCTAAGAGAGACATACATGGGTCTAATCTACATGGGAAGCAGAAAAAGACAAGATCTCCTGAGTCAATCGGGACCATGGGGACCTTGGGAGAGGACTGAAGTGGAGGTGAGAGGCAGGGAGGGGAGCAGAGAAAAATGTAGAGCTCAATAAACATCAATTAAAAAAAGCATTAGAAAAAACAAATCCCCAGTTGGTTCTGATATTGGGAGGCCTATGTATCAGGGGAACTGGCTGGAGTCCAGCCCAGGCGGAGAAGCATGACTGTGGGAGCCAGCCCTGGGTTAGAAACCCACTACGGCTGGGTTCGAGCCAACTGTGAATTAGTCATGGCTGGGCACGCTGTTCTAACAGAACACGAGGCACTTCTAGTCTCTCGGGGTTTTGTGACTTGACGAAGTGGCAACGGGAGATGGGAGTGGGTGTCCCTCTAATTCCCCAAAGGATGGGGGTCTATCCCACTGCCAGAAGTGAAAACACACAGGGGAGGGAAGCTGTGCGCTTTCCATTCCTGAGGTGTCCAGATCAAGAAGAAACGGGTTTTGCACTCCGGGTCACACACTCAGTAGCCTTTAAGGCACGCCATCTCCTAGTCTCAACCCATTCTGACTGAACTGGATGCCTACGGGGTGAGGCCTGGGTCTCCATGAAGTCCCCACATCCCTCATGTCTCCGTGTCATCTCGAGTCACAGGGAAGCTGTGACAAACTGAAAGAGACTGGGACAAGGGACCCTCCTGACAATGGGATTCAAGGTCACAGATGCTTTGCTAGGTCTAAATTCCTTTCTCTTGATACCTTGAAGGGGCTAGATAGATCAGCATTCCTAATGCCTCAGACATATGGGCGGGCAGGTGGTAGGCAAGGCCAGGCCTGACTGTGGAACTTCCTGGTACATTCAGTGTGAGTCACTGTCCCGGATGCTCAGGAGACCCCAGGCCTGGTGACAGCCCCAGCTCTCAGTTTTCTGTCGCCCCCTAGGATAAGGGGAACCCCTCTGGCTCTGAGAAGCAGACTGGAGCCTCATTCAACAGCACCAGAGGAGCTGAGAAAATCCTCCCAATGTCGACCTTCCCGCCAGTCCCTGTGTGAAACAAAGGCAAAGAGAGAGAGAGGAGATGGAGAGGGAGGAAGAGAGAGACACACACAGAGGCCGAGACGAGAAGAGATACACTTTTTTTCTCCCTTTCACTAATCCAGGAGATGTTATTTATTGATGGAGAACCCATTATGTGTGCAATAGGCACCCCTAATAATATAGCACAGAACCCTATGCAGTTTCCATCAACCCCCTGGTCCCCACCCACTCTTCGGTGGAATTCCGAGGCTGCGGTTTCTATGAAGGCCAGTAGGTGTCAATGTGTCAGCAGGAAAGCTAGGGGTGCCCAGCATTTGAGAGGCACCTATGGAATGAAATTCCATTTCTTCTCGTTATCTGAGTGCCACTGTGTGCAGGTCAGCAGGCAGGACACTTGAATGGAAACAGGTCTAGGCATACATGATCTCTGTTTGCTGGAGTTTACTGTGCATAAAAGTCCTGGAAGAATCAGGTAACGGTCATAAGTGACTGAAAAGAAGGGGGAGGCTATGGAAGGGGACCTTTGAACACTAGAGTCTGCCCAGAAGCCTCCTCTCAACTCTCATATCCCAGCTGGGAACAGGCTCATGCGGGGAGATGATTGGCCTGGGACCACGGAAGCTGTTCCCTACTCCAGCTCTCCCGGAAAAGTAGGTCCTCTTTCCATCCAACATTCCTTCTCAGTAATTGGAGTTTCTTGCAATTCAAAATCCTACCTTCATTAACTACAACTGTCCCTGCGATGTGGCCTCTCCAATGACTACACGAGGCCACTAGATAGTCTATCTGCATCTCAGGGAAGGCGGCAACCCTCTTTGTGGCACTGGAGTTGGCTTATCCAGGCTCAGGAGGGCTCATTTGGTGCTTCCACCTCCTGGAGACAGCAAGTTGGTAGCTTGAAAATTATCCATGCTGGAAGTATTTACACTATGGAAATAGGCAGCATCTGCCCATCAGAGATTCGTTTTTCTCTCCCAGAGAGCTGTACAGCACGGCTCTCAGAAACTCCGGGACGGAAGCAGGGGCTCACGGGGGAAAGGTGTTCTAATGAGACGTTGCTTCCAAGCGGTGGAGTCGGGACTCCAGCGCAAGAGGGTGAACGTCATGAGAGGCTTAACAGCCACTGTGGTCGCTCGGATGTGAAGGAGTCCAGCTTGATTCCAGGAGGCTTACTCTGTGTTGTTCTCTAGGGACAAAGCAAAAACATCAGATGCCGAGAAATCCACAAAGCGACAACAACAGAATTTATTTCCTTATAATTCCGTAAGTCCAGAAGCTGAAGTCCAGGACTAAGGGGCTGGTGTCTGGTAAGGACCTTCATGTTGTCTACCGCATGAGGAAGGTTCCCATGGCAGAAAGGCAAAGATGGCAGAAGACATAAAAAGGGGCCAAGCCGAGATTTTTACGATAAGGAACTCACTCTAGAGATGGTGACATCAATCTACTACACGCTGCCTCCTAAAGCCCCTCACTTCTCAATACTGATAAGGTAACAGAATTTCCAAATGAATTGGGAAGGGGACAGACATTCAGACCATGTCATTAGATGCTGCTGTGGCTGCTGCCCCCAGGTAAGGTCATTCATAGGACAGCAGAACAGGAGGCAGTTTGGGTAAAGTAATTTATCTAGGGCTAAATGGATTGGCTTCAAGGCTGGTTGTCAGGGAGATGTTTATGCTTGGAACCCTGGCAGGAGATCTGGGCGAGAGATTGCAATCTGCAAAGACAGAGGTTTGCTCTTGATTGAGTCAAATGTGGTTAGAGACTATAGTAGCCAGGCAAAACCATAGGATTTACCCATACACACTTTTTCCCTCTCTTATTTGCCACCATCCAGGTATGCTGAGGAAACTGTCCTTATTCACACTCCTTCTAGAACCTAGCCAGCACTCAGGAATTTTTTTACTGAATAAATATGAATGGCTCATTTTTTATCTGACAGGTATTTCTGTGGACCACACTTCATAAGCAAGCACATATATCACAATAAAAAGATTACCTAAGTATTCTGGCATCATTGAAGGAAGATGGATTTAGGACTGGAATACTCTCTAGCATCTCAGAGCTATTGGTGGGTCAGCCATCGTCTGTTATGATGACCTGGTCTTACTGGCGACACTGAATGCAGCCCAGACATCAGGCTGTAAAACCAGCCATGTTCCTTGTGGGGTGGACCGCGGCTCAGTCTCAGCAGTCTGAGAACCTGACCTGGCCTGACTTGTCTTGGCCAGTTTTTTCCACTCTCTGGGAGAAAAACTTGCCCAGTGGGGTTAGAAGAATGTGTGGGCTCTTGTTCTGAAAGGGAGACAAAACAACGCTAAGCCTGGCTTCAGGAGACTTGGGAAGCACGGGCAAAACTGTAGGTTATCAACCGAGGAAGCCGCAATATGCAAAGTAGTGAACAGGGGCTTTTCGTCTGATTGGCTGAAGGGCCTTGATGTCACAATGAGATGGGTCTAACTACTCCAAATGATAGCGCCTGCAGCCCCCAAATAACTGACTCGGCTTCTTGGCTTCCTCTCCGTAGGAGGAGATGATGGAAGCTCTCCTTCAGGCGGGGTCCTTTCTTATGAAGGTGAATACCTTACAGGGCAAGAAGATGGTGGAGAGTGGGCTCCAGTCCGGGGACCTCTCCCTGTCTCAGTCATGGCCCTCCTGCCTCCCTCTGCCCGCCGACTTGGAGATCTTGCGGCAGAAAGTGGCCGCGGTGCAAAGGGAGCTGGAGGACTTCAAGAAGGAGGCTCTGCAGGCCATCAGGTACCTGGAGGACGCCTTCTGCGAGATGAACAGCGTCCTGGCACAGCAGGAGGAGCAGGCTGCGCGAGTGAAGCAGCGACTGAGGGAGGAGGAGGACCGTGGCATCGTTCGCAACAAGGTGCTAACCTTCCTTCTGCCCCGGGAGAAGCAGCTTCGCGAGCATTGCGAACGGCTGGAGAAGATGCTGGTCAGGAGCCACGACCCGCTGCGAGTCAACAGGAAGAGCCAGGCCGACTGAAGGCCTGCGCGTGTCGGCCGGCAACTGAAAGATTGTTTCTTTTTCTTTTTCTTTCTTTTTTTTTTTTTTGTTTTTTGTTTTTTTAATGGAAGGACCAAACTTAAGTCCCCATTTATTCCCCTTTCTCCATTTTTATTGCTTTTCTGCTACCAAAATAACACCACGCAGCGGCAAAAAAAAGAAAGAGACCTCAATATGGTTTTTTGAGTGAAGTTCCGTTTATCCCGCCTCCTCAAGGAAGGAGGCCCCAGACACTAAGTCAGACCTGTAACCTTCACCTCTAACTGTTTCCTGTTTGTAATGGTACAGTTGCTTGAATGTGTAGCATTCCCCCCCACCCCCTGTATATTCTTAAAACTGGTTGTGTTGAACAGATTTACCTTTCTTTTAATGACTCCAGGCTTCTGTGATTTATCCCTTAACAACTGGTTTACTGAGACCGGTCAATGTGTGGTCTACAGGGAGACAGGCCAGCGGCTCAGTGAGGGGGACTGCCCACATGCTGAAATGGCCGGCCCCAGATGGCTGCACGCTGTAATTTCTGACTGCTCGCCTCGCTGGATGGTTGTCCACCTTTTTCCCTTACTGCTTCTATCCAACTCTGCTTCCTCTCGTTTAGCCCGGAGACTGGCTGTTCCGTGGGGTGGACCTTGTTGTCAGAGCTCTGACGGTAGAACTCTCTGGTCACACCTAGAAGATGGCCCACTGAGCAGTGAAACTGACACCTGCATTTGACTCAGGAGCAGAGTTGCTAGGGTGTGCGGTCATTTTTGAGACACTGTATCCCTGTCCCTGATGGCGGGACAGGACTGCAGGTGGCAGATCCCTATCCTCTCTCCCTTTTCTCCGTGTTAGTGGAGGATTAGTGCTTCAAGTCCAGGCCACTTTGCTCATTTAACATCTTGCAGCCTCACAAACCCCTGAACCGATCAGACTGTTTTGGGGCTAGTCCCTCTTCTGGGGTACTGGGACAACCACATGTGTGACAGGAGCCATTAGTAGTCACCGTGACTTGTTTATAATCAGTCTGTTTCTTTCTCTGGTCCCTCCTAAATGCTGTCATACATCAGCCCGAGGGCCCTGGAGGTCGAAGCCTGGTCCATACCCTCTGACCTTCTGTTGCCACCCTGTTCATCCTCTAGTCTCAGACTCTCTCAGATACGATGCAGATATTTGGATCCTCTCAAAGGACCTTGTAGCCCATGGTTAAGCACAATATCCACCCATCAACCGCCTGCCTAGAAGGGCTATATCTCTATAGGCAGCTTCTGCTCTACTTTAGCTAAAGCAGGGACTGTGTTAATTTAGCAATTGTAATATTGAGAAGCACATAATAACTTAAAGTCACCAACCATGGTATGTACTGTGACACACTTCATTTTTAGCGTTATGAGGAAACCAAGACTCAAGCTGAGTGAACTGCCTAAAGATCAAAGTTGACTGACTTGGGATTTGAACCTATGGCTATCTCTCTCTTTTACAGTCTGTGCTCTTAACCGTCCTGGAGTGTTTTGGAAAGCTTTACAGATGTCTGCCACATGCTTTTAATGTGGGTGAGATGGGGCGCTGAAATTGCTGAGATTAACTGGGAGAAGGGGGTGTTTCCTGGAGGGGACTCTTAGACCACGAAACCCTGGAGGCAGACAGACAGACAGACAGACAGACAGACAGCCAAAGACACAGAGACAGAGAGGAGAGAGACAGAGATAGAGAGGACAGAGACAGAAACACACAGAGAAACAGAAGATTTCAAAATTTGAGTCTAAGTATATGTTGCTTTGGAAAAGAGGTTCTGCTTTTGTTTCCACAGAAGATGAGAACCTATAAATTCCTTTCAGGCTAATATGGTTTGATAAAACAAGATCCCCTGAAAGGTCTCCATGAACCCTAAAAATACTTCACCCAACAAACAGAAGGAAGCAGTTTGGAGAAAACAACACTCAAATTCCCCAAATGATTATTTATAAATGCTTATTTTCATTTAAAGGAGGTTGATTATAAATGTTTAATGGTCACAGTCAAAGTCTTTCTAAAGAAAAAAAGGGAATACAGCCGGGCGGTGGTGGCACATGCCTTTAATCCCAGCACTCGGGAGGCAGAGGCAGGCGGATCTCTGTGAGTTCAAGACCAGCCTGGTCTACAAGAGCTAGCTCCAGGACAGGCTCTAAAGCTGCAGAGAAACCCTGAATCAAAAAACCAAAAAAAAAGGGAATACATTGGTATGGACTTTGATTTATTGATACAAATTTAAGGTCAATTTTGTTATGTGTGTATTTCTACTCTTTTTAAGGTATTATGTTTATATAACTCATTTTAAAATGTAATTTATAATTAAAAATTATGGATTAATAGTTATCTATAATAGTTAAACTTGTACTTATGTTAGTTAGGTTTTCTAGATGTATAGAGATATATTTCAGATGAATAGGTGTTCTTCAAACCTTTCAAAGGCCTACCGAATATGGCATTTATTAAAATCACCTTTAGAGCTGATAACTTGCTTGAGATTGTGGTTTAAGGTCTGTCAGCCACAGTTGAAACCTCATCCCCAAACCTGATGTCATTTCCAGACACAGTGCAGGTAATGGTGGACAGCTGAGGGGGATCCCCTCAAAGGGCTGCGTCTGTGGACATGTGAAATGATCTCTGTGCAGAGACAGCTTGGGAGAACGGAAGTGGTATGAGCTGGGTGAGCGCTGCCCGTTCTCCAAACTCACGAGGCTGTGTGTCCTCCCCTTTTTCTGGGTGGGATTAGTGAGAGAAGCCAAGCACATTACCTGAATATATATCCTCCCATTGTGAAAGAGTCCCGTACATCCTCCACGAGGAAGATGATTCAAGCAAAACCATCTGATCCTGTAGAGTAGCAGTTGTGACAACATACAGGTGACTTTGTGAAGCAGACCCCACCCCTGTATAAGAAACGAAAGTGGTATTGGGTGTTACTACACTTCTGGGCTCTAAAGGGTTGCCTCGGCTGATCTGAGATGACATTTTTGAAAACAAAAACTTTCACATTTAAAAAATTCAGGGGAACTAGCCTCGGAGCCCTTGCAACACCTGTCTGATAGACTATCTTTGCTTCTTCTCTGGGGCCTCTGTCCTCACCAGATGGTTGATGCTAACAATGTGATGTTTGGTCAGGGTCCTGGATCCTGCTATATCGGTTTGACCTCTAGGGGAGCTGCAGACTGCGGAACTAAGGCCAGCTTTCTGCCCAAAAGATAAGTCACCAATAAAAACCCTGGACACGAATACTCAGAGGAGCTGACCTGGTCAGTACAACTTGACCTTGACATCGTTGCTGAGAAAGTTAAGCATCAAGCATACAAATGTGCCAAGAGGCCAGCTGGAAGCCTTGAGGCCTCTCCTTGACTCTGCCTTCTGGGTCTTTGCCATTAAAACTCTTCTCCCACAGTGCTAAACAACGGCCACGAGGATGGCAGCTTTACTTAGCTTTTAAAGTTCTTCTAGCGTAGTATCCTAGAACCTGAGAGTGTGATCCAGGGAGTCGCCGCAGAGTTAGTCATGCACCAGTTGTGATGTTGTGAATCAGGCACCGCTAGTCCCATGGCAGATGAAGAAACTGAGGCACGGGGAAGTAATGTGTCCAAGAGTCCCTGGTGGCATCACAGAGCTTACCTTCTTTGCTCCTCTGCTACAAGGGAAGGGGCTTGGAGAAGGGGTGTGCAGTGTGGGTGCCGTCCTAGGGCTGAGAGGGGTGGAAATCCAGGTCTGGGAACTGGAATGGATGTAGAGGTCCATCTTCGTGCTATGGGTATGCAGACCCACTGCCTTCACTTGCTCCAGCCTTGTCCGCCTCATGCCCAGGTATCACCATGGAAGTCAGAGTCTTGAGATCTCACGGGATGCTAGGGAAACACTGCAGCCCCTTAGTCCTAAAATAGGCAAACACTCTCAGAGATGTCATCACTATCCAGGGTGACCAAATTGTCCTCATTTAACTGGGACTGTCCTATTTTAAATCTGCAAATCCCACAAGCTGAGAGCCCTCTGGGTGCTGAGCAGGCAGGGACAGTTTGGTCACCTTGCATCTGATGTGGGAGCTTGGGAGGATCCAGGTGAGGCTAGGATGAGACCTAGGGGGGTGGGGCAGGAAACAGGGTGTTGGGAGCTTGTGCTGGCTGGCGACCCTCTGTGCAGTTTGGAACAGCAGAGGCCACGCTGCTTGTCCTGCTGCAGGAAACCTTGCTTCCCTTCATTTCCTTTCCCACTCTAGGTCTTTCTCCACAGCTCAGGGTATTCAGAGAGAGGCCTTCTCCATGTAACTTTGGAACTTCTGGGAATGCCTAGGGCTCCTGATTAAGTCACACTTTATAGATGAAACCTGCTCCTGGAGGATAGAGAAGACCCTGGAAGATGAAGGGGCCAAGAAGTGACAGCTTGAGACGGGGATGCAGTCCAGTTGGTGGAATATTTAGCTAGCATGCATGAAGTCCTGAGTTTGCTCTCTGGCACCATATAAATGGGATAGCGGCATACCCCTGTAATGCCAACACTGGAGAGTTCAAGGTCATCCTCAGCTACATAGGGAATTCAAGGCTAGCCTGTGCTACACAGACATTATGGTTTTTGTTTTTGTTGAAGAGACAGCTTTCTGCCTCTCTCCCGACTGTGAATAATGCAATCTGACTGCTCACTCTCTGAGGTTCTAGGGCCAATAGGAGACACAATATGAGAAAGTTTTCTACTTACCAATAGCAGAGTCCTCAAAGGTGTCCTACAAGCTGTGTTCCTTACCTAGCATTCCCCGCAGTTGGAGGCTACAGTCACTTCAAACATCAGTTCATTTCCCTCAGTAGTTCAGGGAGCCCTTCCTGTGACCCTGGCGTCTCCATCTGCAGCAAGCTGGGAGGCAAGGAAAAGGAATGCAGCCAGGAAACATGCATGGAGCCTTGGGTTCGATCGCCATCACCCTACATACTGGGTGTGATGGTGCACACTTGTAATCCCAGAAATTCAGGCAGCTGAATTGAGAGGAACATTGAGGGTTCAAGGCCAACCTACACTACCTGGTATACTCGCAGATAACTTGGGATGCATAATGAGACTCTGTCTCAAAATCAAGAAACACAAATTTTTTTTATAAATCAATTACCTTGAGTGACCTCCACTACTTCCAAGAAGTCTCAGGGACTTGGAGGTGTTCTAAGACATTCATTGTCCAAGTAGGTGCTTGAGTTCCCTCCTCCAGGAACCCAGGGACAGAAATGTCAAGAGGAGATGCTCCCCAGGTCTCCCTTCCAGGTGACATGACAGCATCATGACTGGGTGGCCCCCCGTGTGGACAGCAGCAGTCAGTGAAGCAAGGGACCCTCAGAAGGTCTTACGCTTTCCAGGAGTCTCTCTTGTGTCTTCAGAAGGTATCCCTGTGGGAATGTGCTCTGATGTTGTCTGCCTCACCACACCTCTTCCTTCTGGCTCCACAGCAGAGAGAGTCAGGATAGAAAAACCACTACCTGCTACTCAGTTCCTACGCAGCCTGGGGCCCTCAGGGCATGGCCCCATAGAACCTTCCACAGTGACATCAATGCTCAATGATTCTGTGCTGTCAACATGGTCACCACTAGCTATTTGTGGCTACTGAGCATTTGGACCATGATAGATTTAGGGAACTGAATTTTAAATTTCTTTCATTTGAATCAACCCCCCCCCCCGCCCTGCATTGTTGGTGGTTACAGCCTCGAAGCCTCAACTTCCTCATTTCCCTTACCAGGATAAGGACTCTTCTTTCTAGGCTCCCTGGGTAAAGTTACATGGAGTGTATGTAACTTTATGGCAGGAAAGTTAACTAAAACTTTTAAAGTACTGTTTGGGTTTGCAAACCCAGGAAGAGAGTCTGTATTTCCTGTCTTGAGGACTCCTGTTGGCTGTACCTCAGCAATGACCAGATGGCCCAGAGTGCAGGAAATAAAGCACGTGATTCTGTACGGGGAGGAAGAAGGGCCATGGTGAGAGAAAGGTCATACGGGACCCTGGATTTTCCAGGTCACCCCATGTGCTGGACTGGCTGGAAGGGAGCACGGGAACCTTTCCTAAGTGGGTAGAAGGTTGAGTAGGTCTCTGTCTCTGTCTTTGGCCTTTCTTCCTTTGCCTCATTGGAGCAAATGCAGCAGAGGTTTCTTTCAGAGCCAGCCAACCTGCTGTCAATCAACCATCACAGCAAAACTGACTAGGGCTGAGGATGAGAACCATCTGTGTTAGCGGGCCAGGAAGGGGGAATCAGGGGATAGTTAGAGAGTGTGAGGTCAGCTTGGTAGCAACAGCCCCAGAAGCAGACACTAGGAGCAAGCAGCAGGGTTTTGGGGGTTTGTCCTCACAGGTCATCAGATGAACAGTGTGGCCTGCATAGAGAGGGAGGGGGGCCACTTTGGTATGCAGACACCCACATCCTGGGAATGGTCTTCAGAGGAGCTCATACAACGAGGCATCTGAACGTTTGAGACAGGGAAGCCAGGCTTGTCCTTGAGACTTGGAACAGAGGTGCTGGTTGTGGTGCCCTTGTCAATCACTATCCCGGATGGTTATTGCTTCAGGAGGGGTATGGCCCCATTTCTGAGTTTGACAGTTCTGGGGAGTCAACCATGTCTCCACTAAATAAGTTAGATCTCTCCAGGGCAGATCAATATTTAATGTGGGGCTTAAAAAGACTGACTCAGGAAATGACTTGAAAAGTGGAGAATTTGCCTAAGGTAGCAATTTCTGAAATACAGTAGCATCAGGGGACAGATTATTCAAACCCCAGTCATAGGTGGCATAAAAACAGTTGAACAAACCGAGTTCTGCTCCCTGTCACCGGTGACTCTGAGATCTGTTTCTGTTCTGGACTCACAGAGGAGGACAGTTATTAGAATTAGAAGAGAGCTCAGAGAGTGGCCACTCCAGATGGCTGATTCCCATCCAGCTGCCGGCAGCCACGCCTGTGGTAGACATCACTAGTCGATCCCAGCACACTCTCCTCCTGAACTAAACGCAGGTTCATCTCCAGGCAGCCACCATCTACTGATGAGAGTGGCACGTGGTGTGACATCTATTTTTTATCCTCACTAAATCTAATTTTTAAAAATTGAGCAGAGGCTAAAGCACAAGGCTACATACTGAGCTCATGACTGACAAAGGGCTGGTGTTTAGCTTGCTATCTTCTAAGACTGTTGTCTCATAGGAGTGCATTAGAAACTGAGGCTCCATGAAGAACCACTTGCTTAAGGGCTTTCCCTGAGTGACGTTGACCATTTCGTTCCAGAGATGAAATTAAGACATTTTAGAGCTGAAAAACAGCTTCACGATCAATCATCTGGTTCCTCCCTCTGTATCCTGGGGAGTTGAACACCCAGAGAAGTCAAGTAACTTGTTTGGAGTCATGAAGCCGGACGGACCCTTTCCCCCACATGAACAATGTGTCTCCCAAGTCTAGGGCTCTCATTTGGCCACAGATAAAACACACAAGTATTTTGGACTTCTATTTTCTGCATAAAACTCGTAACTAAGACTTACAGAAGATAATTTAAACAAACACGTAAACTGTAGACCTGGAAATGGTTTAGAGCACCTGCAGGGTACTCGAGTACCCATGTAGTGGCTCACAACCATCCGTAACTCCAGTTCCAGAGAATCCGATGCCCTCTTCTAACCTCTGTAGGCACCAGGCACACATGTGGTGAAATACATAGAGGCAACATACTCATACACATAAAATAAGTAAGTCTAAAAAAACCACTTAGAAAGAAAAGAAGGAAGGAAAGAAAGAAGGAAGGAAGGGAGGGAGGGAGGGAGGGAGAGAGGGAAAGGGAGAGAGAGAGAGAGAGAGAGAGAGAGAGAGAGAGAGAGAGAGAGAGAGAGAGAGGGAGTGATGATGCTTCTGCAATCCCACCTAGTGGGATGTTGGCACAGGGGGATCACTGAGTATTTTAGGCTAGCCTAGGCTAGACCCTGAGTTCCAGGACTATGTGTGCTATAGTGTGAGACTTTGTCTCAAAACAAAAAATTAAACAAAAAAAACCCCAACATTTAATTTTAAAAATATACTCTGATATTTATGATGTATCCTTAAGTTTACTTTGTGGTTATACTTTGACTGATGCCAAAACAATGGTTCCTATTTTCTTTTTTATATTTATTTATTTATTTATTTATTTATTTATTTATTATGTATACAATATTCTGTCTGTGTGTATGCCTGCTGGCCAGAAGAGGGCACCAGACCTCATTACAGATGGTTGTGAGCCACCATGTGGTTGCTGGGAATTGAACTCAGGACCTTTAGGAAGAGCAGGCAATGCTCTTAACCTCTGAGCCATCTCTCCAGCCCCGGTTTCTATTTTCTTAACTAACATTAACTGGGACTCTAGGTTTCTGCTGAGCTACAGAGGGCTATTGAATGTGTGTGTGTGTGTGTGTGCACATGTGCACATGCAAGCCACAGGAGGGCAGCTGGCATCTCTCTCCACCTTAATCCATCAAGGTAGTCTCTGAACCAGGAGCTTATGTCTCCCAGATAGGCTGGCAGCCAGCAAGCCCCAGCCATACTCCTACCGGCAGCACTAAACTTACAGGCATGTGAGGCCACACCCCGCTTGTTACATGGGTGGCAGTATTTTAACTCAGTTCTTTTTTTTTTTTCTCTTTTTTTCTTTTTTTGGTTTTTCGAGACAGGGTTTCTCTGCAGCTTTTTTAGAGCCTGTCCTGGAACTAGCTCTTGTAGACCAGGCTGGCCTCGAACTCACAGAGATCCGCCTGCCTCTGCCTCCCGAGTGCTGGGATTAAAGGCGTGCGCCACCACCGCCCGGCTTTAACTCAGTTCTTATGTCTACACAGAAACACTCTTGGCCATCGAACCATCATCTTTCCACTAGTGTGAGGCCCCACAGTTGTGAGTTTGTTCCACATTGACTGCAGGTCAGAGATTCTGAGCTTATTTTTGCTCTCTCAAAGTTGTTGACAACAGGTGTGGCTACAAGCGAGAGAATCTGCCCTAGGTTGTGGTTAATTAGTATTTTGGGTATAGAGGTGGATCCACTCCACCTGAACCAAAGGTTGGAGAATTCAAGTCTGTTTCTTATAGCATGTTAGCGAAGTCTGTTGCCTCCCCCCTTCCTTTGTGGAGTGAAATATATAAGCAGGTGGAAAATAAATGAGGCGGGTTCAGTATTCACTGAATGTCCCTCCCGATGCTGTTCTGTGTTTCTGTCTCTTATGTCTCCTATATCTCTGTTCCTTTTGCTTAATAATTCTACACCTCATGCTCCTACCCTGGAACGTATGAGCTGTATCGAAGCTGGTCTTCGACACACGGGGCCGTCACTGGCATGGCCATTCTTTTCATGTTCGTTTGTTTGGTTTGTTTTTTTGGGGGGTAGAAAATGATAGTTTCTAAGGCAGGAAAAGAAGATACTTTTCTTCTTAGGTGAACGGGTGGATGAGTGACTTTATATTTCTAGGTTTAAGGTCAGTTTTGTGCTCTCTGCTTCCTGATCTATAAAATAACAAGAGCAATACTCGTTCTCCCATTCTCAGGGGCAGGCTGTGGAGGCCAGAAGGCATGAAGCCTACGAGTAAACTTTGAGAGGCAAGATAGGGTTCAGAATCAGGCCACCAAGCCTGGGCTGTCTGCAGGAGTGTGGGGAAGAGGCGGCAGGGAGACAGACTCTAAGTCCCATTGGAGCTGCGGTGAGAATTCCCATGCCTTCATTATGCTAGGCACTCCTGTCAGATTAAAACAGACCTGCTTCACTGTTGGAGACACTGTGATATTAGAGAAATGGCAGCCCAAAGAAATGCTCCGCTTTAAAACGTTCTCTTTCCTGGACTTGCCACCGGGTGTTATTTTTATGCTACCGTTCCCTTATCCAACTTCAAAATATACATCATATTTAGATTGCCTCTGCTAAGCATATATTTTTATTTTATTGCTTACCATGTGGGTGACATTTGGTTATTGAATGTCTGGAGAATTGGACCCTTCATTTTATTTTATTTTTTATTCTTCCCTTTGTAAGTGTTTGCTGTAATGAATTCATCTTTACGGGAGGAAGGAGACAGGGACGCATTTGCGCTCTCTCACACACACTAATCCCACTGCCATTTTATCTCACTTTGCGGGTGTGTGGTTACATTTATAAGAGCCGACAGATCTGAAATAGGTGGTCTGAACTGATTCAGGTGGGAGCAATGAGGCCAGCAGCCTCCTGGGGAATTGGTGAGGGGAGAGAGGAAGAGAGAATCTTTTGTCTTCAGTTTGTGAAGGACACACCAGGCAAGGAGCAAGAAGGCAAGCATCATAAGTACAGGCTGGAAGAGGCCCTGGGGACATATTTCTATGTCTATAAAATATAGACATATGTTTTATAGGTATTTTATATCTTATATATCCATATATCTATATAGCATCTCACATAATTTTTTGATCCTGGGCTCAATAAATGGTTATTGAATTAAAGAACAAAAGGAAAGTTGTATAAACCATTCATTGAGGTTGTGCCTGAAGAACACTCTATATACATTTTCTCTAAGCTGCCCTACAGAGTAATTTCACTTCAGCTATTTTTTTAAAATTCAGAAAACTTGACTCTTCAAACAAGTTAAGCATAGGCTTCTTACATGGCCCAGCAATTCTACTTTTTTTCTGGGGAGTTGATCCAAAGGAATTGAATGTAGGTATTCAGACACCTGCACATACATGATATATCGCTGTATTCACCTAAGTCAAGTGGAGTGTCCTGGATGTTCACCCACGGATAGCGGGGAAGTCAGCTGTGGCACACATACTGAGGAATATTATCCAGAATGAGGAGAGATGCATATTACACCTCTGGTGATGCAGCAGACACATGTACAAACATCTTTGAAAACAATGTCAAGAAGCTGTACGTAGAAAAATCACATATTCCGTTTATATGAAATGATCAGAAAACAGATGGTCGTTGGTTGCCAGGGGCTGGCAGGTGTGAAGGGGAAATGAGGAGTATCTTCTAAATGTGACTTTATTTGGGAATAATTGGGTATTTGGGGGCTGGACATGGGTAAAGATCTTATAATACTGTGCATGAACCAAGTACCACTCAGTTGTCCAGTTTAACATGGTAAATCTGTGATTGCGCATGGTGGCTTGTATCCATGGTCCTGGCTACTCAGAAGCTGAGGCAGGAGGATTACTTGAGCCTGGGAATTTGGGAGTGGTCTGGGCAATTGTCATGAATGTGCTATGTCGGGAACACAGATAAACACATTTATGTCTTTCTACAATGTCAGAATTTATTGAAAGACAATAAATTCATCTGGCGCCACAGTTCTGATGGCAATAACTTGCTGGATAATCCTGCCTACCTGGGTAATCTGGTTGAGGTGAATGTAGGCTCCTTGAATCCAATTTAGTTAGTTAATTAGTTAATATTAGCTTTCATTTCATACACCACACATGAAGTTTATCTACAGTTACACATATGTGCAGTTTGCAGCATGAATACAAGTTTAAAGAGGTTATAGCCAAGCTCAGCAGTGGGCTGAGGAAGTCTGAATTAATGAGATAACAAATCAGACTGGTACCAGGAAGAGTCCCTGGGGATGCTGGAGTCAGGGTTTGAAATGTTGCAGCTGTGAGGTGAAAGGCTGACCTGGGCCCAGAGCAGAAGAGAGCAGGTCAGGTCTAGACAGGCAAATTGGTGGATAGACAGTCAGTGGATGGGTAAATAGTCAAGGGATGGGTAGACAGTCAATGGATGGGTAGACAGTCAAGGGATGGGTAGACAGTCAAGGGATGGGTAGATAGTCAAGCGATGGGTAGACAGTCAATGGATGGGTAGACAGTCGTCAAGGGATGGGTAGACAGTCAAGGGATGGGTAGACAGTCAATGGATGGGTAGACAGTCAAGGGATGGGTAGACAGTCAATGGATGGGTAGACAGTCAAGGGATGGGTAGACAGTCAATGACTGAACCAACAATGGGAGACCACATGGGACTGATACCCTAGGAACAGTTGGGGAGTCCTCTGCTTTTTAGTCCTTGGCACACACACCAGGTTTCCGATAATAAACTGATGTGGTGCCGTGCCATCAGTGTGAGCTGTCCATCATTTTATGGATCCCAGATTTGGTGTGTCTGAGGAGTTCTTGGGCTTGGTTCCCTTGATGTAATTTTAATATGTCTGTGAGCCCCTACAGTCTCAACCCAATAAAGTTATAAGGTGAGTTCTTTTTGACTCCTAGGAATAAGTTACTTATCAGTCTGAGCTGGTCAGGTGGCGCCTAGCAAATGGTGTAGTTTTGTGTCCACTCCAGAGTGACAGTCATAGTCCTCTCTCAAAATGGAGTAAAGAACTACTTGGGAAACGGAGTCTCCAAGCTTGAGAAACCACTGTCCATACAATATGGAGTAATTGAGAGTAGGGAGCATCCTGACGGCAAGAAGAACTGCGCTCTGCCTAAAAATAAACAGATAGATAGGTAGATAGATAGATAGATAGATAGAACAAGTGAACAAATCAAGAAAACACCCTCCCCACCCAAACACACACACACACACACACACACACACACACACACACACGTACATCACCACTACCACAAACATCAAAAATACCTTAGATCATTGGTTCTCAGCCTGTGGGTCTTGACCCCTTTGGGGTCACCAGGGTCGCCTAAAGTCATTGGAAAACACAAATATTTACATTACATTCGATTACCTAGGAAGGTAGGATTAGATAGCAAGGTGCTGCCATCAAAACTGTGTCACATGGTGAATTTATTGTCATTCCATAGATTCATAACAGTAGCAAAATTATAGTTCTGAAGTAGCAGTGAAAATAATTTTATGTTTGGGGTGACCACAGCACAAGGAGCTGTGTTAAAGGGCTGCAGCGTTAGGAAGGTTGGGGACCACTGACAAGATGTAAAGATGTAGTCAGTGGTAGACTGTGGCCTGGCATGTGAGGCCTGAGTTCTAGTCCCAGCACCATGAAACAAACCAACCCACCCCTAAAAGCTGAGTTTTGTGAACTGTACCTAGCCTCAGTTAAAGAGGGGGCAGTTGGGAGGACGGCTCAGTAGTAAAGTGCTTGCCTTGAAAGCAGTCAGGACCTGAGTTTTGTCTCCAGAATCCTCATTTAAAAAGAAAAGCCAAGTATGTGGTGTGTGCTTGTAGTCCCAGGGCTGGGAATGTAGAGCCACGCAGATGCCCGGGGATTTCTGGCCAGCTTGCCTAGCCTACTTGGTGGGCTCCAGGCTGGTCTAGCCTACTTGGTGGGTTCCAGGCTGGTCTAGTCTACTTGATGAGTTCTAGGCTGCTTTAGCCTAATTGGTGAGTTCAAGGCCAGCTTAGCCTACATGGTGAGTTCCAGGTTGACCAAGTCTACTTGGTGAGTGAGTTCCAGTTCCACATCAGTGAGAGATCCTGTCTAAAAGAAAAATCATAGCTGGTACCTAAGGAATGACACCGGAGATTGACCTCTGACATCCATATGTATACACATGTGCACCCAATATACACATGAAACACATACACACACACATTCTAGTGGAAGAAGAAAGCAGTAGCCATGACAGCTGAGTTCAGAGGACACTGTAGGTGGTTAGGTTGAGAGCCTGAATTACCTGCCATCCTCTGTCCCTTGCCACCAGCCCTTACAGACCTCTTCCACTGTAGCTTCCACCAAAGGCCCTTTGGCCAATGGTATTGGTATGCCAATGGATGGCAGCAAGCTGAATGCGGTGCCCAAGTGACTGAAAAGCCCAGGACTTAAATATCGTTGCAAGAACGAGCCGAGGCTAACCTTCTAGAGGTTGAGACCACATGGAGCAAAGCCAGGCTCTCCCATCCAAAGCATTGCAGACAAGCCAGTCAGTCTACCAGCTGACTGTCGGCACATGAGTGAACTGGCCAAGATCAGCCTGGTTCCCATCAGCAGCACCTCCCAGGCAACTGGGGACTGTTGGGGAATATAGTTTAAGATTTATTAAATTTGTTTATGCTGTGGAACATTTGTTTAATTATGCAAAGATGTGTTGCATTCTTTTATGTTGCATTTGTTTAACTCTGTGAAGCTGTGTTACTTTCCCTGCTTAAAGCACCTGATTGGTCTAGTAAAGAACTGAACGGTCAATAGCAAAGCAGGAGAAAGGATAGGTGGAGCTGCCAGGCAGAGAGGATAAATAGGAAGAGAAAAAAGAGAAGCAAGAAGAGGAGAGGGAGACGCCAGGAGCCAGCCATCCAGTTACACAGCCAGACACAGAATAAGAAGTAAAGAAAGAAATATAGAATAGAGAAAAGTTTTAAGTTCAGAGGCAAAAGGTAGGCAAGAAAGCTGGCTAGAAACAAGCCCAAGCTAAGGCCAGGCATTCATAAGTAAGAATAAGTCTCCATGTATTTATTTGGGAGCTGGGAGGAGGGCCTCCAAAGAGTAAAAAAACTAACCATAGGAGACCCAGGAGAAATGGTAACTGCGCGTTTGATCTGGTTCACATTGCAGTGTAGTATTGTTAGCTCAAATCTGTAGTATTGTTAGCTCAAATCTGTAGTATTGTTAGCTCAGAGATGCTGAGCGTTGCCTAGGGCATCCAGCACCTTTAGTAAGGAAAAGTCAAACTGTGTCCACAGTCCAGTTCCAGAGGCATCACTATACTTCCTCTTCACCTTCCTTTTAAATAACACAGGGGTTGTACTTAGAGTGGGAACAAGAGTACTGTCTGTGTATGCACACATGTGTAGGCGTACGTGTGTGTGTGTGGGTGTGTGTGTGTGGGTGTGTGTGCACGCGCGCGCGTGTGTGCATATACATGTGAGTAGTTGTCTTCTCCGCTCCTGGTAATGGAGGAAATTGTCCCTGGTCATCCTTCCCGCAGACTGCACTCCAGTTCCACAAGTAGGTCCCGCAGTGCTGACCTTGGTTTCCAGTCTGTGTTTCTGTGGCTTTTGTCATTCTGGCAAGGCTTCTGCCCTGCTCTGCATGGGTTCTGCCTTGCTGACAGGATGGAAAGATGATGTGTCAGCATGCTGTTTGCTCCGGAAGCTTTGCATTCCCGTGCCTCTTCAGGAGATTTCAATCCTGCAAAGCATAGGGTTGCTACGAGAACCGTCGCCTTATCAGCTGCGGAAACCGAGTCCCACGAAGAGCCGCCAGCTCACATGGCTACATGGTTAAGTGCACCAGGATCCAAAATGGTTTGTGTGATGTTATCCCAGATGCCCCTCTCCTACAAAGAGAATCCCAAGACGGCTATCCGTCAGTGACGAAATCATCCCTTCTTATGTGAAGGCAAGTTGATCTGTGTATGCATCAAAGTTCAGGGAAGCTAAGAGAGGATGAGAGAAACTTGGGAACTGGGGGTCAAGTTTTTCCAGAGGGCTAAGGAGAGCCCCGCCGGAAGCTGCAGAGTCAGAAGGAAGCAGATGGGGCATGCATGGGTTACCGCAAGTACTGGGAGGGGCCTGCGATCTAAGCCTCCTACAGTGTTAAGCCGAGAGAGAACGGCCTGCGCCTGCGTTTGCACTGGGCTTCTCCCTCTTCAGTGTTCTCCCAGTGAGCCATGAGGACCAAGGCCACACCATTCCTGTGGCCCAATTCTACTTGACCTGGAGACCGGGTGTGGGACATCTATCTGCAGTTCCTGTTCTAGCCACTAGGGTTTGTGGAGAGACTTTAAAAAAAAAGCCTGGTTTGGGAGCCCCCTTTGTAGCAAGTGGCTAGCAAAGGTCCAACCTTCAGTAAAGAGGCGAGGACTCCAAAGGTTGGAGCTATCAGGAACCGCAGGCCTGCTCTCTGCGCTGCGTGTGGCCCCGGAGGATCATCCAAACTTCACAGCCTTGGTCCAGCCTTGCCTTCCAACTTCCTCAGCCAGGTTAGCACACTGCTCTTCCTCTAGTTCTCCCAGCTAGTGGGTGCTGTTTCATACTGACCCATTTCACTTCCTGGTCTTACCTAAGGCCACACCCCCAGACCTGCCAGCTCCTCCCACTGTTCTCCACCCCACCTCTCTTGGGAAGTTCCTGCGCCACTTCTCTTCCCTGGCATGAACCCTGGGCTGCCCGCGCCTCTGTGCTCTCCTGCCTCTGGGTCTTTCCAAGATCCTATTGCGGTCACTTGACTGCAGCCACCTGCAGCTACCGCACCACAGGCACTCTGGAAGTTTCTGAACATGCTTACAACCTAGCGCCCCTGCAGCACGGACTCACAGGACAGGGTGCGGAGGAACCCGTGATGAACTCAAGCTCCTCCCACATTATGTTTCCTCTCCTCATTTGGGGCTTGAACATTCTGCTGTGCTTGGAGAGGTGTGGGCTTCAGAGGTGACCCTGCCGTACCATAGGGACACTGGGACCTGCGTCTGTCTGGGACTGTGGTTCACTGTAGGATCTCTGCAGGCCAGTCCGAGAAAACACGAGAACCTGAAACAGGCTCAGGGCAATGTGGCTGAGAAGTCAGCTTGACAGAGGCCTCATTCTCGCGGCTGAAGGTCAAGGTTGCCCTGGCAACCTTTCCTTTTCCCCTTTCTTGCTGCGTCTGGTGGTCAAGAGGCCGGATGTCCTTGACTCTGCATCTACGCGAGTCCCTTCTCTGAATAACGGGGTGGGGCTCTGGTCTGAAATACTGTGAGCTCTCCTGTACTTCAGGGCAATGCAGCCTTGTTCACAGGTGACCAAGTGCAAAGGCTGTCTGAGGGCAGTGAACTAGCATTGGCCATTCCCACACTTACGGGGCACGGGAGCCTCTACGGCCATCCTGCTTTACCACATTCTCCTTTTCTGGGATTTGCTCTAGGGCCTCTGTCGTTGGGAGGCGAACTAAGCTGCGTCTGTCCATTCTTGGTTTCCGACCCTAAGATGCGGAATCCCTGGGCATGCATCTCTGGCTGCTCCAAATCTGGATCCTCTGGCCACACATCACGGCCCCAAGGCCACAGCTTCAGAAGCTTCACTTTCCCAGCATTCCAGCTTGTACTAGCTCTGAGTTTCCCCCTGGGTACTCTCCAGAGCACTGCTGCGTGGGAACAAAGAACCGGAGCTTCCCAGCGTCCCAGTCAAGCCCAGGAAGGCAGAGACAGGTGGCAGTTGTCCTCCTGTCTCAAACAAAAGCAATCAAGCCATCATCCTGATTTCTTTATAAATCAATTCCCATGACAAATGTGTCTGTGGAGGAGGGCAGGCTGCCCCCGGGCACTCAGCGCTTCAATGAGGACAACAGAAGGAGCTGGATTCATAGAACTATAATGTGCTATTTGAACAGATTTCCCAGTAACCTGACCCTGTAGTCTGAGACGCGGTTCAGCCTACACGGGGTCCAGATGGAGCCACTCTGAGGCCTCCTCCGGGAACAGGAGCAGCTCTGTGTGCCTGGCTGACCAGGGGACATTTGTAAGGAGGGGAAGAGAGTAATGAGGAGCAGGCAGGGGTTCTGGGTCTGGACAGACTTTCCTCCCTAGCGCTGCGTGGCCCCGCTTGTCTGGTCAAGTTTTCTCGCTCATGTGTAGAGCCTGTAACCTCTTTCATCTGGGTGACAAGAATATACACAAGATGAACATAAACCTTGAGACATGAGGGGAGGTGTCTGCGCACTGTGCCAAGCCCCTCTGTGAGCACGGTGACGCAGACTGGAAGCCGCCACCAGTCTGCCCCAGTGAGAATCAGGGCCGAATGAAGTCAGTCACGCTTCTTAGACTCGACCTCCAGTGATGTCACCAAGCAAACTGCGGCCGCCCGCGAATTGTTCACACAATGGGAAATTCCAAGAATTATATGCCCAGAGCTGAGACCCAAGACCCTTGGCCTGGGCAGGCAAACCTGAGCTGCGACTGTCACAACTGGTGGGTTCATGCAGGTTTGGTGGATAAAGCTTGGGGAACAAGCTCAGGGGACTGGTCCTGATGACCCATGGCAGAAGATTAATTAATTAATTAATCAATTAATTATTTTGAGACAGGGTTTCTCTGTGTAGCCATGACTGTCCTGCAACTCACAGTGTAGACCAGGCTGGCCTCAAACTCAGAGATTCACCTGCCTCTGCCTCCCAAGTGCTGGGGTTTTAAGGCATGCACCACTACCGCCTGCCGGGGTTCATCAGAACCTAACCCTACTGGGGCAGGGTTGGTGGTGGAAATAGCCGACACCAGACCCTTCTGACCTTTTACCCAACGAGCTGAAGAACTGAGGCTCAAATTCACAGATTTGGCCTGGGGGGTTACAAAGAGGCTGAGATGAACCCTAGGGCGTCAAGACATCTCCTTCCCCACTTCTGCAGCCTTGTCATGGAAGGCTTGTGCACAGGAGCAAGTGTCTACACACCACATTCTGAATCTCCTTCTGACCCGGATGGAAGATGTCACCTGGGTGGTAGAGATGAGGAAAGTGGGGCTCAAGGGGACAAGAGATTTTTGAGGAAACCCTATAAATAGCAAACCATGACCCAGGACCCAGATTGGGTTTCCTTGCCCCTATGGCAAGTAACAGCAGGGGTGCCCCGCCCTCCTTCATCAGCACCAAGTCTAATTCTCTTGCCCTAGAGAGTCCTCAGTCTGAAACCAACCAAGAGTAACTCTCAGCGATGCATGGTGACCTCAAGTATCTTCTTCCAGCTTGGCTCAGGAAGGCCACCAGAGGTGCCTCTAGTGGTTTTGGGTTCTGCTGCTGGGCTTCTCTGCGACACATCCACCCCCACCCAGGAGTCAAGGAAGCTGCTCTCATGTACTAAGTTCCTGACCAGTGTGAAGATGCCCACTGACGACTCCCGGCTCTTGGATAAGCCTGCCAGAGCTCAGGCCAACGTGTCTCCATGATGACAGCTGGTGCCCTTTGCTGACTGTTTCAAGAACAATCTGTAGCACTTGGCAGAGGCAGACAGACAGACAGACAGACAGACCTTTACATTTCTACCTTAACTAGGACAAACATAAGGGCTTCAAAGATTAGGCTCTGATGTTGGGCCATCTGGGTTCCGGTCTCGCTCCCGGCTGTGTGACCTTCAGAAAGCACTCTAGTCTTGGATTTTTCTTATTAAAAGCATATGCTAATTAAAACCAGTTTATGGATGCTCCAGGGGATGAAGAGGATGCAGCATTATAAAAGGTCTTGGCTCCCTGTAGAAGGTGATGATAAACTGTTAGTAGCATTATGGTATTCCCCTTTGGGGCATCTTTAAAGTGACGGACGAGTCCCCCATAAGGCAAGCTCACAGTTTTCCCTGGGTGACCGTGGGTCAGTACTTATCTGGCTGGGTAAAGGAGGAGACTACCCTGGCCCATCTTGGGTGGAAAGTCATCCAGAGATCTTAAAGAGAGACAGGGAAGGGCTAGCGGACATGCGGCCCCATCCTGCTGTATCCAGGATATTAGTGCTGTGTGAGTTTGAAATTTCCTGACCATCAGGATGAACCACCTGAGGTGAGAACTTCATGTCCTTCACTCATCCAGCTTGGCCATCTCTCAAGAGAAAGCATGAGTGGCAAGCCATAATTAAAGCCTCAGGGTTGTTCTCCTTGGAGAAAGAGATGAGTCTGTGGTCAAGCACGCAGGCGAGGACCAGCCTCTGTCTCCCATCTACAGACCCCTTCTCCCTTCTCTAGAACTGGTGTCCCCTCTTCTCATGACCTTTGCTGGCCTATCTGCAGCCCTTCTGGAAAGTTATGAGAAGCCCTGGGATCCCTGCAACCCTAGGATCCAGGAGACTGTCTGGAGACAATGGACCTGAGTGATGGTACCCTGGAAGCTCAGGGGGTCTGTGGTAGGGACGGGATAGCTCCCCAGGTTGCAGTTCCCTGGCTCCACCTGCCTGCAGCACTAAGGCAAGCCTGGGAGTAGGGGATGGAGAAGATGCTTGTCCTCCAGTTATTTTGTGCCACCCTGCTGGCCTGGCTTCGCTGGCCTCCTATGTACCTAGCCTCCAGTTGTTTTTCTAAGGAAAGAGGCTGTCTTCCCCTCTGGGGTCCTACTCTTCCAATTGATCAGCAAATAGTCATTGTGGATTTGCATTACATCCTAGAAACAGAAAAGCAGACAGGATTGTCCCCAGTTCAGAGAGGAGAGCCAGGTACCAATGGACTGTGGGGACAGTTCCAAGCTACACAGAAGTCCCAGACAGTGCAGCTCCTCCCCCCCCCCCCCCGAGTGTGCAGCGTGAAGGAACCAAGGCAGAGGCTGCAGTGACCCACGTCTAGGCCAAGGATTCAAATTTCTTTCTTTCAGTCTCTAGCCTGGGTCACTGTCCCAGGTCAGTGAGCCACAATCTTTCCCAGGCCATCTAGATAACCCTGATCTCTGTAGCCATTCCTTGGCAAGGAAGCATTATTCCTATTTTACACCCAGGACAAGGTGGCCTAAGGAGAGGAGTGGCAGGAAGGGACACTGGATCCTAACAACTTTCCTGGATGCTCGTTTCTTTGTTGTGTAAGAGGAAACTCATAGGTCCCTTTGCCATCTGCAGCATCCTCAGGAAGCCATGATTCTCCAAGAGTGGAAACAGTCCCTTAATTTCTTTATGTTTCTTTCCCAAGCCAGCTTTCTGATGGAAGCTTTGGGCCTGCCAAATGGGTCCCCAGTTACTCTTAAGAGAGTACACTCTGAGGCAAATATGGCAGCACATGCCTGCAACCCTCCAGGAGGCTGAGGCAGGAAGATTGTTGTAAGTCTGGGGCTATCCTGGGCTACAGAAGAAGATTCTGCTTCAAAACACCAAACCAACTAACAACAGAGAGTAATGTCTTCAAGTTGTATCCCCGTGTTGGGAGATACCGAAGCCAGAGCAAGGAACTAGGACCCTGGAGGGTGGGGACAGGGGTGGGTCATGTCAGGGCATTCATTGCCCAGCTTTCCCCCGAGGAAGTGGCAGTCGCTGGGTCACTCTGCCTGTCAGGAGTCATCTCTTACTATGGAACCCGCTCTCCCTGGACTCCTGTTAGCTTGCTAGCTCAGTTTTAGCAAGATGTCATCAACAGCATGCCTCGGAATAGAGACGGTTTCAGGGTGCCAGGGAGTAAGCCTCAGTTTTGTTTTCCCTAAAGCAGAGACAAGAGTCACACGCGTCCTGCCTACCAAGCACACATAGTCCTTCACCATGCGGCTGAAGCCCGAAGACAAGGAGCCAGCAGGGCCATACTCCCTCCAAACGCTGCCAGGAGATCTCACCTCCATTAGCTCCTAGGAGTTCACGAAGCACCCTATTGTTTCACAGTGAGCTGTGAAGAGAAGCCTCTCTCACTTCTGCTAGCTTCTGGAGGCTTACTGGCCATCCGGGGCATGGCGTGGTGTGCCCCGATGCTCCTCACGTGCAGGGGCTGCATTTCAGTTTCTGAAGCCATGTCATGTGCCATTCTGCTCTTGTGTGTCCGTCTCAATGTCTGTTCTAAGGACGCTTCTCACACGGATACAGATCCACCCGTGCCAGGTTGGCCTCATAGGAAGCACACCAGCAACAACCTAGCTCCAAATGAAGTCACATTGTGAGACACTGGTGTGAGGATTTGAAAAAGTCAACTTCGGGGGCACATTCCAAACCTGCTCTACAGTTATTGGGATCCCCTCTCCCCCACCAAAGGCCACAGCGATGACTAGCGTCACCGCGGTTAGCACATTGCAAGACATCATAGGGAAGGGCTGTATTATTGGTGCCATTGTCCCTTGATTTGACAGAATCAAAATTAGACACAGTCCATGCTCAGTAAATGCGTCTTGATGCTGTAGATGAGTGTGTTGTTCATCCTGGCTCAGCCTCGAGATCTGGACACAGAGCCTCTCCTCAGAACACAATCCACCCAAGGCCAGTTTCTCAGGGTTCATGTGGTCTGGCCTTCAACTGAACCCTGACATCACTGAATCCTTCATCACCAGTCCTGGGAGAAGCCAGTGCCCCCAGCCCCAGTGGGGCCCTTACTTTTACTGTGACAGCCCTTCTATGCTGGCGGCAGGGAAACAGAGATATTTTGAGATGAGCATGTCAGCCGGGGTCAGTTTCCGCTTGGCTATCACTGGCGCTGTCAGGAGGAGAGCGGTTTCGGCTGTCCGGAGGGAGCCTATCAATCAATCCCGACAGCCCTTAATCAGACAAAGGAGCCCTCACCACTGTGTTTCAGAGAGGGAGAGACTGTACTATTGTTCAAGCTCAACCAAGAATTTTGGACAGGATTTTGAAGCTGTAAACACGATCTCTTGTGTCGTCTAAGCATTTAGGACCCCTAAGGTCTCAGGTCCTCCCAGTCTGAGAACCTCCTACTTTTCTTCTAGGAAACTGGTCTCTTTATACTCATAGACAGACAGACAGATGCAGACATACACACATGTTCTTTTAGCATTCACTGGGCTCCTCTGGTATACTAGGTGCTTTGCAAGGACAGACAAATGCACACGCACGTGTGTGTGCACACACACAGACACACACATACACTCATTCAACATTCACTGGGCACCTCTGATATACCAGGTGTTTTGGGCAGAAAGGCACATAGACACACAAATACACACATACACACACACACACACACACACATACACACTCATCCAACATTCACTGGGCTCCTCTGATTTACCAGGTGCTTTGAACAGACAGATACATGCACATGCACACACACACACACACTCATCCAACATTCTCTGGGCTTCTCTGATATACCAGGTGCTTTGGGCAGACAGGCACATGCACATTGCACATACACACACATACACACACACACTCATCCAACATTCTCTGGGCTCCTCTGATATACCAGGTGCTTTGAGCAGACAGGCACACAGACACACACTCACATGCTCATGCAATACTCACTGGGCTCCTCTGATAGACCAGGTGCTTTGGGCAGTATATCAAGAAGTCCATGGTCTTGGGTTAGCAAGATGACTAAGTGGATAAAGGCACTTACCACAAAGTCTGACATCTTGAGTTCAATTCCTAAGTCCCACACAGGGACCGAAAGAGTTGACTTCTTCAAGTTGTCCTCTGACCGTCACACTCATGCCACACACACACACACACACACACACACACACACGAGGTGAATGAATATAAGTGAGGGCAAAACATTTCAAAAAGATGCCTATGGTCTTAATGGAAGCTAAAGGCTCATCAACAAAGAGACCTGATGCCCCACTAGGAGCCTGAAGCTAAGGTGGCTCAGCATGCTGGGGAAACTCAGAGGGGTCTCAGCCATACGCATGTTTTCATTTTTGTCTGGCTGCTTTTATTTTAGCAGTCCCAGGGCAGTGGCTGCAACACATACTGCATGGCTTGTGAAAGTTTTCATAGAAATTTTTTTGTTGTGTTAAGGCTTTTGATCTTCCAACCTGGACGAAGTAGATGCTCAATGCAGAGTTGCTGACTGGATAAAGACCTGAGCTTAATGACCACACCAAGCCTACGTCTCATCTAGATGCTCCCCATCTTCTGGCTCATTGTCACCCTGCATCTGTTGTCGTCTTTCAAGCCTGGGCTGAGAAAGCAGAGGCAGAGCTGGACACCTGACCTCCAGTCTCACACATGGCTACATCCTGGCACACAGATTCTAGAGAGCTTTGTTCTTACTGGGTTGCCCATGGAATGTTCCTTTGCCAATGGATGAGCACACCTCCAGAACCATGGAGCACTATGGTGATGGGAGAGGCCAAGACCCCATCCTGAACTCTCTGAGCTCTAATGCCATAAACCTATCAAGCACACATATAGACACACACACAGATACACAGACATACACTTCTCCTCCTCCTCCTCCTCCTCCCCTCTTCCTACTTTTATTACAGGGGCTCACACTGTAACTCAAGCCACCTTTAAACACACACTGACCCCTGCCTCGGCTTTCCTAGTACTGGATCATAGGTTTGTGCCACAATGTCCCGGTACCGGGGCTTCTTTTCAACAAAGGGGAAAACTTCGTTAAAATCTCCTCCACATAGTTGCCCTGTGTCCCTCTAAATGGCGCATCCCTTTCCCAACTGTTCCTGGGGAGGAGCAAAGAACTGCTGTGATTAGTTTAGATGAATCGAGACTAACCCTACAGACAGGCAGAGACGGACACTGCATTAGCCCTGGATTCAAAGTACAATTCCATCAGATTTTTACAGGAGTCAGTGAGGCCGTTAATAGCATCACTGAGCCCAGTTACCTCATCTGCAAAGTGGGTACAAGGAATAGTGCCGTCACCATCTGCATAGTATGCAGCCATTTAAATCATTGAATACAGTTACCCAGACGTTTAATTAACGCTTTATTTCCCCTTTTCTTGCCCTGAACACTATCGCTGGCTTCTTGCCTAGCCGTCATTTCTGCTTTCAAGCTTTCTTTCTCACATCTGATGTTTATGAAACATCTACACACACACACACACACACACACACACACACACAAACCCCTAACTGCAGGAATTTACATTTATCCCTTTTACGTGTTTTCAGTCCATTATTCCAACCTGTCAAGATGCCTTTGAACCTTGATTCCGCCATTCTTCCTATTAACAATCTCCCCCGGCTTTGCGTCAACTGCAAATTTGATAAGCCGGTCTTTGATTCTGTTTCATCCAAGACGCCGAGAGAAATAGAGAGATGGACAAGGTCAAGGGCTGAGCCTTCGAACATTGTTGCGAAAGCCTCTTGAGCTCACACCACTCCACCCCTGCTTCCTCCGTGCCCCTGCCCTGAGGCAGGCAGCACTCACCTTCTTATTCAGTCTGTACTGTTTAAGGAAAACCTCACTAGAGTCTCCCAGGGCCCTTGGTCAAAGGCACGCTCCTAGGGCCCTCCTCCCCTAGGGGCCTTTCTAGCATGGGAATTCTGCTAGTCATAGCTCAGGCCGGGTGAATGCAAGCTGGTCATCAGGGACCCCTGTAGCCCCTGCTTAAATCCTTACATTAAGAAAGATGCCATAATTGTAATCTAACTTGCCAGCCCGCTGCTGCTGGAAGTTGATGTTGCATATTATTCTAAAAGGAGAGTATGCGCTGTCAGTAGCTCCAAATACCCAAAACCCCTCAGTGAGGCTGTGGGAGGGTGAGAGTTGCCCTAGGACCTTGTGTCTAGACAAAGGAACCCCTGGAAAGCCAGAGCATCTCTTCTGTTCCTTTCTCTGTTGGCCCTCTGTGCCCTTCCATCTTTGAGACAGTGGTGGATGAAGGATGAGGCATTGGCTGCAGATGTGGCAGCCAGAGTCAGGATCCACTTCTTGTCCTGCCCTTGCTGCATGGGAGGCTACTGTGGTAAGACCTATCAGAACAATGCTAGGCAGGGAGCCAGAAAGGTCATTGTCTTGTAGACAACTCTCAAAAGTGAGGGTCCATCAGCACCCTGACAATCACTTCAGGTCGAGGGGGGAGTTCGGGAGAGTCAAGGGGTATTTCCCCACAATATCCCTTTTGGGTTTTTGTTTGTTTGCGATACAGGGATTGAAACTTGGGTCCCACCATTGTTAGGCAGGCAACCTGCTGTTGGGGGATATTTATACACTTGTGAAGATGTGTCACTGTGATTGGTTTAATAAAGAGCTGAATGGCCAATAGCTAGGCAGGAAAAGGTTAGGTGGGACTTCTGGGGGCAGAGAAGACTCTGGGAAAAAGAAAGGCAGAATCAACAGACATGGAGAAGAAACAGGAGGTGCAAGATGGAAGAGAGATAGCGCCACATGGCAGAGCATAGATTAATAAAGTTGCAAGAGCTAGTTGAAACAAACCTAAGATAAAGGCTAAGCTTTTATAATTAAGAAGTCTCTGTGTCATTATTTGGGAGCTGGCTGGCAGAACAGAAAAAGACTTGTTACACACTACTAACTGAGCTACATCCCTAAAGCCCCACCCCCTTTAAAATGTGCTTATTTATTATATGAGTGTCTGACTCACATGTGTATCTGTGTACCACATGAGTATCTGTTGGCCACAGAGGCCAGAAGAGGGCATCATATTCCCTGGAACTAGAGTTACAGACAGCTATGAACCACCATGTGGGTGCTGGAATCCAATCTAGTGGTGGTATAGGAGGTCTTTCTTTTTGTGTGTTGTTTTCATTGGTTAATGAATAAAGAAACTGCCTTGGCTTAGTTGATAGGGCGGAACTTAGGTAGGTGGAGAAGACAGAACTGAATGCTGGGAAAAAGGGCAGGGTGAGAGAAGCCATGGATCCTTTGCCTGAGATGGATGCTGGTTAGACTCTCTGGTAAGCCACTGCCATGTGGCAATGCACAGATTAATGGAGATGGGTTAAACTAATATGTAAGAATTAGCCAATAAGAAGTTAGAGCTAATGGCCAAGCAGTGTTTTTAATTAATACAGTTTCTGTGTGGTTATTTTGGGTGTAAACTAGCCTGGCGGCCGGAACAAACAAGCGGGCCCTCTCGTTACAACACTCTGGAAGAGCAGTCAGTGCTCTCAACTACTGAGTCATATCTCCAGCTCCCCCACACCCATTTACTGTCTGTCTGTCTGTCTGTCTGTCTGTCTATCATCTATCTAATATTAGTTTTAGACAATGCTGGCCTTAAACTTGCCCTATTATCACCCAGGTTGGCTTTGAACTTTCCATTGCACTGTCTGCCCTTGTCAAATAGTTAGAATTCAGACTTGCAACACCAGCCTGGGATCACCCAGGATATCTTTTTCTAAAAAATTTTTTTCTACTTATTCATTTATTTTATATCCCAACCAGTTTCCCTTCCCTCCTCTCCTCCTATTCCCTCCCCCACCTTCTCTCCACCCCTTCCCTCAACCCACTCCTTCTCTGTTTCTCTTCAGAAAGGAGCAGGCCTCCCATGTGTATCAACAAAGTATGGCTTATCAAGTTGCCATAAGACCAAGCACCTCCCCTTGTAGTTAGGCTGGGCAAGGCAATCCAGTATGAGAAATAGGTTCCCAAGAGCCAGCCAAAGCAACCTTTTCAAAACCTTTATTTATATTTATTATTATTAAATGTGTATACGTGTATGCCACAACACATGTATGGCTAGAGGACAACTTGGGGAGTCATTTTCTCCTCCCCCTTTTATGTGGGTTCCAGGATAGAAATCAGGCTTGTGTAGCACATACCTTTACTGGGTGAATCATCTCGCCAACCCTTCCTATGGGATCAAGAAGCAAAGAGTAGAGGGAGCTGGCTTTTGTGTGGACAGACAGAGGGACGGAAAGAAGGCTGGCAGAAGGCAGAAGACAAAAAGGGTAGGGGGTTGTCTGTGGCTCTAACACCTGGGGTGACTGCTACCCCTCCCTCCAGCTCAAGAATGTTTAGAGCGCCCACCCACTCAGAGTGCTCTCAGCTCAGTGACCAGAGAGACAACGTGGACAGAAAGAACCAAGACATCTAGAAGGTCTCCCCACAGGAGGAAGGAGTGATGTTTACTTGGCCAATGAAGGAGGAAGAAGCCTTGGGGAAACAGAGGTCCAGAGAGGCAGAATGAACAGTCAAAGAAAGCAGAGGACTCTGGGTAGAGGACTTCAACAGAGGTCTATCAGAGCTCCTGTGTAAAGCCCTCACAGAGAGTGTGGCCAATGACAGCCTACCATGAGCTGACAGCTGGCCCACACCTTGCATCAACATTCTCAGCAGGGTGACACCAGTGGCGTCCCCCGTGACTTCCCACACATCTATGCATTCTGAGATTGCTTCCCCACCTCTGCCTGTGGGGGGCAGCGATGAGGAGGGTGGACCTGTTGGTCTGCAAAGGTCTACACAGCTGTATCTTGCGGGGTCTCCCATACCAGGTGGCTTCTTCTCTGTGCTGCCTCTGGGGGCAGCTTTCCATCTTTATGAAACCTGCAGCGGTGACCCGGGAACTGGTACCCCATTTTCTAGATGCAACTACCCATTCTACAGAGCTGCCCCTACCAAGCCCTGGCTCTGGCAGCTTTATTATAAGTTTATTACATGCTAATTCAAGCAAATAAATTTGCCCCAGCTGTGAGGCAGAGGAGATTAATAACCTCAAAGATTACTTCTCTGCTTTGATGAGTTTCTTGAGCAGAGTATATTTAGGGAGAGCAACTAGATTAGTCAAAACCCCCTTTAATTATTAGTGACACTGTGCAAACGACTCTGTATGACCAGAATACCAACTATTCGACTCCTTGACCTTCGTATTCAAATAAACACATCTTATCAGCACACCAAGGCTTGAGTCCACATACCATGGCAACTGCTGTTCTCGGGACCCGGCCGTGGGACTGCCAGTATGAGCACACCATTATGAGTGGGGTGGCAGCCTTAAGGATGTAGGTCCCCCAGCTCTGTCTTTGCCCAGGGCTGGATTGAGGACAGTAGAAATGTTCTGAGTATCCTGGAACTAGAAACATCAGTTCTTTAAGGAGGGACATGACTCGTTCAAAGTCTTGCAGGAAATGAGCCTCCTTGTCCAACCACCTATATTTTGGAGTAGAATGTTTCATTTTCCAGATCTGCAACAACAAAAAACAAAAACAAACAAACAAACTGGGTTTGCTTCCATCAGAAACCATGAAGGTGACTCTATCCGGTTCTGGGGACATTTTGCTTTCTCTGGGATCTTGGTGTGGTTCTCTCTTAGGGATTTCCATTCGAAAGCCTGGACTTACTTGGTTTGGATGTGAAACAGCCATTTCATGGCAGAGCTGCTGTCTCTCCAGCTGGGGGAGGAGAAGGAGAGCTCTGTCATCGGGTCTGCTATGCACACCCTGACACCGTGACAGCAGGAGTCTGCCAGAGGAAGAGGTGACCACCACCTGAACAGGGAGTAGAGAGGAGGCGAGGGTAGGCAGGGGCATGAGGATGTGGCTTAGTCGGGAGAGTGCTTACTTAGCATGCACAAAGCTCTGGGTTCAGTCCCCAGCACCTCATAAAGTAAGCATAGTGATACAAGCCTGTAGTCCAGAAGGTAGACACAGGAGGATTAGACATTCAAGGTTGGTTTTGACTATGTGGTAAATTTGAGGCCAGGTAGGGATCCTTGAGACCTGGTCTCAAGAAACAGGGGCTGGAGTACAGATAGGGTTAGGCTGATTCCTCTCCTAATGGCCTTCTCACGGAACTGTGGAAGGAGTCCATGGACAGCTCACCCTCAATGACCTAAGGACACAAAGAACTACCTACACCCTAGCCCCACCTCCCAATGGGGCTTCTCTGGGGACTACACAATGGGCTTTTGGGAGACACTCAGAATACCACTGCACCTCTTTATGCCGATCCCAGCATGAGGCCCTTGCACAGGAGCTGCCTCTGAATCCACCAGCCTGCCCGTAAAGGACACCCAGCTGGACTCCCTTGTTTTCTAGGTAGAGAAATTAGCATTCAGACAGGTCCAGTGATGTGTCCTAAAACGACCTTCTTGCACTTGTCTACCTGGAAAGTAGCCCTGGTCTCTCCTGACTCCAGTGTCACTTACTTTGGGGAGCTTCTCTGCAGGCTCCTCCCTCCACACTGCCCCCAGATGGCACTTGATGGCACCGATGTACTGACAGACCATAACCTTATTCTATTGCTCCTTAAAGCAAGGATAGCGTTCATTCATCTTCACTTTGTGTGGGGTCCTCTGTCCCAAGTCTGACATTACTGACTGGCAATTTGGGGAAAAATATACATCTATCTATCTATCTATCTATCTATCTATCTATCTATCTATCTATCTATCTATCATCTGTCTGTCTATCTATCTATCTATCTATCTATCTATGCATGTATGTATATATTTTCTCCCTGACCTGTAAAATAAAAACAGTAATTGTACAGAAAGAAATGCTATAGAAACAAACTTCAGAAAAGCAACCTTGAGTGTGACTCTCAGCCCATGAGGAAGTGCCTTCCTCCACGATGGAGCAGAGGTTGATTTTCATAAGAGACCTGACTCTGGAGAACTCAGTTTCCCCACATATGCTAAGGGTAGGTTTCTGTTCAAATTCTGTCTGTGTATATGCCTGGTTAGACACTCGATTCCATCCCCAGCATTAAAAAGCGTCATCAAAGAGAATTTTCCTGATAGAGATGCTTGGTTCCTCAGATGTCTCAACATTACCTGACAGACATGGGAGTAACAGGCCCTCTCTCATCTTTTTCTGTGTGTGTGTGTGTGTGTGTGTATGTATGACGCATGTTCACATATATGTGGACCTAAACACATGTATGGTTATACAGGTGTGTGCAGGCCAGAGGGTGAAGTCAGATATCTTCCTCAACATTCTCTACCTTATCCATTAAGGTAAGGTCTTTTCATCTGAACCCAGAGCTACCCAGTTCAGTTAACCTAGCTATCCAGTTTGCCCTGGGGGTCTCCTGTCTCATCCAGCTGCATGCTGGGATTGCAGAGAGGCCACCATGGCTGCCTGGCATTATCCCGACCTATGTTCGCAGCCCTGTCCTCTTTACTCTGTAGTGACAGAGCCTTAGCTTTAGTTGGTCGTCTGCTTTGGAGTAAATGACTGTTTCCCACCCTTCTTCACAGCAAGTTGGTCAGTAGGATCCTAGCAGAAGCTGTACGTGCAATTCCGGAGTATAGCCTTACAGCAGGAGCTGCCTTCCCTTTCCCTTGACTCCTTCCTAGCTGGCATTGGGATGTGATGGCAGCTATCTGGATGACAGGAAGGAGCCATGTGTTGACCGTACCAGAGAAACAAGATGAAAAGAGGCCATGTTCCTAGGGCAACGTGCCCATCACCCCAGCGCTGGAGGCCCTTGACTGGAACTGGTGAGATTTCAATTCTGTTGCTATTTTTGGGTCTTCGATAAAGCATGGAGTCTGTAGTCTAATGTTAGGACCCTTTGGTACACATCACCGAGAACTGGCTAGGGCATCAGTAACACAGACCCTTATGATTCTGCACCCCTCCCCCCCAGCATGTTTAGGAATTGTTCAGATGCCAGGAGACTGACTTTGGACTCCTCTCCTCTCCTCTCCTCTCCTCTCCTCTCCTCTCCTCTCCTCTCCTCTCCTCTCCTCTCCTCTCCTCTCCTCTCCTCTCCTCTCCTCTTTTCTTATTCCTTGCTTCTCTCTCTCTGAAACAGAAATTTTGGTTCAGGCTGGCCTCAAACTCCATCAGAGGATGACTTTGGACTTATGATCCTGCAGCCTCCACCTCCTGAATACTGAGTTACAGGTATGCACCAGCACCCTTAGTGCCATGTGGCTCTGGGGACCAAAATATACTCCACAAACTGAGCTACACCCCTGGATTTCTTTTGAGATAGCTTGCTTTGCTGGTGTAAGTATTTTGCAAATATTTTTTTAAATCATAAAACATTTTCAAAGTCTGGAAGTTGTGAAAGATGAAAACAACAGCTCCCCCTATGCATGGTGAGCGCGGCAGCATTATAAACACAGAGGAGAACTATTCCAAGTGACTTAAAGACAAATTAATGTAATTAGCATCCCACATGGGATAGACCCCAACAAAAATAACTGTGAAGTTTTCTTAAATGATTTATCACAATGCATGTTAGCGATGATAATGTTGGCATTGTCAGCCAGATATTGTTGGGTGTATAGAGTGAGACTGAATAATTACACTGTATTCATTGCAAATGGGGATTGTCAGGGGGATGTACAAAGAGGAGACCCATGAGGCTTAGGGCCACACTATGCAATCCTGAATCTGTGTCGAGGGAAAATCAGTGTGAAGCCTGGAGCCATGGCACTTCCATATAGGTCTGCATTCTGCCAAGACTGAGCGCAATGGCCAACCCAGTAACGAAACCTTCTAGAGACCAGACTGTGGCGTCTATATCCTGCTGCCCCCAAATGACCCTGGGGATTACTTGAGAACTAATACATTCTAATTAGGAGGCACAAAATGTACAGTGTGCCCAGAAGAGCTCATTACACGACAAGCCACCAAAGAAAGTTATGTAGTAGCATCCCGAAGACACCAAGGATGAGACAATTTAATCGTCAACATATATAACTGCAATATGTAAGCTGTGCTCTTGTCCATGTGTTTTTAAAACCAGGAGAAAGGGGGGAAACCCACTTATTGCTTCTTCTTGGAAAATGTTAAAAACTTACAAATTGAAGCTGGAGAGATGTCCCGTCTGCAGAAGCTAGAAGAGGGCATTATACTCCCTGGAACTGGAGCTGCAGGCAGTTGTGATCACCCATGTGTGTGCTGGGAACTGAACCCAGATCCTCTGTGAGAACGGGAACCTATTAACCACTGAGCCATCTCTCCAGCTCCAGTTTGTAGTTCTTAGCATCTTCCAGGAAATAGCAGTGACTGGTGGGTATGGGCTTTGAGCCTAGCAGGGTGAGGTGGCATACATGTGGCAGAAGGAAGTGCCAACAGCAGCTGGGAGTGTGGAGTCCTGGAGCTTGAGGCGGGAAGAAGACCTGTTGATCTGGAAGGAGCACTGTGTCACAACAGAGAGCCTGAAAGGTGGAGGGGACCATCACAAAGGGGTGGGGTTGCACCAGCAGTTACCTGTATGCGGTATTTATAAACCCAAGTTATGTCCCCTGTGCCCCCAAAGTGATGAGAGATCACTTACACACATACACCATTCAGTGAGTGAAAATGTCAAGGTTAAGGGAGCCTGGATGTCAGACAGGGGGTTAGTTATCAACAGAAGAGGGAATTACAATGAGTTTGGAGATGTTGGGATTGAACTAGACGGGTCAGGGTGAATTAGTGTTTTCAAGATATGTCTAGATGTATAAGGATTTAAACAGAGATATCGGTGTGGGTATGTGATGTGGGAAGTCTTTCTGTATATGTGTTGCTTTTATTGGTTAATGAATAAAGAAGTTGATTAGGCCTATGACAGGGCAGAATAGAGCTAGGTGGGAAAGCTAAACTGAATGCTGGGAGAAAGTAGGCAGAGTCAGAGAGAAGCCATGTAGCCACCAAAGGAGAAAGACACCTGCTAGAGGCTAGTGGAACCTTGCCGGTAGGCCACAACCTCATGGTGATACACAGATTAATAGAGATGGGTTGATTTAAGATGTAAGAATGAGCTAGAAATGTGCATAAGCTAGTAGGCCAAGCAGTATTTTAATTAATACAGTTTCTGTGTGATCATTTCAGGTCTGCCTACAGGTATGTATACATATTCGTATACATGTCTATGTGGTGTGTATGTGTGTGTTCTTTGGTTCTATCCATGGAGAGAGTTTCAGAGAAGCAATATCCCAGTGTCATTGAGCATCCTTAGTACTGTTTATTTTTGAGACAAATTGCCACTCAAAAGGAGCCAGAACTCACTGAGGAGATGGATGGTTCTAGAATAGACACAACAGAGGTCGAAACAAGGCTTTCCTCTACCAGGGGAAAAGAAAAGTGCTCAAGAGCCAGCACGCTGGCTTTGTGTGGTGCCAGGGATTGAGCCCGGGGTTTTGTGGATGGTAAGTAAGCATATTACTGACTGAGCCACATCCTTTAAACAACAATACCTGCATCCATAGTGATACAGTTAAATATTTCCCCTGTAGTAAAATACCAGTGAATAAATGTGAAGGCACAATGTCTTTAGAGAATCTCTAATGGCTTCCAGCATAGTATAATTAGTTCAGACAAGAAATATTAGTCAACATTTAATAGGAGTCTTAGTTAGGTTTCTATTGCTGTGAAGAGACACCATGACCAAAACAACTCTTATAAAGGAAAACATTTAATTGGGGCTGGCTTACAGTTCAAAGGTTTAGTCCTTTATCTTCCTGGTGGGAAGCATGGCAGCATGTAGGCAGATGTGGTGTTAGAGAGGTGGCTGGGAGTTCTACATCTGGATCAGCTGGCAGCAGGAAGAGAGAATGACTTGGGCTTCTGAAATCCCAAAGCCCAGCCCCATGGGCACGCTTCCTCCAACAAGGCCACACCTACTCCAAAGAGGCCACACCTCCCAATAGTGCCACTCCCTATGAGCCTATGGGGGCCATTTTCATTCAGACCAAGAGAATAGGAAAAAAGCTCAAGGAAGGTGGGCTGTGGTGGTACCATCCTGCAAACAAACATCACATAGAAACATGAAGATGGATATATACACAACGTCACAGTATCTTCCCCAGAGATATTTACTAGTTACAATGGGAAAAGGAGTAAATTTATTGCTATATAACCTAAAAGACCCTGCTTAGCCAGGACATCGAAGTTAAAATCATTAATAAGAGATTTGAGTGTGACAGGACACATAAATAAACCCAGCACTTAGGAAGCAGAGGCAGGAGGATCATGAAAATGAAGCTAGCCTGAGCTACACAGCAAAACCCTTTCTAAGTAAGTAAATAAGCAAATAAATGAGTATATCTCTGGTAATGAGACAAATAGGAAATTGTATATTGCCTATTAGGACGCAACAGGAACATAGTGTCCCTTTTGTGTTAGTCCCACCGAAGAGTGTCACCTGACTCCAACTGGGAGGAAACACCAGGAAACACAGATTGAGGGACTCTGAAAAAATAATTGGCCCTCCATCTTACAGAGTGTCAAGGTCACAAAAGTCAGTGAGAGACAGAGCTTTCCACTTGAGGGGGACTAAATGAGACATAGCAGTTAATGGTGATGTATTATTCCTGTCTGCGGTCTTACTCCAAAGGACCTTATTGGGACAACTGACGAAGCTTGAGAGCGCACAGTCCACTCAAATTAACAGGACTGTTGACTTCTTTCTTTAAAAAAATATTTATTTGCAGCCAGGTGGTGGTGACACACACCTTTAATCCCAGTACTCGGGAGGCAGAAGCAGGTGGATCTCTATGAGTTCAAGGCCAGCCTGGTCTACAAAGAGAGCTCCAGGACAGCCAGCGCTAAACAGTGAAACCCTGTCTCAAAAAACAAAACAAAACAAACAAACAAATCTATCTGTGTTACGGATGTTTTGACTGCATGTATGTCTGTGTACCACATACAAGCCTGATGTCCACAGAGATCAGAAGAGTCACTGGATCCCTTGAGGTTGGAGTTAGAGGTGGTTGTGAGCTGCCATGTGGGTGCTGGGAACCAAACCTGGATTTGGAGTTCACTATTTACTCTTTCATCATCGCTAATTCTCAGTGCAGTTCCAACCTGATGGGATTTACTTGGGAAGAGGCAAATCAAATTTAGTTCAATTCAACATGAGTTTGCTGCGCACCTGCCCATTGCCAGGCTTCATGATGGGAGCTTGAGCTCCTGGAACTGGAGACACTTAACATCTTTGTCTTCCCGGAGGGACAGGTTACACAGCCAGGGCTGTGGTAAAAGCAACACAGGCTGGAGACACCAGCAGGGGGCGCTCAATCTACCTATGCGGCTTAGAAGGCTTTCCCAGTGGCTCACTTAGACTTGAGCTGGAGGCGAGAGTCTGAGGAGGCATTGGCATTGAAAAGCTCAGGCAAGCAGTGGGTTTAGACCGAGCTGCTGAATTGGGATTTGGAAAAAACCAAACAGTTCACTGGAAAGTGTACCCTGGGATGGAGGCCACTGTGTACTGAAGTAATGGCGGTCCTGAGTGGGCAGAATCCACCTTATAATCAGGACTATAGCAACAGAAGATCATCAGAAGCTTCTAGAATACTAACAAGGAGAAGGAAATTAGGAGACAATTGACCATGCCGTTCCTACTGGAGGAGAGCTGGTGGCCATACTCCTGAGACTGTCTGCTCCTCTGCAGGTTAAATGTCCCGGACCTGCCCCCTGCTGAATGTCCCAGATGAAGAGCTGCTCTGTCACTATAGATCACTCCAGCGAATTCAGTTTCAGCCAGCTCAGTTCCCTGGAGTGTGGCTGTCACTTGATTCCCCTGGATGCCAGCTGCCTTGAGTGTGCGCACGGAGGGAGAGCTGAGCAGGGTTCCAGGGACAGCTCTGAGTGGCGAGCTGTGTCCCTCTGCTGCAGATGGAGTGCCAGCTCCCTCCCTCAGCAGAAAGCAGGCTCCAGAGCTGGAAGCTGTCTCACCAACTTGGCTCACCTTGAAGGCTCCTGGGAGAAGGGGATGGGAACACAAAAGGCTCCTTTGATTCTTTGCAAGAGGGCTCAGGGGAGGAGGGCAGAAAAGCGCAGCAGGCAGGGCTTGTATCTCAGGACAGCTCAGCAGAGGATTTCAAGGATATCTGCCTCTCTTCTCACCCGGTGGAGCCCATGGGACCTTTAGAAAACATCTCCAGTCAGCTCCCGCAGTGCTGCAGACCCAGGGCCTCGGGGATATCCGGCAACTGATCCACACCCCTGCTCCGTGAAGAATTTCATAGAAGCAGTGGTAGGGGAAGTGTAGGATCTGCTTTCAACCCAAGAGCAAGAGGGTTCTGAAGCTTTGTAATTAATGCAGGGTACAAAGGTTCAAAATCCCTTTGAACCACTCAGAACCAAGAGAGGGGCACAGGGATTCCGAACACCATCCTGGGGCCTGAGGACATCTGGAGATGCTTCTCAGTTGGTGGCCTAAGTTCTGTCTCCAGATAGGCTAATGAATGGCTGTGTGGTCCATTTTTTCTCAAATGTATTGTGTGTGTGTGTGTGTGTGTGTGTTACATTAGGTCATAGGTTAACCTCAGGAGCTGTCCATCTTTTTTCTTTCTTTCTTTCTTTCTTTCTTTCTTTCTTTCTTTCTTTCTTTCTTTCTCCCTCCCTTCCTTCCTTCCTTCCTTCCTTCCTTCCTTCCTTCCTTCCTTCCTTCCTTCCTTTTTTCCTTCCTTCCTTCCTTCCTTCCTTCCTTCCTTTCTTCCTTATTTCCTTCCTTCCTTCCTTCCTTCCTTCCTCTTTTGAGACATGGTTTCTCCCTGGGACCTGAAGCTTGTAGATTAGACAAAGCCACCCTGGCCAGTGAGACCCAGGGGCATCCTGTCCTCTTTGCCCACCTCCCACAGTTCAGTTTAACTTCCCAAGAGGCGACTTGATCTGTTTATTTGCAAACATTTCTAGAAACTCTCACCACCATGTATCCTCATAGTGGTACCCCCCCCCATGTTTGCTTCATGGCCAGTTTCACCAAATAATTTACCCAGTCTCCTCCCAACCCCCATCTATACCTTATTCCCTTTTTTCTTGTGTGTGTTAGTACACAGGTGTGTGTACGTGTGTGTGTACATGTATACATATGTGCAGGCCAGGGGCTGGATCAGGCATCTTCCTCAATTACTCTCCATCCTATTTTGGGGAGGGGCAGGCTTCCTTACTGAACCTGGAGCTCATCCATTTCGGTAGACTGGTTGGCCAGCGACCCAGGGTCTCCCGTCTCCGCTGGGATCACAGGCACACAGAACCGACCTTCTCCACATGGGTGCTCGGGGTCACACTTAGGTCCTTAGGCCTGCACGGGAAGCATTTACCAAGGAACACATCTCCCCTGCCTCATTCTTGATTTCTTTTCATCTGGGCTGAACTGCAGCTCTATCTGTGAGAACACTGTCCCAGACCTAGTGTCTGGCAGATGGCAGAACTAAGATACAAAGCCCCTACCCTCAGCTGGTTGGACACCCCGTCCTCCATCCGGCCATGTTGTCGCAATGTGGTTTAGACACTCTTTCGTGATGAGCAGTGTCTGTACCGCTGAAGGGTTATCAGAGCTGGTTTTCCAGAAGTAAATCCTTCATTGGCAAGTTTGCTCACCCAAGGAGTTGCTTGCTTTCTTTCTTTCTTTCTTTCTTTCTTTCTTTCTTTCTTTCTTTCTTTCTTTCTTTCTTTCTTTCTTTCTTTCATTCTATGTGTATGAATGTTTTGCCTGCATGTTTGTATGTACATCATGTGCATGCCTGGTGTCTGAGGAAGCCAGAAAAGGGCATTGGATCCCCTGGGACTGGGTTACAGATGATTGTGAGTCGCCATGTGGGTGCTGGGAATTGAACCCCTGTCCTCTGAAAGAGCCACAAGTGCTCTTAACCACTGAGTCGCCTCTGTAACCCCAGGGGTTGCTTTCTTACCTAATGGAATGGCTTGGTAGGGCTTCGTGGAGCCAGGGCTGCTGGATGTTGGGGCCTTCAGACTCTTCTCTCACTAATTTTCCTCTCCACCTTCTCCCCAACCCCACCTGGCTCCCAGGTCTTAGTTTTGAGCCAGGCTGGGAGCCCCAGGCCAAGCTCATGCTGGCTCGTAGCTCTTTCTTCAGCAGAGGGTCCCCATTATTGGCCCACCTCCACTGATTTGTGAGAAAGCCAGCCAGACAGTAGGTGTGCAGCTCCCCAGAATTCTCCCAAGGCCACCACGATGAGTTCATTGGATGCAGAGTGCTGAAAACTTTAATTATAAAATGCAAGTTTCTCTCGAATGTGTTCTGCCTGGCAGATTGGACATTTGGATGATGCAGCATATGGCAGGCTGGCTTGCTGCCAAACAGGTTGACGAACCAATCCTATGGGAAAGGCAGCCCAGAGCTCCCGAGCAGAGTGGAGCAGGGGCACTGCTAGCCTGAGGCCCCCCGATTCTGGTGCATCTCTAACTGTGGGATGACTTGTAAGGAAGGCAAGCTCAAATAGCAAACTGTCATAGACACACGTCACACATCCAGCGCCACCTGGGGGCAGTCCTGGCATTGCTTACTTCTTCTCCTAAGGAGTTACAGCTCAAAAGCAGGTGTGAATCCATTGTGTGATTCAGGAAGCAGGAGACAGGGCAACAACGCAGGCTTCAGCAGGGAGGACAGTCCGTGGTTAGGATGGTGGTACCCATGCTGAGTTTATGGTGGTTTGTATGATAGAAGTTGGGATCCAGGGAGCCTTGCTGGTGGTGGGAAGTGTAGGTAATGAGCCTGGAGCAGCAGACAGGGGCTGAATCGGAAGCATCTAGAAGTCTTCCTAAGAGAAGTAGGCTATGAGCCTGTGTTTCTTAACTCTATAAGACATAACACTTCCTTTATCTAAAAACATTTTCCAGGCAGTGGTGGTGCATGCCTTTAATCCCAGCACTTGGGAGGCAGAGATAGGCAGATTTCCATGAGTTGGAGACCAGCCTGGTCTACAAAGTGAGTTCCAGGACAAGCTCCAAAGCAACAAAAAACAAACAAAAAATTTTAATGCTCTCTTTACAAGCCTGAAAGAAAACTCACAAAAGAGTTTATACATTGTATTAATTATTGTATTAGTTGATTTTTTATTTTTGCCATTGTAACTGAGTACCTCATAAGAAGAAATTTGAGGGGGCTGGAGGGATGGTTCAGCTGTTAGTGTTTGCTGCTCTTGCAAAAGACCCAAGTGGGGTTCTCAGCACCCACATGGCAGTTCCCAAGCACACGCAGTTTATGTGGTGCTGGGGGTCAAACGTGGGACTTTGTATATGATAGGCAATCAATCTACATGCTTTACCAACTGAACTACATTCCCAGGCCCTCAGCTCATCGTCGGAGATGGAGTCCATCCCTGCAGAGATGGCATAGTGAGCAGAGTGGCTGGTGGCTGTGGTGTCAGGAGGGCGAGTCTGCCTGGCTGATTAGGAAGCACAGCTCAGACAGAGGACAAGGCTGGCCTGTCTCCAGGGACCTGCTTCCTGCAGTAAGGCTCCACCTCCTAAAGGCTCTACAATCTCCCAGATGGCACCTTCTGCAAGAGACCTCTAAACATGCAAGCCCATGGGGACACTTCCCAGTCAAAACTGTAAGGCATACATTCCCAAAAACCATTTATCCAGATATACTAATGCCCAACACATAAGCAAGAAATATCATGCAATTATAAAAAGATGTGTTTCATCATGTGCATATTTGGATGTGTAAGTGTTTGGGTAGAGTCTGCGTATATTAGTCAGCTTTTCTGTTGTGATACATGACAAAGGGTCAGGGGAAATGAAAGCCAGCAAGATTCATTTTGTCTCAGGGTTTCCGATTCTTTTTAGTCTACAGTTGGTTTTTTTTTTTTTTTTTTTTTTTTTTTTTTGTGGCTTTGGTGGAAGGTGAACCAGACTCAAAATGGTGGGGAGCTGAGGTGCTCGCCTCGTGGCCATCAGAAAGCCCAGAAGAATGACACACGTAGTCACACAGGGCCAAATGCACCCTCTGGCAGTCGTGAAGCCTGGCCGGGGCAGGAGAGGGTGACTGCTGGCCATTGCTTCACCTGCAAAGACATCACCACTATCTGCCCCAGAGCCCCAAAAAACTGCTCAGACACACAGCCATTGATGGGTTGGGCTGAAGGACAGGCAAAGATGGGCTCTGGGCTCTGGGAAAAAGATAATTAAATTTGGTCTGCAATTCCACAGGGCCACCCCACTGAACTGATGATGGAGCCTTCGGGTCTATCCCTACGTTCCTGTATTGGCTGTATGACAACGCTACCCCGCTTTCCATCCCCAGCTGGAAGGCACAGCCTGGCTCGCCAGCCTTTTTCTCCTGAGGAGGGAAGGGGGTGCGCACCACGGAGACAAACACAGCTGCTCACCACTCAGACTGGGGGAGTGAGGGCTGAGGTGCCGACCCGGCACCAGCTGGCTCTCGTCCCTAGAGTTGCTTCTGAAGGACTTAGTGTGTGTGTGTCCCTCAGTGGTCCTTTCCCGGCAGCGAGGCCTTCTTATTCTTGACTTCTTATCGCCATGTATACATCGAGGTGACTCGGGGAGATACAGTGAAAAACAATTTAAATCTTCCATAAGGTGATTCGAAACCTTCGTGTGGTTATGCCTTCAAACATTTCTTTCGCTAGAAAGAATGCCTTGGTTTTACTCAGGTTTGTCTTGCCACCACAGGCCCTGTGGCTTTAATGACAGACGGTTCTGGAGGGTGGGAAAACCAAGGTCAAGAAACTGGCACATCTGGTGTCTAATGAGAGCCTGTTTTCTGGTCTACAGATGGTGCTTTTGTACTGTGTCCTCACAGGGCAAGGGAGGCATGCGGGAGCTCCCTGGGGTCTCCTAAGGGCACTAATCCTATTCCCCAGGGGTTCCACCCTCATGTCCTACTTCAAAGCTTTACCCTCCCACACTGGGAATTTAGACTTGGACATGAATTTGGGGGTGAGGAATGCAAGTCCATAGCAAAATCTGTGGGATGCTTAGAGCTCAGCAGAACCTAGTAAAGTGATGCTGCTATCCTCATTTTACACACACACACACACACACACACACACACACACACACACACGCGCGCGCGCGCGCGCGCGCGTGCACACACACTGCATTTACCATCATGGTAGTTCCTTCTTTTTTATTTATTTTTTTTATTTTATATGCATTGTTGTTTTGCTTTTATGTATGTCTGTGTGAGGGTATTGGGTCCCCTGGAACTGGAATTACAAACAGTTGTGAGCTGCCATGTGGGTGCTGGAAATTGAAGCCCAGCCCTCTGGAAGAGCAGTCGGTGCTCTTAATCACAGAGTCATCTCTCCAGCTCCGGTAGTTGCTTCCTAACGTAACTTTCTCCTTGTTAATCCAGCTCTTGCCTCTTCCCAGCCCATCATTTATACCTCTGTCCATTTCTTTTCCACTTATTAAAGAGGATTCTGTTAGGGCTCTGGGGCTTTTTGCTGGACTGGACATTTCTTCCCCTCTCCTTTTATCTAAATCTGCCCAAATGAGGTCCAACTTGGCAAAGACCAAATTCTCCTGGGGAATCATGGGAGCAAGTAGGAGCCAAGGAGAGGATGACTTTTTGACCATGCCATTCTTTGCATGTGGCGATGTCAGAATTAGATGAAATTGTATCAGCCCACACTTCCACATGCCCACTGACACACGCAGTCACACCTGGACTCTTGTCAAATGGCTACCTGTGCTGCTCCCTTCATTCCCTTTACCCATCATTCCCATCATTTCCAAAACCTTTTGTCGGTATTAACTTCTGATATTCATAACCATGACTGATTAATGCAAGATTTCATAGCATCTTTTGAATCATTAAAGAAAGATTGAATTAAGTTCAGGATAGTTTCAGTATTAAGAGGGGTTGCGCTAATTTGGATTCTCTGGAAATTGGCGATATGATACATTTCTATTTCATATAATCAGAAGATTCAGATTAAACTCAGGTAAGAGTCCAGCCAAACCGGGCTACTCACAGAATAGGATGGGAGGTCCACAGGAAATCATAAGCACATAGGCACATCTGGGAATGAAGCAGAAAGCCAGAATCCAGTCCAGCCAAAGGCTGTCACTACCTCATAAATCTCCCAGAATTCAAACAGCCTGGAAGGTCTGCCGATGCCGTAAGTCTTGCTTTCATACTTACTCCCATCTATCTGGGCTGGGCCATGCTCAGGGTCATTTGGTTAATGCAAGACTCCATCTTCATTGCTTCGTAACTAGTTTTTAATCAGTGATGATTGCTGAGCTGGGATGCTGCGGGCCAGCCTGCCTGCTCTTTCCTCGGAGAGTGCCCGTCGATATGTCATGGCAATTAACCAGAGACCTGTGGGAGGGGTGGCGAGGGCATAAGGGGAGCCAGGCTGTTGGTGTGGCCACATGCTTCATCCTGTCTCCCAGGGGGTCTTTCTGGCCCCACGCCAACTTTTGGAGGGCTGATGAAGGACGCCTGCAAGCTGAGGGGTGGCCTTAAAGAGGAGATGGCTGCAACCACTTCCTCTTTTTCAACAATTTATCAGCCAAGCAGCAGAGAGACTGGCGAGTGGGTCAGCCATTCCAATCAATTCTGGCCATTAAAGAGCTAACAAGACAACTGGGAATGACGAGAATTTGGGCGATAAGAGCTATAATACCATAGGCTATACTATTGTATCTCGTGGTAGCCAAGGTGAAGAGGGCTCAGCATGTGAAAGTATTCCTTTAGACTCGAGGGAGGCAGCACACGAGACCTTCGGACAATTATACACTTTAGTTTCTTCATATTAAAAGGCTCAGATAAGGTGTGAGAGTGTGGAAATACTTTATATATGCATCTCTTAAAATATTTTTAATTTGTATATCTGTGCATGTGAGTACCAGTAGTCTCAGAGGCCAGAAAGATAGCATTAGATTCCCTAGAGCTGGAATTACAGGCAGTTGTGAACTATCTGACATGGGTGTTGAGAACCAAACTCGGGTTCTCTGTAAAAGCAGTATGTACTCTTAACCACTGAGCCATCTCTATGCATCTGAGCCTCTAGATGCACTTTTGGTCGGGCAATCTCAAAAAGACTCTGATGAAGAAGAGACGGGAAATGGCCCTTAGGGACTGGCTAATGGTTTTAAGTGAACAAGTTTACTTGTATAAGACACACACACACATACAAACACACACACACACACACACACACACACACACACACACACCTTCTCCCTTACAGATAGTTCTAGAGCCTTACGTGAGAAACTAGAGAAAGCAATCACCACTGAAGTGCATGCAACAGGGTTGCTGAGAGCTAAGTGAGAGGAAGCATTTTCTCTCAGTATTTGGTAAGTTTGGGGAACATGTTACTGTATTACCCATTTGAGTAAGTACACAAAAATGAAATAAAATGAGGGACTTTTTATTAGCGTCAGTAAGAAGGGCACAGGTCCAAGCGAGAATGAGGAGGGTGTGACGGTTACTGGATAACTTGACAGCATCTAGAATTACCCAAGTGTCCCATTAAGGAAAGGAATCAAAGAACTTCCTGTGGTTGTTTAAAGAAAATGGCCTTCAAAGGGAGTGGTACTATTAGGAGGTGAGGCCTTGTTGGAGGAAGCGTGTCACTGTTGAGGTGGACTTTGAGGGCTCTTCTGATCAAGTTTCCCTCTGGTCTTGGGATATTTCGGTGAAGAATGTGACTGTTTTTTGTCCTTGTCCAAAAAGTCTGCCTGAGGCTAAAGCAAAGAGTTTTGGATTAATTCCATTGGCAGAGGAAATCTCACAACAGCCTGGTATTGACTCTGTCATATGGTTATTAGTGGTCAGTCTTATGCCGAGTAAGCTGAGCAGGGAAAAATCAAAAGTGCACAATGGAGGAGAAAAAGGAAGTGGAATGGAGCCAAATTCCGTGTTCAAGGAGATAAGGAATGGAATAAAGGGAGCCATGACCTCAGGGCAAGGTCCCACCCAGCTAAGTTACCAATTTGAGAAAAAGAATGAAAGAACAATTTAGGTGCAAGCACAGTGGTGCACACCTTTAATCCCAGCACTCAAGAGTGAAGGCAGCAGATCTCTGAGTCCAACCTGTAGGTCAGTCTGCTCTACAGATTGAGTTTCAGGATGGCCAGGCTTAGACAGTGAAGGAAACCATTGCAACAGAAAGCTGGTAAAGATGGAACTGAATGAAGGGACCATATTTCAGGCTCAGCAAGTAGCAGAACTTGGTGTCTTTGGCCACACGGTTTATGACTTATTCAAGGACAGAAGAAAGGGGTTGTGGAATCTCCGTCCGAGACTAAGGAAAGCCACTGAGGCTGGGCATGTGTCAGGAGTGTCCCTGCATGGAGGCCATTGTGTGAAGCTGTGAAGGTGAAGCCGAGATTGCCTTGAAGACCCCAAGATGTTGGAGATGCCAGAGTCTTGGGGTACCTGCTGAGGAAACAGGGAGTGGAACTAGGCCAAAAAAAAATAAGTGTGTTTTAGTCAACAAAGCTGAAAAGAGTCGGAGCTCTGAAGAGCACTTTGACTTTGGACATGAAGATGCAGAATTTGGAGCTTGCTCAGCTGGTTTTCAGTCTTGCTTTGGTTCAGCACTTCCTGACTAGCTCCCTTTCCTCCAGTTTGGAATGGTTATGTCTAGTCCATGCCATTATGTGTTAGAAGTATCTGATCTGCTTTTTGATTTTACAGGAGATTACAGTGAAGAGATTGCACGAATCTCAGAAGAGACTCTGAACTTTAGACTTTTAAACATTGTTGAGATTATGATAGACTGTGGGGACTTTTGAAGTTGGACTAAATGCATTTTGCATTACGTTACGACTACAAGCCTATGGGGGCCAGAGAGTGGAATGTGGTTATTTGAATATGGATGGGCCCCATAGATTCCTGTGTTTGAATGCTTGGCTCACAGGGAGTAGCACTATTAGTGGCCTTGTTGAAGGAAGTGTGTCACTGTGGGGGCAGGGTCGGAGGTCTTATATACTCAAGCTACTCCCAGTGAGGCACACATTCTCCTTCTGCCATCTCCAGATCAATATGTAGAATTCTCAGCTCCTTCTCCAGCACTGTGTCCACCGACATGCTGCCACGCCCCACCATGGTGATAACAAACTAAACCTCTGAAACTGTAAGTCAGCCCCAATTAAATGTTTTTCTTATAAGAGTTGTGGTCATGGTGTCTCTTCACAGCAATAGAGACCCTGACTAAGACAGTTGCTTTTAACATTTATGGTGGTGGATGTTCACTTATGAGATTGTTTTCAATCTGTATTTGCTGTTTGCAGCCAATGATTACCACAACACATATAAACACGCAGGCATCACTCAGGAGAATGGAAGAGTCTGTATTTTAAGATTATAGCTATGCTTTAGCATAGGCTGTAAAAGGTGATACATGTGAAATCCAAGGCAAGTAAGGTTGGTTGTTACATTGCTCACTTCAAGGCAAGTTAAACAGACTGAGTTCACGGTAGGAGAGCAGTCTTAAGTGTTAAGTGATTTCAAGTGTGTTATTAACGCTGGCTGTGAGGTCCATCAAAAGTTCCAGTCGCTTAGCATGTAAGAGATATTTTTACCATAATGCATTGCCACACCATAGGTGTCAGTTCTCTGCTTCCATCCTGTGGGGTGGGTCCCAGGAATTGAACTCAGGTTACGAGGCTAGGTGACAAGCCCTTACCAGCTGAGCCATCTTGCTCACCTTAATACTTTATCACAATGGCCTAAGCAGACTAACTCAGGGAGTCTCCCCAGTTCTCATGAAGACCCACAGAAATGGGTAACTGGTTCCTCGTGTTAATTTATCTCTGCTCATGTTAGCTTACTTTTGATTTCCTGACTAGATCCTGGTTGATCCAGACACTAGGGAAGAAACAGGAACAAATAGTACCTACCAGTCAAGCTGGTTTCCTCTTTGGAAAATGGAAGGGAGCAAGCCCAGGTGTCAGCGGGAAGGCTCCACCAAGATGCTCCAGTCCTCATCAGGGACAGGAGCACAGAGCCAAATTGCTGCTGAAGCATCAGAAATGGACCACCACACTCAGATGGTCAAGCTGACAGCTGGATGTAAGGCTTTCAAGGCACCAATCCCACGGACACGATGGGGCTCTTTGTGTACCTTCTGCTTCCTTTTCATGGACCACTTAGGCATTTCTCCACAAACTTAATGGGCTCACATCCTATTCCTTCACTGATTGTGTGGTCTTATTCCTCCTGGTCTTGTGTGGTCCAGGGACGGGGCACCACCCTCTCGATGCATTACCCCTTCTCTGCCCAGGTTCTCTGAGTAATGAATCTTTGCTGGTATTCCCTACTGTGGTGAGGCACTGAATTTGTGCCTTCTACCTGAAGAGCCAGAGAGGCACCTGAGACAGGGTGTTGCCCCTGGAAACACAAAGCCAGGTCCCCAGTGCCAGCATGATGAGCAGGGTGGGGGTAAACTGTATATGGAGGAAGGTAAGAGGCACATTATAAACAAATTCCTCACGGGAAGGACTGTATCCCCTTTGTCACAGGTTGGACAACTAAGCATGAGCCCACTGTACAGGGGAAAGGCACACTGTGGGCAGCCATGACCAGGCCAGTTTCATCCCGTTAGGCCAGGATAGCTACTTGTTATCCTGGTACTATGCAATGGGGGCTGGCTTCTACATCACAGCCCCTCAAGGGCTTACGTGCTGGGAATACAGGCATGCAGGGCCATATCTGGCTTTGCTCGAGGACTCCCTGACTCATGCTTTTCATCCGCAAGCCACTCGCTATGGACTTTCTCTGTGGCCTTTTGTGTGCTACCTCTCAGTGCCCTGGGCTTCTCATATGTTGAGGGAAGGAGAAGGAAATAATCTCCATGGTCCCCTTAACTATTAGCTGCTGTGATTTGATGACTTCCTTCAATAAAAGCAAAAGGGTTCATTATCACCCACCCCCCATTTTCATGTTCTGTGCTGTGCTTTTGAGTTGACATAATTATAGCACCTGAATTTGGCATAAATTCACCAATAAGGTATTCGCTGTTCCTAAGCATCGACACAGGACTCACTGTAACAGAATGTGCACATTGGTTAGGACCGGGGCAAGTCAAGCATCCAGATGTGCCAGATGCCCTGGCATTAACCCATCAGTCAAATCTGGGTGTGCATGGAATTGAGGAGCTGGGATTACAAGGAAGTGATGTATATGATGAACTACCTTGATCTGCCAGCTGCTCCAGGGTTTTAAGACTCTGTGATGGTCTCAACGTGAATGTACTCTGAAGGGTTTTAATTTTATTTGCATTTAGCTTCCCCAAAAAGGTATTTTACTTTGGGGCTGGAGAGAAATGGCTCAGTGGTTAAGAGCACTGCCTGCTCTTCTGGAGGAGCCGGGGTTCACTCTCAGCACCCAAACGATGGTTCATAATCATCTCTGATTCCAATCTTACAGATCTTACACCTTCTGCTGGCAGGGCTCCAGGAACACATGCGGTGCACATGTGGGCAAAACAGCCATTCACATAAAAATACATAAAATTAAAATTAAATTAAAAAAAATGAAGATTAAGTCCCCCCCCCCCCATGTTTTATTATTGAAAAGGTGTTTATCCAAAAGCAACAGAACTTAGGGCAGATAGAACATCATGAAGCCTAGGAAGGATTTCATCTCCAGTAATCACGACATATCTATTAGCCATGACACTGGGTTTTGTTTTCTCTGTGTTTGACAACATGTACATGCAACATAATAGAAACATATCTGGAGCTGAACTAATCGACACCACAGTAGGGCCTAAACCAGTCAAGGTGGCAGATGAGGAAGCAAAAATACCTAACCAAGTCTCTGTTTGTTAGCACTAACCACACAGACTCCACGTGTTTACAGACCCAAATTAACACTTTGTATAATCTAACATGCCCGGTGAGCCTCTTGTGAAAGGCGTTGGCTCATGTGTTGGGTTGATGACTGAATGAGAAGTTGGGAGAGCAACTGTATTTATACTTAGGAGTGACGGTTTAATGGTTTGAATGAGACGTCCTGTGTAGTGTTGGGCTTTGAATATTTGATCCCCGGTTGGTGACACTGTTTAGGGAGTATTAGGAGATGTGGCCTTCTTAGAAGTATGGCACTTGGGGCAGCCTTTGGGAGCTTAATGACTTGAGCCATTACTGGTTCCCTCTGCTTTATCCTTGCCTTTTGAAGATGGGAGCTCTCAGGAGCTATTTGAGCTACTATGCCTGTTTGCTACCATGCTTCTCCCACCATGATGGTGATTATTGTAATCTGCTGGTCTGTCACCTGGGTACCCTGTCCCTTTAAGAGATAAGCTCCACCCACTCCCAACCTCTGCCTAACTGATACAGATGGCTTATTACAAGAACAGGGTCCCTACAGGCCACGATCTAAGAGCGCCTGCTTCCTTAGCATTTGGTATGAAATGGGAGGACAATTCCTCGGGTGTCTGATGAACTTAATCTAATTTAAGAAAGCCTTTCCCGTTTAAAGGGTAGTTTTGTCAACCTGACAAAATTTGGAGTCACCTAGGGAGCCTCAACGGTTGCCTAGATCAGGTTGGCTTGTGAGTGTGTCTATGGGGTGGGGGGGTTGTACTGATTATGCTAATTGATGTGAAGACCAAGACCACTGTGGGCAGCGCCATTCCCTGGGCTTGGGCGAAGACCATGAACAGAGGGTGAGCATGCATGCATTCACTGCTTTCTGTCCCTGAGGATGGACATTACATAACCAGCTCCCTCACGAGCCTGCCACTGTGGCTTCTCTGATAGGATAGACGGACTGTGAGCTTAAGACAGAAAAACAGCAGCGACAATACCCGTTCTCCCTGTGCTGCTTTTGCCGGGTATTTATTCCAGCAACAGAAGAGGAATTGGGACAGAGTGTTCCGTTGGCTTATGTTACAGAAAAGACAGGGCTCCCAAGTCTTTGAATTTGAAGAGTACTCGTCTAAGAATGAGGTGCTTATAGTTTCGTAGTGCTCTTCTGTTTTATTGTTTTGATGTGAATGGGTGTTTTGCCTGCGTATGTCTGTTCACCATGTGTGCCCGGTGCTTCCGGACGCCAGCTGATTCAGAAACCCAGGATTGGAGTCATAGATGTTTGTAACCTGCCAAGTGGGGGCTGGGAATCAAACTCTGGCCCTCTAGGAAAGCAGCCTCTGCTCATATCCCACTGAGCCATCTCTCTAGCACTGGTAACGTTTTCATTTATTTTTAAGAAAAAGGAGCAACATAGAAGGGCAAACTCCACAGACCACCATGATCATTATATGCTGATGATTACTCTTTACTCTTTGCGGTGGGGGGGGGCTGTCATCTAGCTCCCAGATAAACACACAGAGGCTTCTTCTTAGTTATAAATGCCCGGCCTTAGCTTGGCTTCTTTCTAGCCAGCTTTCCTTAACTTATTCTACCTTTTGCCTCTGGGCCTTTTCCTTTTCTTCCTCCTTCACTCTTATTCTATGGCTGGCTGTGTGCCTGGCCCCTTTTCATGCTACTTGATCTCTCTTGCTCCTTGATCTTCTTTTTCTCCTCCTATTTCTCTGCCTGGCAGCCCTGCCTATCCTTTCTCCTGCCTTGCTATTGGCTGTTCAGCTCTTTATTAGACCAATCAGGTGTTTTAGGCAGGCAAAGTAACACAGTTTCAGTTCACGAAACGCAACATAAAAGAATGCAACACACCTTTGCATCATTAAACAAATGTTTCACAGCATAAACAAGTGTAACAGGGGCTGGAGAGATGGCTCAGCGGTTAAAAGCACTGACTGTTCTTCCAGAGGACCTGGGTTCAATTCCCAGCACCCACATGGCAGCACACAACTGTCTAAAGATCCAGTTTCAGGGAATCTGACACCTTCACACCAATGCACATAAAATAAAGTTAAATAAACCATAAAAAATAAAAAAAAAAACAAGTGTAACACATCTTAAAATAATCCACAAGAAGCCCGGTATTTCAACTGAAATACTGTTTAGGATACTGATTTAATGTTGAACTTGGTAAATAGCTCTTGTTATACGGTATGTAACTGTCTTCATTTCCTATTTCTATAGGGTTTTAATTAGAAATCACTGCTGTGGTTTTCAAACACATAGTTATGGTGTCCTTCTTTTATTTATTATTTATGTGACTTATGTTGACAGATTCCTATTATTGACATGTCCTTGTTTTCTTGGGAAGACTTCTAGTTGGTCTTATTACCCCAACATACCCTGGCTTGACTTGTTAAAACCATATTTGGGATGTCGGCATCTGAATTCCTAAAGTCTACAGTTATATCTTTGTAAAATCTTAGTTATGCACAAACTTTAAGTTTTGACATCAAGACAATGTGTTCTAAAAGCAGAAATGTCTTCTGTACTCTCCTAGCATCGCAGCTGAGTTTTAGCATTGGACACATCAGTTAAAGAAATTAAGCTCATTTGTAATCTCCTTGGTGCGAGTCAGTTTTCCCAGTATTAACCCTTCAGCCACTGTTAGTACCCTTTGTGGTCGGTGTATTATAGCCTTCCACTTCTTAATGGCTTCGATAACTTTTTAGGAAGTTTTAAAATGCCTCTCCATTTTTAATGTGTTGCTTGGGCTTGTCACCTTTGAGCATCCTTAAAAGACTGCATCTTGTCATTACAGGATGCCCTGCTGGGCACTTTTATCTTTACAGACACGGACGTTCTCCTTCTTGTTCCTATTTAAATCTTACATTTGCTTACTTTCTCCTTCGCCTTTTACTTTTCAGCCTTCTGTGTGTTCTGCGCACACAAGAGATACCCTCTGGCCACTCAGGAGTGGTAAGGCCATGGCATGGGTCAGTGACCCTTAAACGCTCTGACCACCAGAACTTGCAGCACAAGCAGGGGTGAGGGTGGAGCATCACCGCACCTCTGCTTGCCTCTGCACTCTGTTCAGGCTCCTGGACAGGGGCTGGACGTTGGATTTCTTCAAGCTAAGCAATGTGGGTGGGGAAGATGTTTGGGATGGACTTTCTCAGGAGCCCGCTCACTTCCCCTGCTCAGAACTCCTGGGATTCTGAAATCAGTTCGCATTAGTTCAGCCTTCACAGGACACAGGAATGATTCTTTTCCTGCTGTGTGTAAAAGGCTTAGTCCTGGAAACCTTGTTGGGGCCATGGGGGAATAAAGGGAGAACAGGCACACGGACACAGAAAAGCTAGGGTCAGGTGGGCCGGGTGCACTCTAAGGGTTTCGCACTAATTACTCCAACAACCTCAGGCTGTTCGTTATGTACAGCGCAGGGGGAGGAGTCAGCCGGTCTGTGTAGGAGGTCTCTGTGGATGAGGAGCCTCAGAATGTAGACATTGAGGAGGAAGAAGAAGCAGTTGCTCTTTGTTCACACCGAGCAGCCGTTAATAAACACTCACACATGCTGCTGTCAATATTCACACTTGGAAGGCAGAGGCAGGTGGAGCTCTGTGAGTTTGGGACCAGCCTGGTCTACAGAGTGAGTTCCAGGACAGGCTCCAAAGCTACAGAGAAACCCTGTCTTGAAAACCCAAACCAAAAGCATTCACACTAGGGCAAGATGAAGGCTTTGCCAGTTTCCCATAGGTCTGACAAGGGCAATGGTCCTTGACAAGGCCACACCCCTGGCAACAATCCACACCCACTCAACTTCACCTGTTCTTTGCACACGGGAGCCAGGCTTGGCTCTAGTCTGAAGCCTCAGAGGGACATCTTCCTTCCTTCCGGATTTGGGTGTAAGCCCTTAGCATGAAGTAAAAAGCAGTAGACAGGAACTTGGAGGGAAACTCTATCCTAGGTTTTTTTTTTTTTTTTTTTTTATTGCTCCCTCCCCCCATGAAGCAGCTACTGGGAAACTCTCAGGCCCACACTTTATCCTGTACAAACATCATGACCAAGTTGTTTACCTCCAGGGCCCCGTAGCCAACGCATGCCATTGATTCAGGCATGCCTGTTACCTGTTACCACCAAGACACGGATTTGCCCTTAAGGAGCTGGGCCTCTGTTCTTTTTCTTCCTATAATGAGAAAATGGCAAGAATGACCCACAATCCATCCTTCTGGGATCAGTCTGTGATCCTAATTATTTCCATTAAGGTAACTTTGAAGTCTTTGAGGGTAGAGACCAAGCTCCCAGACATCCTTTCAACACCTGCTCCAGGTTTCTGGAGTTTGCCTTGGTGCCAACTCCCTTACGCCGTGTATCAAGCTAGCAAGGAGGTCAACCAGTTGACCCCTTTCGTACCTTCCCTTCACCTGGGTCCTAAGACCACCAAGGACCACGGATCTGCCCCCAGGTCTTGCGCATCTTCCACTGCACATGACTTCGTTTCGGGTCTGCTCTTCCATCCTATTGTTCTGGTCACTCTACAAAACTGGCTCCTTGAGGGGACAGGAAAAAGCTCCCCCCTCCCCGCCCCGTTTTTGGCTAGAGGCCACATGACCGAAATTCACGCTGTGGGGTAAGAGCATGAAGGTGCGACTCAGCGATACCCCAAACCCAACGGCAGCTTTGCCTGCCCCCCGCCTCTACAAGCACAAGAACACTAAACGACTCTGTTCAAAACAGTTTATTTTATTCTTTTTTTTTTTTTTTTTTGTCAGACAAACACATTGATTTCTGGACCACAGTAGAGGATGGAAACCTTTCACAAACTTATTTATTTGAAAATACAAATATAAAATTATACTTTCCACATCTGTGATGTGAGAGACTGCCATCCACATAGTAATTTTATTTTATTTTATTTTTTTTTTGTACAACAGGGCTTTAAGAAAGCCACACACAAAGACCTGAAAGATGCTTGAGGATATATATATATATATAGATACATATATATGTATATATATATAAAAAAAATACTCACTACCAAAGTTCTCATCAGTTTCATACTAAAGTACAAAAGTAAGGGTGTGGTCAGCCACAGTACGAGGGGAAGTTTTATTTAGATACATTTGTGTCCACATGAGACGCTTAGACTTGCATCCTATTACATATGGAATTCTGAGTTTGTAACACCATGAATGGCAGATTGGCTAGCCCACGCTACTCAAGAGCACACTCACAGACTCCACACAGGGTGGTACAGTATGTACAGAATACAGCAGAAGGAACCTTCCAACGGAGGCTCTGGAACTGCCTCCCAGTCCCATTCCCTTCCCCCCTCGTGCCCTGCCTCCCGGAAACGAAATCCTATCTGAGACAAAAACCTTCTGATTATTCTATAGCCATGTTTGAACTATGGCTCTTCCCCGAGAGGGGTGGGTTTTACTTATATGTTTTTTGTTTGTTTGTTTTTGTATTTTAGTTTACTTCTTTTTGGTGAGAAAAAAAAAAGAAAGAAAGAAGAAAACAAACTTAAGCAGTATTAAAGTATTGCTTTCCTACCAGCATTGCCTTGTGTAGTGTCTGTGCCCAGGCCTGAGCTTGCTAACGTTTGTTTTCTGCCCTAGTTGAGGGTGGGGGAGCTTCCCAGTGTCTCTGTTCAGTGTGCTTACCCACAGCCTGCCCCTCTTCCTCTACTCCCTCCGCCTGGCTGGCTTTTGCCTTCCTTGGAGGATCTGGTTAGTAAAGCACAATCAAGAAGAGAAACAAAAACCAAAAAAAAAAAAACAAAAACAAAAACAAAAACAAAAATCCTCTTCCCCCCCCTCTAATTTCCCTGTCCCTATGTGTCACTTCCAACTGATAGAGAGAAATATGAATTAGTGTTTCTTTTGTAAACAATTTCATATGCAATATAATACAGAAAGCATGGCTGACCTTCAATTAAAAAAATGTAGTAAACTATATTGCTTTAGTCTTGAAGATGCTGTGACGAGCGAGTGGCAGAATGAAGCGGAGTGGTAGTGGTGGTGGAGGCCAAGTCCCTAGCCCTCGTTTCCACTAAAGACCAAATAGCTTTTGTTTTTCTACTTGGGACCAAAAGATACTCCCCCCCAAAAAATTCTCAAATGAAAGAAGAAACGAAAGAAAAAGAACCCCCCCAAAGAAAACTGAACACCTTTCAGGTCATCAGAACCCACAATTACCCCATGAGTTTTATACTAGTCTAGCAAGATGTGTGTAACATTCACTGGCTGTGGACTGCAGTGCAGCGAAACATGATGTTGACAGCAATCGAGCCATGCTACCTTAAAGCCCAAGCTACAAGTTCAAATTAAGAGAATGGTTATGAAGGATTTAAAAAAAAACAAAAACAAAAAAACCACAAAGGCCTGTTGGAGCTTCGTTTGAATCAAGCCAATGAGCGGTGGGGAAAGCGTGTGAGGCTATTTGGTTTTCCCAATGGGTGTGAGGAAGGCCACGAACCACACACGCAGAGGCTCCTGCGGAGGAGACCCAGGCTTGGTCATCTCCACCAGCTCCACATCCAGGCTGAAGTAGGAAGGGGACCAGGAGTCGCTGCCACTCCATCTCCCCCAGTAGGAGGTAAGGAGCTTGGGGGTCTCAGGCAGATGGACCTGGAAGCCAGAGAGTCCCCTGGTGGTTATTTGGTAATGCCAGGGAAGAGCCATTAGCCAAGAGGGTTTCTCCCCTAGGAAGGTGAGAACCGCCGGTCCCCACATTCGCTACTGAGCTTAACTGAAACAAAGACAAGGATGGACATCGGTGTTAAAAGAATTTACAAAAATTGTTTAAAATGGACTTCTAGATGAGGAAGTGGGGGACTAATGTGAACCTTAACCTAGGTAGCCACTTGAAAACATATCAGATGTTCACAAGGTTTGTGCTATGGGCTACTGGGTCTCTTCAAAATGTATATAAACATCTAAAACATATTCACACAGATTATCAATTTCTTCTGAGCATCCTTAAAAAAATATTTTTTTCTCTTAGTAAAATCATTTTAATATACCACGCCTCCCTCTTTTAAAAAATAAATTAAAAAAATCCAGTTTTGCATATCTAGTGTTTGCATTTAAGGTAGTATGGCACACCCCTTTACAGAGAGGGGGGCGGGGACCTACAAAACGCCGTAGAGTTGGCCGGCATTTGAACATTGTGAGACCTTGGGTTAGTTGAAACCACATCAAATCAGTAAAAATAAAATTAAATTTGAACTCGGGGAAAAAAAAGGAAAAAACTGCCCCCAAATTATTAGCATTTTTTTCTTTTCATAAATAAGAGAAAGTTCTATCCTTACTGGTCCTAAATCTGAATAACTATGTCTAATTTTTTTTAAAACCTTAATTACGTTATACCTATGTACTAGAAGAGGAGAAAAAAAGTTACTACGCTAGTACCAAGACAGCACGCTTACAAGATAGCCATTTTATACATTATTAACAAACGATGATCAACACAGGGCCTTCTATGAGGTGATAGGGATGTGGAGAAACGGACAGGGGCGGGGACAGACATCACCAACACGGACAGAGTCATCACCCCTCGCTGGACACCAAACTGCTGGGATTTAGTGTCTCTCTCCTTCTCTGTCGCTGCTTTTTATTTTTTTTAAATAAAACGTCTATTTTGTTATTTTTCATAACTTGAATGAGTTTTGTATTTTAAAAGCATCCAGCATTTTACTTGGTTTAGTTGTTTGGAAACTTAAAAACAAAACAAAACAAAAACACCCCAAACCCAAAACCTTCCCAAACAACCCAGCATTTTATTTTAAAAACAAAGAACATGACTTTCTTTCTTTCTTTCTTTCTTTCTTTCTTTCTTTCTTTCTTTCTTTCTTTCTTTCTTTCAGTTGCATTTCGTTAGAGCAGAAGCTTCTTTCCTTTCTGAGTGAGCTTTCTGGAGACTTGGTTTGCCGATACCTTTGCGCTACCATGTCTGTGAATGTCTACGTAGTCTACGTGTTAGTAAAATTCATAAAAATAGGAGTGCAGCAGCTCTTTATAATAAACGTCGCATTCAGTGTCTCATACTGGCTGTGCCTTAAGTACCAAATTTATAAACGTAACAATTTAAAAAATATTAATAAAATGTCAATATCACATTTTAAAAAAGAAAAATATATATCCACACTACAATATGCATTAATGCCACCTACTGAGCTGTACTTCTACAGCTGCTGTTGCCGACCTATGACCAATATTTAAAAAAAAGTTAAATTAAAAAATATCCTTCATCCTACGTGTCTTTCCCCAGCTGAGGACCATATATTATAACAGCCAATGTCAGGCATGTGCAAACAGGAAATGGTCAGTTTTTCCCACCAGTCACAGTGCAGTGATGTTTATACTTTTTATTTTTAAAATTCTGTTTACATCTACAATAAATTAAAAAAAAAAACAAAACTCTTCCATAGCCTCTCTGATGATACTTGCAGCACTGAGGTATCAAAATAAAAATATATATATATATATAAACTGAAAGGTTGCTTTCCTAATTTGTAAATAGAAAGTGGATGGAGAAAGGATGTATTCATGCAGGCTTATCCGGGGGCAGGATGGGGGACAGGGTGAGGAGAGAGGCAGAGTACCCTAGGGACCTTTGGAGGTGCTGAAATGACTGGACAATATAAAATGATCAGATATTTAAAAATTAAGACTGAAAAGGAATGCCCCCCACCCTGCCCTTCCCCTAAGCCAAAACAGGTGTGCTTGGAAACTTTAAATATGTTAAATATTAAAATTGTAGCTTTGTTTTTTTTTTCCTTTAAAAAACGTCTTGGGAAAAGCAGTTTTTCATATTTTAAATAAAAATCTAGCTAGAACTTACTATTTGAAGCTGTGCACTGAGAGGTTGCTGGGTTGGCAGGGTGCTAATGCGGTTCTTAGGTCTATCACACCAACAGAGGCGCTAAGGGTGGAATCCGGTCGCCCTGGCAGCTGGGTGCTCACCTGCTGTAGTTAATCAGCTTCATCAAGGTTCCCTCCCTTCCCTCCTTCCAGGGCACCTAACTGCCTGGGAGCAACTCCCCCACAAAAATATTTTTGATTCTCTCTTTCTTAATAGTTTCTATGTAGTTAATGGAATTATATTTACAACATTTTTTGTTTGTTTTTTGTTTTTTAGAATTCACAATTTCAAAAAACCTTATAATATGACCTCTTTGAACAGAAAAAAAAAAGCACTCATAGAAAAGGAAGGCGCTCAAAACATGGCCGTCCTTACCTTATTGCCGAAAATAGATAGACTTAGGTTAACAAAGAGACGTCACAAAAATGAACTGCCAGTCTGTTAAGCAGCCAACTGCATGTCACTTCTACAACGCAACAGAGAGTCTACACCCACCTCCCGCTCTGTGACTTTGCTTCAGTGAGTGCCAAAGTCCCAGATGAAAATTCTTACAGTCTCAGAATCGGTACCAAAAATGGAGAGTGACATCACCACCTCAGCATCCGTTAAAAGTGAGAACAGAATCAAAACAACAAAACAAAATTCTTTTTTTTTTTAAAGAAAAAAGAAAATTCCTTAATATATAACAAGTATACTATGGTTAGCTTTCAACTAGATATTAAGCTAAGATGACACTAGACTAAGTCAAAAATCACTACCAAATGTGATTCAGGGAGATTGAAAAGGAGAAAGGAGAGGGGAGGGAGAGGGAGACCACCAAAGGAAAACAAACAGAACCAAACCAAAATCATGGATTATATACACGTTTAAAAGCTGTTGTCTTATATTACAGCAGGTCGGTGAGATGAGATGTAGTCAACCCTCAATCCAAAGTGTGCCATCTCTGGTTGGGATGAGGAGTGAGGCTGGTGGGGATCCAGGTCTGAGGACATCACCTAAACAAAGGGCCACTCAGAAACTTCGCCCAGTCTTGCCTGGACATCCAGGTATGCTCTGTAGGGCAGGGAGGTCAGGAGGGAGGAGAAAGAGAAATGTCAGGCACACATAGGGTTCTCTGCAAGGTCTCGACTACGGCTGTCAAAGGACTAGGTTGTGTGACTGTGTGTGTGTGTGAAAATGGCTGGGCTGATTTGATGGCTGACTTCCCAGCTTGGTAACCCAGGTATTAAAGCCATGCCTGATGCTGGGAAGGGGTCAGACAGACCTGACACAGGGCTGGACGGTTCTGGAGGTCATGGAGGGAAGTAGGAATCAGCATGGGTTTCAGCTAGCTGGTCAATTCACACATGGATAAGAAATTCCCTTTCTGTTTAAATTTTTGTTTTTGAAGCTTTGTCGGGGGAAAAAAAACTGCAGTGGCCCACACCTTTAATCCCAGCACTCGGGAGGCAGAGGCAGGCGGATCTCTGTGGGTCTGAAGCCAGCCTGGTCTACAGAGCGAGTTTCAGAACAGCCAGAGTTACACAGAGAACCCAGTCTTGAAAAGTCAAAAGACAAAACAAAACAAAAACCAAAAGCAACAACAACAAAACCAATCAAACAAATAAAAACTGCCACTGACTGAAAATGTGAATTTGAAGTATGAGATTATTTAGTAAGGGACTGATGTAACTACTTAAAAAAAACTAGTAAAAACTTCAAACAACAACAAAAACAAAACGAAAACCCACAAACCACATAACCAGTTCTGGTTCAAGAAAACCAAAAGAGGCCCAGGATTCAGGTTTTCTGTGTTATCCTGGATGGCCTGTGGGCGAATGCTACTTCTGGAGAAAAACGAGGCTCCTGCCCAGTCTTTCACAGCTGCCCTGCAATCGTGTAACTTGACTGGTAGGGGCGGCTTTACACTGTTGCTCTCCTGGCTACGTTATCCTTATATAAAAACTGAAACTTCGGGTTGGACGATGGACCTAGACTGGGGCCAGCCTCTACCTTCCCTAGGGTAAGCTCACAGCAGCTTTAGGAGGAGGGGGAACTGTGGGTGAGGAGTGGATACACTGGCAGCCTCAGTCCCTCTTGATTTGATAGTTGAAGTCATCTTCAGCCCTCAGAGTTCTTGGTGCTGTCAGTCCTCCTTGTTTTCAGAGGAACCTCACTGTCCCCAAGCCCCCAAACCCAGCTTAATTAGTAGCGAGTAGCTCTCTTTAGACTGTTAGTGGCTTCTGGCTCTACCAGTGATGGAGGGCAATGGAGGTGAGGGATGGGAAAGTTCATACACAGGGTTTATTTGGTTAAGAGAGGCAGTGGAGTTAGTCAAACAGCAACATAGGAGGCATCTAAAAGATCTGTGGAGCTCACCTCAACTGAGTTTCTCAGATGGCCCCCATCTACTCAGTCTCAGCTGCTCTGGGGCTAGGAACAGTTCCCCAATACCTCCCAGAGAAGACAAACCCAGAGCGGCCCTGCCCCACCCGCCAGCTCCAAGAGCGAACAGCTAATGGGACATTCCAGGTAGGACCTATTCTGGGGCCTCTTCTTGACTTGCCTTCCAGCCTCCAGCTTCTATGCCACAGGACAGACCCCGGGCTTCTGTGAGAATGACAGCTGGTGCACTTCCCCAGCATGACAGATCCTCAGCTTTGGAGGGAGAATGCTGTAAGGGGCTTGCTCACTCCCTGTTTCCTTCTGTCCCACCACCTCTGTATTTCCATCAAAGTGATTTCAAAATGTTTAATTAACTTGAGCTCAGTTTAAAAGGTTAAGAAACTGGCAGGGATCCAAATTCACGTTAGGCAGGTGATGCTGTTAATTTAATTTGCTTTTCGCGTGGTAATCTTGATAATTACTCCATAGTTAACTGGCAAAAAATGTTTTCTTTTCAGTAAAAGATAGAGTCAGGCCGTTTGGCTGCACAAACCCCACTGGTTGAGCCCGAGAAACCCACAGGGTCAGTTCATAGGACCTTGAGAATGGCCCTGCTCCCCATCCCCTGGCCCTGGGACTGGCAGAAGATCAACTGACCCGCCTCCATCTCCCTGGAATGGGCACAATATGAGATCACCTTCCAGTTTCCCACACTCAAGAAAGAAAAAGAAGAGGGTGGGGAAGATACAAAAACGGAACCAAAAGAACCAAATCAAAATGAGGAGAGAGAGAGAGAGAGAGAGAGAGAGAGAGAGAGAGAGAGAGAGAGGGGAAGCAGATGAATGTCATGATTAAAAGCCAGAGGAAGAAATGAGAGACTAAGAGACTAGATTTTTTTTGTCCCCACTTCCTTGAAAAGGGGTTCAGAGAGAGAGAAGAAAGATGTGATGTGATGAGATGGGCATGTGTGTACACGTATGAGCAGGGCACATATGTGTACGGACACGCAGGCAGGGCGGAGACGCATGGCAGAGACGGTAATACCTCAGAGTGAGATGGCAACGGAAGCACCTGTTCAGTGGTATCCATTTGTAAAGGCCGTTGCAATCAAAGGGCCCTAAAATTGCACAATTGTTAAGGTCATCAGTGCGCCATACATGGGAACAGATTGTCATACTCTGGGAAAGGAGATCACCTCTAAGACTAGAGTCTGTGGTTGCCAGCATGAATATGTAATTCTGAGACACTGTGCCATGGGGAATTGGGGTGACACCATTCCCAGCTCCCTCCTTTCCTGCCATGTGATCCCCTCACCCAAGCTTGTATGCTTTCCAAGGGGAAACCAAGAGCCAGACTCCGAGGGGCCCATGACCCAAACAATGCCTGTAGTGATCATGAACTCCACAGGGCAAAATACAGGGATCTCTGTCCTAAGTCTCAACAGATTCATCTAAAGGAAGAAATGTCAGTGCGGATCAACGGTGATGGCCTGTGATTATTTCAGAAATAACATCACAGTGTGAAGGTCTCAAGACCCAGGTTTTCAAGAACAAACAGGGTGTGTGCTTCTAGCTGCTGAAAATGGAAATGAGTCGTGTTCTGAGGGCTGATGTGACAGGCCCCCAAACTGATGCAGCTCTGGGCTGAATAACAATGTTCTGGATTTGGTACTACAGTTGATCCGAGGGGATTAGACTCATCAAACTACTGATTCAAGTAATACTGGCTTTGGAGCGGAATTGAACGGGGGCTCAGGAAGCGCAGGCCAGGGGCTGGCTGACATGCACAAGTATGTGAATATCTGTGTCTGTGTAAGAAGGTATAAGACAGAGTTTGTGCGCGTGTGGTGTGCCTGTGTGTGTGTGTGTTCCGCCAATGCCAGGAGGCATGGATGAAGTTGTCTTGGTACCCCAGGCTCTCACAGTGGCTTTGGTCTCCCCAGCATAGTCCCCAAGACAGAGTTTGCCTTCTTTCTCCCAGATACAGAATCTGATGTGGGACGTAACCTGGGACAGCAGGCACCCCCGTCACAACTCAAAATCAAATTGTCTCCAACAGAGTGAGGCTGGCTAAGGCAGAGACTGCCCCGTTTTCTGTTCCCAAAAATGGAGGGGGGGGGACTGCCAGCAAGTGGGCTCAGGCACATTCATGCTCACACACCAGGAGGGGAAAGAACAATACAATCTGAAAACAGCATGCAAATCTCTTAAGCAAATTTCCATTGCCTGGATTAGTCAGATTACAGAACCACAGAGCATCACAGATATCAAATGCATCTGGCCTTGGGGGGGGGGCGGGCTGCAGCTAAAAAGGGAAATGGGAACTTACTTGGAACCTAGAAACTGTAAGAAACATTAGCAAAGGAATGGCCTGGGAGGGAATGTTCCCCTATCACCTTCCAGGCACTACTGCCACAGTCGGCCAGCAGGCGGGGTTCTGGGACCACCGAGGTGAGGGGGATGGCTCCAAGACTTACCATTTGCCAGAACAACGTGATTTTAGGCTATCAGCTCATTCTCACCACCCTCCCCCCTTTTTTGTGGGGAGGGGAAAGGATCCTATTCTTACTTTATACCCAGGGCCATGGGTTGTATGAGTGGTTCGAGGTGGCAAAGGCCAAAGGTGACGGAATGGTGAGTAGAGCTGGCCACACACCTTACGCTACATGGCTGGGCCAGTGGATGGGAGCTTCAGCTGCTGTTGATGGGGGCCACCCTGTCTCTTCTCGGTCCTTAACCCTGGGCTCTCCTCCCCATGGGCTGTGTGGGGTTGGTGAGGAAGGAGGAGGCAGGAAGGCAGTGAGGTAGGTACTTACAGCTATGCCGTGGCCGAAGCCTGAGCCAGGCTGTGGGCTGGCTGCACTTATGTAATTCCCCACTCCGGAGTCCTGGCTGGCAGGGCCGTAGAGATCGGCGACAGGTCCTGGGCTGTTGGCCCCTGGGAAGCCTCCGGGCCGCGCCGGGTTGGAGCCTGCCGGGGAAGCGGGCGCGCCAAAATTCGGTTGAGCACTGTAGCTATTCAGGACTGGTGTGCAGAGAATAGAGCTGGGTATGAGGCCAGAAGCCAGGCATGCACCGATCATTACAAGCCAAACACTCGAGAAAAAAAAAACAGCTGAGGCCCAACTTCTAACACTCAACCAAGGCCATGCGAAAACATCAGCAGGGACTCAAGAATACTCAGCCCAGGCTACCACTAAGAAGCTTGGAGCTCCAGAAATAGAAGAAAAAAAAAAACAATCATTCAACACAGTATGGCAACCAACCGGAGGTGCTTCACTGCCCACCGAGTTATCACAATAGAAATAGAGATATATATGGAGAGAGAGAGAGAGAGAGAGATTTTTTTTTCACATCTGAATTGACGCTCATGCAGTCTTCTAGATTTGGGCACGTTGAGACAGCATTCACATCCCATGCAAACTACAAAGGAACTAGTTTTAGACTACACATTGTGTTAATATTGATATTAAAACATGACAGGAAACAAAAGCAATTTTGTGTCCTTGAAAAAAAATCTTTGGGAAAGGGATTTTGGATTCATTTTTTTTCGTGTGTGTGTGTGTGTGTGTGTGTGTTTCATTTCATTTCTCTTTGTTTTTGGATCCATTAAATGACAAATTTGTATGTGTGTGGGTTTTTTTTTAAGACAAAATAAAAAAAATCCCTATTCTGCATCCCTCCTCCTTCCCCCCCGCCCCACTGGCTACTCCCTCCCTCCCCACCCCTCCATTTATATCCCGCATGAAAGTCGGCAGTATTGAGTGGTCAGAGGATGGCATATGTCATGGAAAGTTCGGGCGTCTTTAACGTAACAGGAATGATGGCGGACAAGTCCTCTTTTGGGGTGCAGAGCAGGGGGATGGAGGGAAGGGATGGGGTGGGAATGGTAACCTGAAGGTTGGCTAAGGCTGGGGTGGAGCCAATGGTCCTAACAGGATACCCACACACTCACCTCCAGCAGGAGAAGGAAAGGGAGGGAGGGATTTTTAACTTTTTTCCTTTGGTTAAAAAAAAAAAAAAAAAGACAAAGAAGTGTGAACGCAGAGCATACTAACCAAACCAGCTGACAGCAAAACGTGTCTGATCACATACATTATCTCACGTAAGAACTCCAGACTGGGAAAAACCAAGCTGAGAACACACCTTGGCTACAGAGGGAGAGACTGAGCACTGTGTCCGGGCGAGGGTGACACGACCTCAAGCTCCATCTTTGCCTATCCCTAACCCATCACACCTTCCTAGCGAGGGCCCCAGCCTGTCAAACAGGCGAATTCTGCTTCCGCTTTACAGCCTCGTAGTAGACTCAACTTTATTTTCTGTTTTAAAAAAATCTCCACCATAGGCCTTGGGTGGTGACACACGCCTTTAATCTCAACTCTTGGGAGGTAGAGGCAGGTGGGTCTCTGTGAGTTCCTGGTCTACACAGCAAGTTCTAGGCCAGCAAAGGTTACACATTGAGATTCTGTCTTAAAAAAAACAAAAAAAATACCCCCTACAAAAAACCAAAACAAAATCCCAAACAATTTCCATTGTAAAAGTAAGTTCTTATTGGCTTTGAAACCTCCAGTAAGTGGGGGGCTGGCAGCTGCCAGTCCGTAGCTCGCATGTTTTGAAGAAACCAAGACTGAGTGATGGACACTCACTTGTCTTCAGCTTTAGAAGACTCACTTCCCCTTCCCAGCTCCTGCGGCATCTCTTCCCTGCCCTGTAACAGCTGCCTTTCATGGCAAAGAGAATATCTGAAGTGAAGAGTGGAGTCCCCTCTGGCCTGGGGACCTGTAGCTGGATGACCTCACTTCTCCCGTGGCTTTGAAGAACATATAAGTGGATTGATTTTTTTCTCCCATGCACTTGTCAGAGACGCGAGAAGAGATTCAAGACACTGCACTTGAGAAGGGGACACAAGATCCAAGGTGGACAAAGCCAAGCTGGGCCTGGCTTCCGCCTCGGCAGAGGAAAGGGGCGCTGTTGCCTCTGGATGCCCTCGGGCAGGAGTCCCTCTGAAATTAATAAACAAGACAACCGAGCAAGCGGGTTAAGGGGGGAAGAGGCGGAGCAAAGAGGCTTAAAGCAAGTGCACAGCTTATTTGGAAATGTACAGGCAGACAACCGGGACAAGAGGGTTTCTGAATAAAGAAGACGAAATTTGCAGATATTATTTGGTCCTTTTTGCTCCTGGAGGCAACTACCCAACCGAGGTATCCAAAAGGTGGCACTATATGAGTGGAGCACACCCTTTTCCACCCGGGCTCAGCAAATGTAAAGAGCTGGACTGAGGGCTCTTGGTTCACCCAGGTGCCAACTCCCTCCCTCTGCAGAGAAAGAAACTGGCTTGCTTTGGCTTAGGGGGAGAGGGTGAGGCGGGGTTGAGAAAGTTCGCAAGTGGAAGATGGAGGGAGATTTTTCCAGCTTTTTTCTCCTCTGGGAGGATGTGTTTCCAGGAAGATACTAGACAGGGGATGGAGAGAAAGCAGGGGAGTTATCTGGAGAACAAACCCAGCCAGAGAAAGACAAGAGGCAGCATGCCCACGGAGGAATGCTGTCCAGAGAGACCTATGTGCAAGGCTTAGAAGGCAGGGGGGCTGCTGGTGTTCTCCCAACCCTTGGCAACTTTTCTGGTCCCATGAGCACCTGAAAGTCTGATGCCTGAGACAGTCTGGAGAGAATCTCACAGCAAGCTCACCATGGGCCCACGGCACCCTTCCTACCCAGTCATCTTTTATCAAACGATACCAACAGCACTCTGGAAAGAAAGGCATTGTCCTAGAATGCGGATTCCTGCCACTCCCAGTTCCATTATTAGACACCTGCTCAACTCAAGCCCAGCGAAGGCTAGACGACTTGGCTGGCAGGTCCTCACCAGAGGGTACAGTGGACAGGCGAGAAGCACCTAGTTCTGGGCTGGTCTGCTTCTCCAGGGACAGTAGAACCTAGGCCCTTATGGGATTGGCCATGAAGGAGAGCTGTCTCTTCATACTCCACAGTCAACTGTGTCTCCTGTGGCAGAAGAACCACATTCCAGACGGCATGCTAAGGTCCCCAGGTAAGCAACCTAGGCATAGTTAGGAACACTCTTCAGGAAGAGATAGGGACAGACACTTGGAAGCTGGGACAGAGGAGTTTTCTTGTTTTCTGGAAGTCACCACAGTTCCACAAATTGTGTACTAGCTGGCTGCTGTGGTTACAGGGACCCTCTCTTCCTCCAAGCTGTGAGAGGCACAGGAGCAGACAAGAAGCCAAACCACAGTGTGCTGCTTCCTGTGAAATGAAGGGCTTCCTTCCCTAGGTGCCAGAACTCATTCAAAGGGGGCAGGTGTAGTTCCCCCCACCCCAGGATCAGGTTAGGAAGAAGAGAGGTGACATCATTTTCCATGGGTAAAGAGGGGCATCTTGACTTTGTGTGGCAGCCATGTCTGTGTGTGTGTGCGTGCATGTGTGTAATATGCAGAACTATCATTGCAAGTCTGCAGCAGAAGCTGAGACTGTTTCATGGCCTCAGAGACGTCCTGTGCTAGGCTGACGGTTGGGGTAAGCAGGCTCACCCCGAAATCAGCAGTTCTGGGCCATGTCCACAGCCCTGACTTAATTCTAGGTTGGTTCTTCCTTCTGAACATGATCCCCAGCATCCTGTAGTTTTTTCCAGTCCAGGCAGCACCCTCAGGAGGCGGGCATAATGGACAGAGAGGGGACACTGGACTTGGAGTCAGAAGACCCGAGTTTGACCCTGGCCCTTCCCCGACACCTGTGTGCCCTGGTCCAGCCTGTGTCCTCATCTGTAACACACGAGTAGTGAGTGTGTCCCTTGTCCAGCCTGAGTCACCAGGCTGCTGTGAGAATGAAGAGGAGAAAAGGCTTCGTGACTTATCGGGTGTATGCAGAGCCCAACACAAGCACTGTATGCAGGGAGCAAAATCCAATAAAATTGCCACACAAATCTGAAGGTGATTTACGAAAGAGTCTAGTCCATCTATTGGTGCATTTAATCACCCTGGACATGAAGAAAGGACTCTTGGGGGAGGGGCAACGTGAAAAGCTGGGACACCTGCCATGCATGCCTCAGGACAGCAAAGCAAGAGGAATGCATTTGAGTGAGAGCTGGAGGCGGTTTACGTTAAATGAAAAGGCTTCCTTATACTCAAGAAACATGTGGATGGCTGACTCAATGAAGCCCTCTTATCTCATCTCAGGGATGGAGCAGAAATGGAGCAGCAGCCTATACTGGAGATGCAGACCCTTCCCTGGGATGTTAGGCCAGGGCTTTTCAGGCAGTTTTCCCCACACTTCTAAGTGAGAGCCAGGGGGCTGCCATCTGTAAGAGGCTCGGCTTATCTGTGGTCAGGAAGGGCTGGGCCAGGCATGGGATTAGTCCCTGGGAGTAGGGAAGTGAAGTGAATCACAATAGCCTTCCTGTAGGTCCTGGACGTCCAGGTCTTTCTGTGCTGTCTACCGCTGGTTAGAATGTGAAAGGGGCAGAGGACAAGGACATCCGCTCACAGCCATAGCAGGAAGTGCTGCACTAAACCATCCAACCTCTGAAGGTTGCCTCCCCATCCAGCCCTCTAGGGTCTGAGATCAAAATTAAATAGAGAGCCCAAAGGCTGGAAGCGCCCTCCTCTCTAACAGTCCAGGCTGAACTTTTTGTTCGATGTTGAGAAAGTACCTTGGCCTGTTTAGATCTGAGAACCATCTTTGTCCTTGAGGCACACAGGTCACCTCAATCAAGGAAGAAACCAGTCCGGCTTTCCCAGCATCTTCAGTCACAAGCACTTGCTGCTACCCAGCTACAGGCTCATCCTGAAGGTCACATGCCTGCCTGCCTGCCCCAGCCAGGGATCTTCCTGCTTTATATGAGCAGTATGCATTTTTCTGTATTGCAAATATGCTGAAGGATTATGAAATCCGGGGCCAGGATTATAGACTTAAAGATGGCCCCGCACTGTCTTCCAGCAGTGATGAAAAGCTATGTAAGAATCACTGGTCAGGACATCCCCGTTAAGACTGGCAGGGCAGGAGACCTTTTGCTAGTGCACACTAACGGGCGAAGATAGGTGTGACCGCTAAGGAGACAAGTGGGGCCAGGCTGGGAAGGCCGCTCACTCAAGACAGCTTTTAAGATGGGCTCCATCACCCTTCTGTAATAGATGGGCAAACCCACGGTCTTAGGACTGAATCCCATTCCAACTAGAAAGTACACATGATTTCAGTCACGACACGGCCGAGGTACCCCCTCCTTGAATCACAGTTTGGTGCTGCAGACATCGCTCTTATTAGCCAGGAAGCTCCCCAAGGTTGGATGGTGCCTAACATGACACAGGAATCCATCTCTACTGAGGACTAGAGCACCTGCCACTGTCGTAAAACAAAGAGCCAGTCGTGTAGCAAAAACCAGTGTTGGCCATCACTAAGTGGGAGTGGGCACAGACCAAGCCTGAGTCCTTACTGGGCCTCCTGACCCCTTCAAAAGTACCTGGACACAGTGGGGTCCCCAGAGGACTATCTCAGTCTTCAAAGGCCATCCCACTCCGCTGGCCCAGAGGGGAGCTGGGACACCTTCTGGTTGATTAGCATTTACAGCCCAAAAGCATCTAATGGCATCTTAGTGCCAGGAGATCTGGCAGCTGGGTGCGGGTGGTGGGTTAGGGGGGTGCCCAGGGAACAGTCCCTTGAGGACCTGCACAAAAGGCTTTCCACTTGAGCAGTCCTGTCTTTAATGATTGTGAAGGCACAGGAGTTTAATCCATTTTTGATGTAAGCACTAATAGCTCTGTGTCCTTGAAGTTCAAAGCGGGCGCATACATGTCACTAATTAACCAAGCGCGGAGCCATTCAGCTCCCTCTCATGTTCCTAATTAGGTCTCTAATAACAAACAAACTCCGACCTTAGCAAGAGGCCCCCATTTGTCAGCTAGTCTAGGAGTAGGGCCGCTCCCCTGTTTACGGTTGCTCTAAACTGTTTGCTCCCAACCTCAGGCAGTTCTCAGAAAAGGTGGGAGTCAAGCCAAAGAGACAAAGAGCCCTTACGGCTATCTTTGATGGTGGTCTTCTTGGCCCTGCTAAGTGAAGAGCCCTGAGCCCAGAAGGACTCTAAACCTAGCCTGGTAACCTCTCCTGCTGGTGTCTGGGATGATTAGGAATTCTATGCAGCTATAAAAGCAACCAGGACTTGAGGCTATAGGTACACACAGGCTTTACCTAGGGTTTCACCTTGCTAGATTCTGGTTTGATGGGTCTAAAATGTGGCCCGGTGGTGGGGAAGTTAAGAAATTCCCAGGTGATTCTGGCATGCAGCATTGTTGCACTGACGCAAATCTTCAGGCTGACTTGCTCATTAGCAGTGATTAGTGGGTTACTGAATTTGTGTGTGGTGTATGTATGTGTGTGTATATGTGGTGTCTGGGTGTGTGCATGTGGAGGCCAGAGGCCAATGTCAAGTGTCTTCCTCTATTGCTCTGCACCTTAGTTGAGACAGGGTCTCTCAGTGAACTTGGAGCTCATCAATTTGGCTAAGCAGGCTGACCAATCAGCTCCAGGGTTCCACCTATCTCCACCCCTCTCCCTCAGGGCTGATATCACCCATGCACTGTGCCTGGCTTTTATATGAGCCCCAGGTGATCAGAACTCAGGTCCTCTTGCTTGTAACAGCACACACTTTACCAACTGAGCCATGCTACTCAGCCCCAGGTCGTTAATGAACACCATCCACAAAGACAGAACCACGGAACCCTAAAAGGTCCCACCAAGCACACTTTACACCTAGAAATCTGATAGACTGAAAGCGTGAGTCTAACTCTGTTAACGCAAGGCCTGCCACGCCTTCGTGCATACGGCACTCATTGGCTGACCATTCTCAAGTGCACATTCCACACCCCCACCGAATTTCCTATCACTGGGACACTCCTGGCCTTCTCTGCTTACGCTTCCTAGGACAAAGGATGGGGAACTTTGGACACAGCAGCAATACAGAGCTGCAGAGCTGACGTGACCTACTAGGGCTAAGTCTGAAATCTTCATTTAGTAGAAGTAGACACAGTAGAAGCCTGACGTCCAGCCCTTCCTCTGACAGGGATCTCCTGAGCTATCTCTCACTCAGGTGCACCTCCTGGTGGCTCCAACATCCTCTTAGCTATTTGAACCTTCAAGGTCAAGACCTAGGGAATGGAGGGGATGATCTCAGTGTGACCCCCTAGCATGTCATAATGAGTTTACTCTTCGAGACACGCAAACAGGAGGAGAGGCTGGGAGGGGAGACCCTGAAATCTCAGGGGTTATTTCAGCGGACGCTCTAAAGGCTGTCGTACTGTAATAAAGGGGAAACTGTGAGGCCCAAGGCAGCTAATGAGACAAGGGGTTTCTACCAGTCATGGGTGCTGCTGGGCTTCGGGCCTCTTCTCTAGTAGGGAGAGGGGCTAGATTTGTGTCTGACACCCTGGGTGCTGTGTTTCTCTGTAATGCTGGACTTTCCAAGGCCTGGGAAGCCCACCCTCTCTAAGACATAGTCAGAAATAACTTCTAGAAAGAGGGAAGCTGGCTGGGGAGGAGGGCTGGGCGGCTTTCCTCACACATCAGTGAGTACCCAGGCTTGCATTCACTGTTTTCCACAGACCTGGACAGACCACTTTATTAATATTAATAAGTAGCCAGGAACAAAGGGCCCATTTATTTTTAGCCTTCTTTAATTGTGTAGTAATTACTCATCTACAAAACAAATGAGCCCCTGTTTGCAGTTGCTATGGTACCTGGTGCCCAAGCCTTCCTGCAAGAAGATTGGGCAAGGAGTCTGTTGCGTCTGTGGCCACTCCCCTTTCTCCACCATTGGCCCACAGCAAAGCCCCAGCAACTGGGCAGCCAATGGTCTCCTTGCTCTAGGGCTGGGCTGCATTTCCCAAGCACTTTCCGGAGGCACTTTGTGCAAAGGCAAAGGGATGCTGACTCCTGGCTGAGACATCTGCTACGAAGAGAGTCCCTCCCTTACTCCATCGCCTCAGAGAGTGACTTTCTTCACTCCTGTTTTAACTAACGGTTCCCTTCAGATAATTTCGTTCAGCCTGGCTTCCCCTTTCGGGACCACACCTCTTCTAGGTCTCTTTTGTCTGACGTTGGTCTGAATGAACACGGGGACCAGATCACAGTGTCAGTGAGCGGACAGCCGGGCAGAAGTATGGCTGCAACAGTAGAAGCAGGTGCGAAAACCCGCACCGCGCGCCTCCTGAGACCGCTTGTCAGCGATTTCGGGTTATCGCCGCCCCTAAGGATAGGGAGAATTGGGTGGGAGCAGCTACGCCTTTCTGCTGAGGGTTTAAGAGCTGCAGGCTCACTACACTGGTACATGGCTGGAAATACATGGCTGATGGGGCAGGCTCAAATCCTGTCACTGCGACCTCAGATAAGCTACTATCTTCCCTGAGACACAGTTTATAATCGTTAAAATGGGAAGGGGACTGATGGTACCCATTATGGTTTCAGAATTAAGTGGGGGTATGGCGTGTGGGCGTGGTACACAGTACTTGACTCGCTTATATAATGTGAGCAACTACTGATGAACTGTTGTTAATATTATTATGAATTATTAAAGCTGGGGAGTGTCTCTAATAGTCTCTCATTAACAAGATACACTTCCTTAAGGCAATTCCCCAGCAGGTGTCTACTTTGAGACGTTGGCAGGAACCCTCCCGTTCCACACTAGAGTGGACTTCACTGCAGCTCCCTTGCCCTCTGACAGACTAATCCCAACAGCCAATCACAGCTGCTCAAAAGCACTCTTTTCTTGTCCCTTGCCCTATGGCATCCCAAGCTGGAAAAGGGAGACTTCTATTAATATTCATAAGCATCCAGAAGCAAAGGGCCCCTTTATTTTTCTGTGCTCTAACTGCACAGCGATTGCCCATCTGTACGATCTAGACTAAGACAGCAGCCTCCGCTTACTTGGCCTCCTGCAGGACCGATGGTCTGTCTTGTATGGAAGAGCTGCTGTTGGCCCTGAGATACATAAAAATATATTTTAAGAATGTGTCCAGGCAGTGGCAGCGCACACCTTTAGTCCTGGCACATGGGAGGCAGAGGCAGGCGGATCTCTGTGAGCTGGAGGCCAGCCTGGTCTACAGAGTGAGTTTCAGGAAGCCAGAGCTACCCTGCCTCAAAAAGTATTTTATGTTTAATTTTTTTTCCATTTGTGCTTGTGTGTGCATGCACACTGGTGTATGCACCTGTGGAGGCCGGAGGTTGATGTCAGGTGTCGTCTATTGTCCTCAGCTTCTTTTTTGGAGGCACCAAGTGGCTAGATCAGATTGTGCACTGAGCCACCGGCATCTTCCAGTCTCCACCTCCCTACTGCTGGGGCTCCAGTGCTCACTTGCTGCCATACCTGACTTTTTACACGGATGCTGGAGATCCGAACTCAGGTCCTCATGCATATGCATCAAGCACTCTACCGGCTGAGCCACCTCCCCAGTCCATGGAAATATTTTTTTTTTGGGTTTTTTTTTTTGGTTTTTTTTTTCGAGACAGGGTTTCCCTGTAGTTTCTAGAGCCTGTCCTGGAACTAGCTCTTGTAGACCAGGCTGGCCTCGAACTCAGAGATCCGCCTGCCTCTGCCTCCCGAGTGCTGGGATTAAAGGCGTGCGCCACCACCGCGTGGCCCATGGAAATATTTTTAACGGCTCATAACCTTGATTGTCATTCAGAAGTCACCAAGCAGCAAGGTGGCTGAGGACACAGAACAAAGGCTACGGGACCTAGGTAGGGTTCGTCAGGTATGGCTTTCTGCTGGTCTGTGCCAGACAAGGACAAGAAATGGCCTAGCAGAAGAACGAGGGCAGTGGCTGCCATGGGAGCAAAGGAATGGGAACCCACAGCCTGAGGAAGGCAGTGGGTGACAACCTGCCAGCCAAAGTGGAGCTGGATGTGGGGGCACTGGTGTCCTGTCGAGGAATGTGCTTCCTGTCTGTCTTCCAGATCCCCAGAAGTACACACAGCCTTGCCTCCTGGGTTGAGGGGCTGGAGCAGTCTACTCTGGGCCCTGTCCACTCTTCCCTGCCCCACTACATCTAATTCTCCAGACACAGCGAACAGTCCCCAAGGCTTCCAATGTATTCTTCTGTTCTAGACTAGTTAACCACATCCCTCATGTGCTATTTCTCTGTGAGGAACAGGTTTCTGTGACTGGGTTTCTTGATATCTTATTGTCATTAATTACTCGTTGTCTTCACACCAGGCTGGCAAGTCCTTAAGGATGTGGGCAGAGTTGGTGTTTATCCATGAACCCCCAGGAGTGTGGTAGGTGCCTCTGGCTGTTATTACAACTTAATTTCTTTTTTCCTTATCAGCCCTCAAGTTTTCCTTTGGGACTTGGTCCTCTCCACAACCCCCACTATATAAAAGCCATTTGGTTTAGAAGTAGATAGATCGAATGTATGGTGATTGGTTCTTATAACACAGGCCTTAGCCAATCCACATAAAGCTCTTGGCTTTTGCTAAAACTCTGGACCACCTTCTCTATGGTCTTGCACTGGACTGCACTGCACATTCAAGGTAGATCTCATACAGCTCAGGCTGGCTTTGTATTGGTAATGTAGCTGAGGCCTTGAACTTCTGGATTTCCCTGTCGAGGCTAGGAGGGTATGCCATCGCTAGGTGTGTATAATGCTGGGGATGAAACCCAGGGCTTCTTGCAAACTAAGTTAAGCACACTACCAACTTTGCTACAGCTACAGCTCCACCCCCTTCTTTAGATTTCAGGAATTCTCACACCCTTCAGTACCTCCACCAGGGGCAGCAGGCCTCCAGGCCTCTGGCTAAAACGCCCTCACTTGTGGAGCACCCAGGAGAACCCAGACACTCCTCTAGAGCACACGAGTGACGGCCAACCCACTCAAGGGAGTGGAATGCATCACCTACTGCAGACCATTCCACTGATTTAGAGACCATTAACATTCCCTGACTCTATTCACTTCAGGATTAACTTATACTTTGGTCCGGACTTTAAGGCTAGTCACTAATTGCTCTAGAGTTGATTTATCAAGTGCATGGTATTTCTATTACAAAATTATTGATTGGAGCTGATGTACTGTATCCTCCACAGGGCTGGTCCAAAAGCCCTTGGAAAATGAATGAAGCTGAGGTCAGCGGCAGGAGCTGTGTGCATTATTATAGATTCGGTGAAGTTACTTAAAACCTATTGCCAGTCTTTATGGTTAAAGTCCTGGCTCTCTTAGAAATGAAAATTTTAGTGACAAGCTGGGAAATAATAAGGTGTTTTCCAGAATGCAGACCAGGCAGGGGCTTGAGGGAGGAACACTGAAGTTAACACCCTGTGGGTTGGGTAAGTCTAGTTAGTTTCAGTGCCCAGTCCTCGTGGGTCAGAGTTTGTTTTCTCTCTGGGCCACTGTACTGATTCTATTTACACCAACAAAGTGACTATATCCTAACAAGAGGCTCTCTCCATGACTTTCCCCACACATAGGCTACAGTTCCCAAAGGGATGTTTGTTGCTGACACCGGGAGGTTGGCAGGAAGTTGAGAGAGAGGTTCTGTGTCCCTCTACTTCTCATCCCCCATCAGATCTTGCTGACAGAAGTACCGAAAGGCTATGTACAGAGATGAAGGTGCACACTGACCCATTTTCCTTTCTGTGTGCACACGCATGTGTGCAAGTGTACTTAGCTGTTTGCCTGCACATGTGTGCAGGTGTACTTAGCTGTGTGTGTGCACACGTGTAGAGGTTAGAGGCTGATATTAGATATTTTCCTTCATTGCTTTTCGCCTTATTTTTTGAGACAGGGTCTCTCACTGAACCTGGAGTTTGCCATTTTAGCTACACTGGCTGTCCCATGAGCTTCCACGATCTGTCTATCTGTCCACCTAATGCTGGGGGTTGCAGGTGTGTGCTGTCACATGCTGCTGTATCTGGCTTTTCTGAGTTCTAGAGATCTGAACTCAGATCCTCATGTTTAAGGGGCAAGTATTTTACCCACTGATCCATCTCCCAAGCTTGCTTTCCTGTTTTTAAAATGAAGCTGGGAGTGGTCATTATCAGGCCAGAGACCACACCATGGGAAACAGGGACTCTCCTGGAAGCCACAAGATTACTGCTTATATCCTCTGGATGGAGGCTTCAGGATGTCCTCCAGCATGGGGGTCGGGGTGGAGGGCTTTAAGACATTTTCACAAAGGTGGCAGCAGAGATCCAGAGCCATCTCAGGAAAGCTGGGATGCCCATGCCATGTCTTGGGTCCTAATCTCCTTCTCTGGTTCAGGAGAGGCTGCCAAGTCCTGTGACAAGCATGCTAGTCAGCCTGCCTGCCTCTGGGCTGGAGCTCTGAGGGGTCCAGACTACAGGTACCAGAGCTTCCTTCTCAGCAAACTGTCCTGGGATGCGGGATGAGGGATGCAGGATGCAGGACACCAGGGGTTCTGCTCTCATTTGCTGCCCCTACTCCCCAGTCCGAGGTCAGTTTGCATCGGCAGCAGCAGGAAAGCCAAGCCTCAGCCGTCTCCTTCTGCCGACCTCCCCTGTCCCCAAGGAGACCTTGCTGGAAGGATGGCTCCTCCTCAATTTTTCCACCTGGAGCCTTACTGTCCTCATTCTGTCTGGCCCGGCGCATGCTCAGTTCCTATCTGCTCTAACACTGCCAGAGAATGGCTGCTTTCATTTCCCCTTGAGGCTTCTATTTCATTCTACCGTGATATAGCCTTTTGAAGATGTTATGGACTCTGTGACTTTTCCCTGCATTCTGTGGCCCGTGGTAGATAACCTGTATGCTATAAGTCTTGACCCATGCCCCTGCCGGATGCTGAGCACCTTGACTTGACACACAGTTCTAGGCAGTAACTAATATCCCCACTTCATATAGTCTCAGAAAGTTAGGTATGGAAGCTCTGTGGCCTCTCACGCTCCCTTATGGCTTGTCACACATGCAGAGAAGACAGTGTGTCCAAAGACTGTTGGCCACACAAGCCCCAAGAAGAAAACAAAGGTCCCTTCCGGAAAACCCTTCTAGAGACACCTAGGGGGAAACTGGGTGGCCTCTTCTTTGACTGTCTCAGGCCCGTCATGCTTCTCTCTTCTCTGCAAAGTTGTGCCTGTCACCTCACCACTAGGGATACTGGACTATCATTGACGCCATTGGCCCCTTTCATCATCACCGTTCCTAAGAGCCAATGCCAACATCAACCAGAGCCAAAGGTACTGCCTGTCTGCAGGGGCCGAAGCTCTTGTCCCTTCCCTGCCACATCTTAGCTCCCTCCACCCACAGGAGCAGATGACACGAGCTGACCTTTACACAGGGACCTGTGTCCCTCAAGGGCTCAAGGAGAAGCTAAGCTTATAGAAGCCTGGCCAATGGTCTTAAAAGACAAAAAAACAAACACACACACACAAAAAAAAAACCAGGAAAAGATCTGCTGCTTTGGTCAAGAACAGTGTGGGGAAGATAAGACCTTGGAAGAACCAGACGACTCCTTCCAACTCTGGCTCCACTCGTTTCCGCTATGGTGAGCACGGATCTCGGTTGGGTGGGCTAGAGCTGAGGGGTGGTGACCCAGTTCTAGACTGGGAGAGTGGGGATCGTGAGGAGAGGTGGTGGTGGCTGATGGCGAGAACATGGATCCAAGCCCCTTGGCAACATTGAAAACATGGAACCCCTTCTCCTTCCTGGTCCCCGTGCTATCCTTCAGATGGCGGTGTTGGGCCGCGCCTTCGGAGACCCTGTAATATCAACTCAACAATGCATGTTCTACAACTACAGCTACAGCTACCAGGACATCTACTACAGTGCATGCATTTAGTTCAGTCCCACAGATACATACAATCTAAGAACAGGCAAGGGAGGTGTGAAATGTTTTACTAGACAACAGGTGTTTTGGAGTTGTAACAGATAAAAAAAATAGAAAACGAAAGTGTACAAAAAAAAGACATTTCTTGAGAGTTGGATATGAATTTGTTTCTTGAACTGTTTCATCTGAACAAGCAAACATGCAAACCAGCTGGTACTAACAGGAAGCTGGACACTGAGAGAGGATTAATAGGTGTGGACAAACCTTCCCGCTGAGCGTGCTCAGAAGAGTGTTTGAGAGGAGGTGTGCAGGTCCTAGTGTAAGAGAGGCGGGAAAGTATGCCTCAGAGACACTCTCTCACCGCAGCCCCAACCAAGCAAGAGAAAAGACAACAGAGACATGACTGCCCACACTCACCACCACCATCAGGAGCTCATGTCACCAGACTGGAACAAAGCTGGCAAGTATAAAGTACAGTACGGGGTCCTGGCCGGGGCCTGAGGGTGGGTAGGGATGGGGGGGTGACACCAGGGGGCGCTCTGCAAGTTCTTAAGAGTGATACACGGACCCACCCATGAGGTCACCCCAAAATAGAAGTACCCTGAAAATCGGTACTGTTTTCCTCAGGTTGGGGGCGGGGGGGTGGTCAATTGTCAAACCAGACTTATGTTTGGATGGGACGTGATGGGGGGGTGGAGCCACTGGAGCTGAATGAGGACGACCAAAAATAAACAAACTCTGGACTGAGCACAAGAAAAGATGATGTTTCAGACTGCCAGGTGAACGTGAAAGGAAAGTGACCACTGATAGTGAAGCTATCTAGGAGTCGGCAGAGGGATTCCCTGCGGGGACGCCTGGGCCCTGTTCACCTCTGGTTCTGGGGGGAGTAAGAAAGGTAGGCAGGCTAGCCCAGAGAAACAGGCTGAGGCAGAAGCTCAAGGCCTCCCCCTTGACTGCCTCGATACCACAGCCCTGACAGATACAAGCCGCCACCCGAGAAAGAACCAAGCTACCTCCCACCCTCCATGGCCCTCATCAGGTGCTTCCCAGCATGGGAAGGGAAGTCAAAATGAAGGGGTGGGGGTGGGGTTGGGTTAAGAACTGAACCGGTGGGACTAGATAAAAATAATGACAAAAATGTTGCCTTCCGTAAGACGACTAACCCCTAACCAAGTCCAGGAGTCCCTGGAAGGAGAGGCCACATTTCCTGGAGTCTGTAGTCACTTGTCAGGTGTGGCACCATACCAGGCTCCAGGAAGGTAACCAAGGCATTCTAAGGAGTTTGTGAGGACCCCAATGCAGGCTGTTTGCTCAGGAGGCTGGGGGAGCATCCTTAGCTTTGGGGGAAGAACTGGGGGGGGGGCAAGGTTTGAGGAACAGGGAAACCGGATCATCAGTGCCTGGGAACCCTACGGGGCATCCATGGATGTGTGGCCTTTCTCAGTCCACAACAGAGTGGTTGCCAATGAAGGATCGCTCAAGGGAAATTAACTGGCCAACCTTCCAGGCTTAGGGCTCAGTTTATCTTCTTAAGGGAAGAAGGTGACAGTCCCCCTCCGGGCCAAACTATGTTCAGAGAAAAAGGTAGTTTCCATCCCCAACTTTACAGCCTTGGTCCCGGTCCAAAGGTGGGGCTCTGGGCTGGGCTTGCGTAGTCTCCATGAGCAGATCAGACCATGTTCTCTCTACAGAGGGCACAGCCCGAGCCTACAGCCTCTAGCCAGTACTGGGGGTTTCCCCTTGGGTGGGTACCTCACGCTGAGGATTTACTCTTTGGTCTGACCCAGGCTGGGGTGGGCGGGGGTTTGGGGAGCACACTCCTGAATATGATTCACTAACAGTGCAGCGATGAACATGGCGGACCTTGATGGCCTGTGGGAGATTTGGCTCCCGATGGAAATGGCTACAAATAAAACACCACTGGTCCTGGAAACAAAATGTGTGGTTGGAGATGACCTTGAGGGTTAGGAGTTAGAGGGGGGTGGGTGAGTGGGGCTCCCGCCTGGCTCTGGGAGGGGGGTCCTGTGCACGGACAGGGGTGGCAGAAGGGAGCACAGACTAGGAGACGGCTCTCAGACTCACAAAGAATCCCATACTGCCCTTTAAACTTGCCATGAAGTCAAAGGGAACGGGGTGGGGTGGGGAGAGAGGCAGGGTTAATTTCGGGTTAAAGTTTAGTTTCATAATCCAAAAGTTATCAAAAGAAAGAAACTGAACAGAGAAAACAAACATCAACACTCACAAATTTCAAGACTGTTCTTTTATCTTTCTCCCCTCCCAGGCACAGGTAGGAATGAGGCTTCTTTTCTCCCCCGCCACCCAACACTCAAGTTAAAAACCCCAAAACCAGAAACAGGAAGACACAATGCAATTGTGCACCCTTCCTAGGGCCTGGGAGTGGGGGGACACCAAGGGACACTGGCCAGAGGGTGAGGTGGTGGCTTTAGGAACTAGGGTGGATGGAAGTTGAGAGTGTGCCCAGCTCTTTGGACTTCCCAGCCTGCCTGCTAACCACCAGATCTCTGGCAAACTGCCCCTCAGAAGCCCCCACCCTCAATTAATTCCCTGCCCGGGCCCCCTAAAACTCCAGTGGGTGTCTTGGGGGAGAGGATCCTTTGTAGCTTGGAGGCAGTGCCAGTTTGCATGGAACGGATTTTCTCTGACGTTTCCTAATGAGCCTCACTGTGCCAGTTTGGGTTTTAGGCATTTGCCCTCTGGGCTTTTAACGCTCCACTTCCTGGTACCGTCACCAGCACCCCAAGCTGCCCACTCTCTTCAGAGCCTAGTTATGAGTGCTCCAGAGCCCTGGCTGTGGGGTGAGGTGGGGTGGGGTGGGGTGGGTGGGGTGGCAGGGCAGGGTAAAAGAGCCGGAGTCAACCTGCTCCGGAAGGAGGAGGTGGAAGGAGCAGCTATCAGCGGGGGGTGTGTGGCAGGAAGCCCACGGCACTCACAGTGGGGTGACATACCCCAGTTCTGTCTGGACCTTACAGTATTGCTGGGGAGGCTTCCAGATCTTTTAAAGGTTAGGATAAGGTCAGGGGAGAGAAAGCTCCAGTTTCTTTGGCGGCTGCTTGACTCAGAAGAGAGTCTGTGGCAATAGGGATTCAGACCCCAGCAGCCTCGCTCCTTCTCTGACTTCAAGGGCTCTAGGAGTTGAGCCAGAGTCAAAAGCCCACCTGTCAGGACTGACTGGAGAGCGAGCCCTACTTGGTACCTCTTCGGTGGATCAGAGACCCAATGAAGGGAACCTTCTGAACCTGTCAAAGCCAAGGATGGCAGTGACCAGAATGCCCAGGAAAGCCAAAGGGAAAGACAGTTTCTCTTTGTTAATGGGAGCATAATTCTGCTTGGGGTTTGCAGTTCTCTAACTGTGGCAGACTCCTGCAGGAACACCCCTGGGTGGTTGGGCCTTGGTGGCGCCTCCCTGTCCTTACCCCTCCCCTGGGCTGTGGTGAGAGGGGTGCTGGACAGACGCAGCCACACAGATTGGCAGGGCTTTTACCTTCCCCTGCACACGAGGCATGCCTGGGAGCCGCCTGCCCCGCACACCTTCCTACCTGATCCTCGAGCCGCCGCCACTGCTGCCGCCGCCACTGGTCCATAAGCTGCTGCTGGGAAGCCTGGAGAGAGGGAAGAGTGGAGTCAGACGGAGCCACAGAGGACCCCAGGTCACACAAAAGGCAGCTAGGAAGGGCTTCACAGACAACGCTGGGGGATACAGCTCAGGGGCTCTCAGGCTTCTGGAAGGCACAGTATCCTTAGGTGTTTGACTCTCACACACTGGTCACCCCAGAAGTGCATTCTAGGAAGCACACAGCAGTGACTCAGCTATGAGGAGGACCTATGTCTTTCGAGAACTGAGTGGAGGCCTTAGTTGACCCTGCACTGATGCATGATGATGTCCCAAGCCTGGCCTGCTATTCCTTACAGGGATTCTGGTGTGGGGTCAGCTGGAGCTCCAAGGTGGGAAGCACCTGCGGCTGGCATCTTCACAGAAAAGGTGGCATGGCCTAGAGATGGTTTTACTCCCAAAAGTTCTCTAAAGGTCTGGTCATCTAAAGCTCTAGATTGGTCACAATTTCCTGTCTTCAGTACCATGGCCCCAGGCCTGAGGGCGAAGCCTTTGGGGGTTCCCAAGTGAGTATGTACATGGGGCCAGATGTCAGACAGCTGAGGGGCTGACTCTACCTGGGGCAATCTCTGTTGGTTCTGCGTGATCCCGCTCAGTATTTCAATCTCCCCAGAGTTGTATTATTATATATAATAATACTCTGTGATCCTGGGGATGGAACCCATGGCTTTGTATCTGTCAGGTACCACAGATTATATCTCATCCCACCCCATGGCAATAACAGGGAACTGAACTATGACTCCAGTATCTGAGGCTACCATCAGATGAAGTCAGTTTGGAGTGCCCCCCCCCCGACTCCTACCCAGAGATCCTTTTAGGTTAGGATTTGTACTGTCTAGCAAAGCTAGGCCAGGCAGGAATGAATGTGCCTACAGAATGTCCCCATGAAAGACGAGGTGGGCTGAATCCTTCCTCTCTCTTAGGCTTCTCTGGCCACTAACTTGACAGACAAGTCACAAACTGGAGTTTATATAGGCACACTTCCACATACAGAGAGACAGATAGCTTCTGCCACTAGGCAGCCATTTGCAGCCTGATCCTAAGACCCACTTCCAGGGCTACTCTTTAAATGATGCACGCCCACCAAACAGCCCCCACAAAGAGCTGCGTGACCAGCCACAGAGCCTGTCCGATGCGGCACTTCCACAGGACAAGGGAACAAGACATGCACTGGAAGAGCGGGGAACAGAGGAGCAAGGAGGAAATCCTCCACACAGAGCCAACTAGAAGCTCACTAAACTCTAAAGACTATGGTCTGAGCTACGTGGTTCTACGGAGGGCAAGACGTTCAAAAGGGAAAGAGCTACTCTAAAAAGGTCACGCTAAGCTACTGAAAATGCCAACGAAAAGAGACATACTTGCATTTAAATATGGTAATAGGGCTGTTGAAGGGGAAAAAGAAAGATCCAGGTGAAATAATTGCACACGGTTCTCCCAGGCTGGGAATGAATCTCCCAGTGCCCATCAAGACCTTGCTGCTCCCTTCCCAGAGGGAGCCCGGGATGGGACTCCCCACCTAGTCCTCTCCCCAGCTCTTCCACGCAGGCTCTAGATTTCTGAAGATGGTGCTGAAGGAAAATAAGGAAGAAGTCAGGTTATTTCTTCTTGGCCCCACCTCTGTCCACCCAGCCTCCTGTTGCAGGCCCAGTGCAGGGCTCAGGGGTGCTAGGAAGGAGGAAGCAGCGAGGGAGAGAAAGGCTATTTCTTTGTGCTTTCTTACCCAGACATAACACAGGAGGTTTCCTTGGGAGCGTCTGAAGAGCTTGGTTGGGGGAAGGGGGTATGGTCAGCAAGATTTGTTAACAAAAGGTCTATTTTCTAGAGTTAAGCAGTTTGGACAAGAAGTCCAAGAGAAAGAGGGAGAATTTTAAAAAAGAAAAAAAAAACTTGCCCAAAAAAGGAAATCCATTATCTTTCAGCTTAGATAAAAGCTTCGGCTAGATATGAAATATTCTGCCAGGAAGTTTCCTCAGCCACTGATGTGAACTAAGAGAAGGGTTTATCAGAGGCGGCTGCAGAGGGAGCCGCTCTGTGTGTTGGCTGCAGCCCCCGCCTTTGTCACCTCGGTCTCTCAGTTCTTCCCAACGTCTGAGAGTGAGCCAGTATAATGAGACTAAAGTCAAAATCTCTCCAGCCACCAGCTCCGTGGTGTACAAGAGAGAACTCTTCCTAGACAGGGCCTGTTCTGCTTTCTCCACAGTAGAAGTCATGGTTATAAGGCCACAAGGACTTGGGGACCTTACCTGAGCTCCCTCCTGTAACCCTTCATTCACCATGTCTTTCCTTTCTCACTGCCATCTTAAAGCTGATTTCCACCCCTCCAAATAACAGCATGTATTCTGTTTATCTCTAATAATGAAAACTGCTCAAATGCACACGAATCCAGCAGAAAGGGGAGGATTCTGTCTAGAAACTACAGGGAAACCCTGCCTCGAAAAACAAAAACAAAAACAAAAACAAAAAAAAAAAAGGGGGGGGGAGGATTCTGCTGTTCAAATCCCAGATGGGCTGGGAGCTACAGGCTGGCTATCTGTGAACAGGAATGTACCATGTCCCTGCTGCCCAGGAACCTTCCAGTCATAGAAAGGACGCCTGGATAAATTAGAACTCGGCTAATGGAGGGGTTCTAGATGAGGGCAGACTATCGTGTGCATTCATTCTTGGTGGATGCGGTCGGAGCCAGAGATCTATTCTTCAGCCAGTCTGGCCTCCAGCCCTGGCTGACCCCCGCGCCTTGCTTGTTCTGTGACTTGGGCAGGGTACATTATTCCTCTCAGCTGCAAGGTAGGCTGGCTGGCAAGATGACCTTTATAGTCCCTAAGCTGTGGGCCCTGCACGAGCCTGTCTATCTATGAGAATGACAATCTCAAGTCCTCTGGGGTTGATGGTAACAAAACTTTGAGGTTAGTGACTTGTCTAAGTGAAAGATGGTGCCACATCCCTGCTAGAGAATGACACACTTTGATTGACTTTTTGGGAGTCATGTCCTCACTGCAAATAAGTCAATAGCATTTTAATTTTTTTAAATTATGATACCACACCTACATTTTTCTGCCTCTGTGGCACTTACTGGGTTCTGTATTATCTAAGCACAGCTATTTTTATATGCATCTTATTTCTCTTGCCAGAATCTCTTCTAGGACAGAATTCAGTCACATGGCCCACTTGGCCTCCAGCTCCAAGTCTTCCCAAACTTTAGTTGAGCAGAATATATTGCTACCGTATGTCGGGGGGAGCTGGGAGCTGCTCCTACAGGTCAAGCGTAGCCAAGGACAGCACCACCTGCCAGTCCAGCAGCCTGAACCCCCACTGGTCCTCCAGCCCCAGGATGGAAACTCACATACTCCCAGGAGCAAGGTAAACCCAAGGGAGGATGCAGTCTATGGCACACAGGAGTGCCCACTCGGCCAGATACGTCGATTTTCAACTCTGGTTTGAGACCCTCGCAGTACTACCTGGTTTATAGTGTTTACACAGGTTGATGTTCCTGGGGATCATGACAGGCTTAGTCTTTGGTACAGCCAGGCATTGGGGCCTTGAAAAGCTTCTGAGGATAGAGTCAAAATTGAGGACCTTTGGTGATAGACATCAGGTCACTGGCTGGCAGAATGGCTCAATGGGGAAAAGCATGGCAAATTAACCTGAGTGTGTGTCTTTGATCCCATGTATGAAGCTGGATGTGGTGAAGCCGTGGGACAGCTAGTCTACAGTAGGCTGAAACAAGGTAGAAGCAGAGAACAGACTCCAGAAAGTCACTCACTGACTTCCGTGCGTGCATGTACAAATAACAAGTAAAACAATAGCGTATGTTTTTGTTGTTTTATTTTTCGAGATAAGGTTTCTATGAGTAGCCTTGGCTGTTCTAGAACTAGCTCTATAGATCAAGTTGGCCTCAAATTCAGAGATCCACCTTCCTCTACCTCCCAATGCTGGGATTAAAGTAGTGTGCCACCACAACCTGGGTAATAAACTGTTTAAAAAGAATCAGTCAAGCCATGGGGAACAGCTGTATACTCAGTCACCTCTTCTACCCCCCAGAAGCAAGGGGCCTCCTGAGAATGTAGTGGAACCAAATCCTTGCATTCAATCCTGTTCAGAACAGTGGGTTCTGAATCTTGCCTGGAGGAACTTCAAAAAACACAGGTTGCCCTGGTCCTACCCTCAGCAACAGAATCAAGCATTCTGGAAGTTTCTGGCATACAGTGTAGACAGAGAAGCCATGAGTTATAGGAACTGGTTAGGGCCTTTGCTTTTTGTAAACACTGAAAAGGTGTTGCTTCCTGTCTGACTGACTGGGAGGTCAAGGTCTTTTCTGTCTCCTTTTTCCATATGCGTTTGGAAGAGATGTGGGCTTAGGAGGGCATTGCCGGAGGTCCAGTTGCTCAATACTATTTCTTTCTTTTTTTTTTTTTTTTTCTTTTTTTGGTTTTTTGAGACAGGGTTTCTCTGCAGCTTTTTTAGAGCCTGTCCTGGAACTAGCTCTTGTAGACCAGGCTGGCCTCGAACTCACAGAGATCCGCCTGCCTCTGCCTCCCGAGTGCTGGGATTAAAGGCGTGCGCCACCACCGCCCGGCAACTCAATACTATTTCTGTGACCCGGGATGGGTCACAAATCCCCAAAAGGATAAAGAGAACTCTGGAGCTCCTCATAGCTTCAGGAGATATGACTTGGGGGATCTTTCTTCAAGTCCCATATGAACAGCTTTTTCTATGTTTGCCTGATCAAATGTTCTTCTGCTCCCTCCCCCAGCACACCCTGCCTCTCCCTACCCGTAGTTTCTATAGCTGGTTCAAACAGTCTTGGCTAATCTAATGTTGCTTCCCTGAATCCAAACAGTGGAAAATAAGCCACCAAAAGAAGAAACTGTTACACAGAATGTAGGAAACATGTCCTACACGAGTTTGGAAACATTGCCATCTGCCACTGGCTGGCCCAGGCTGCTCAGGCCTGCCTGGGGTGGCAGGGCTCAGCGTTTTACAGGGAATTCACAACTCTGACTTCTGGGCGAGGCTGGAAGAAAGCTGGGTGGCACATAACTGGAGCTAGAGGAACCAGGGGTTCATGTCAGAATGGATGCTCCAAAGAGGAGGCGAAGCTAATCACCAAAGGGACACATTTCCAGGATCAAACAGAAATGGTCTGCTTTGACGGAAGCTGATGTGCGTTCATTTCAAAAAGAACAGAATAAGCCCTGAGCTCCTGGCATCCGAAACAGGAACCTGACTTAAGACAGGCTGTTTGAGGAGTGAGACCAGTTTTCCCAGGAGGTCCCAACGGCTGTGCAGATCCCTTAGACAGGTAAGGTGGCCAGAGGCTGCTGTTTAAGGCGGCGGGGGTGGGAGGGGGTGCTGAAGAGAACGTGGGCTAAGGATGCCTCACCATTGGCTCTTGGCTACAGCCGGGAAAATACATAATTTAGAACCTGATAGCTGTCTCTGGGGAGGAAGCAGAGGAGCCAAACTGGAAAACCAAGGCTGTCTGTGGCCAAGGGTAAGGGGTAGACATCTTTGGCCTGTTTTCTTCAGGGTGTTAGCCCCTGAAACATGGAAGACAAGCACAAAGCATGCTTCCACCTCACCCTGGTTAAGTTTTAACATAATTGCTACTTAACATGTCAATTCCCTGGCTGTTTGGTGGAAATGAAGGAAGGTGCATCATGACGTATCTGTGAAGTGGCAGAAGGTTTTAGCAATATTCTCCTTCCATTTCTTTTTAAATATTGAACCCAGGGCCCTGTGCAAGCTAGTCAAACCCTCTACCACTGAGCTGCAGCTCTAGCCCTTACTTTGAGGCAGGGCCCCATGCTGGCCAAAGAGCCCCTCCAGGAACTGTTCTCAAGCCCTGGCCTCCTGCCCATTTATGGGACAGATGTTATGTGCCAGGCATTGTCCTGAGCACTTGGCCAACACTCACGGCCCCTGCCCTGTGACCGCAGCTCCTGATGGGAAAATGGGGTTAGTTATTGGTTCTATCAGTGGGATGAGGCTCTGCAATTAGACTATATCAAACTGACTCTCTATGACAGTGACAAACTGCCTAAGCCTCAGGGTAAGCTGAACCTCAGGAGACTATGGGTCCCCTACGACAAGAAGAGAGAGTTACTTGTGCCTCAGAACCTTTTGGCTTCTGTCTGCTTCCGTGTCACCTTAGAGCTGGAGGACCTAGCAGTTGGACAACTCAGTCTTGGGGACAGAAGTAGAGGCTGTGGTCATTCCATCTCATCTTCCCCTCCAAGATGGGTCAGCAGGAGGGAGGGGAACGGATGAATTCCTAAGATGGTGAATCTTGACCCAGCCTCCCAAATCTCACCGCTTCCACATAGCCGAGTTAAACAGCTGAGTTTTTATGCTACTCCTTGTCACCCAGATTGTTCAAACACAGAATGGATAAAGAAAGCCAAAACCATGTTTTCTCCCAACATGGTCTGAGCCATTTTGAGTTGATAAGCTTGGCCCTAGTTTCCTCCCATGTGGTAGGGGGTTGCTCAACAGACCGAACTCTGTTGGGCTCCCACTGCCACTAGCCTACAGCAGTCACACCTACAGATCAGGACAATGAGCGCCAGACACCCAGAACTTCCTGCTTTCTGAGAGCTCCAGCTCTGCCCTTGGTTCCATCTCCGGAAGTCAACATCTGGAACGCCACTATCATTCCCCTACAGCATGGAGACTGCCCACCCTGGCATCTCTAGACAGGATGCTTTGGGTACCCACTCTGCTCAAGGGAGGATTCAGAGGTTGAGGTGAGGTTCTGCAGAGTTCAGGGCAGCAACTTACCAACGAGTATGGAAATACAGTATTTAAAAATCCTAAGAGCTAGCAGAGAGAGACCTGCTAGCTTAGATCACAGGTTGGAACTAAGCAAGAACAGCTTTCTCTGTGCCTTCCTTTCCTTGGCTATAAGAGGCCTGGCCTTGGCAATCAGCCATGTTAACGATGGTAGTGGCTACTTTCACTAGGTCAAAGAATTTCCTTGTGTCTGTCTCCCACCAGTCAAGAAAGCCATCCCTATTTCATTAACAGACAATGGGTCTGCAGCTGAGAGAGGAAAGCAAAGGAGGACAAGGGTGGTTCAAGCAGGGCGGTAGGGGCAGGGAGATGGTTCAGTTGGGAAAATGCTCACACTGCCAGAATGAAGACCTGAGTGTGATCCCCAGAATCCACATTAAAGGAAGAGAGAGAGAGAGAGAGAGAGAGAGAGAGAGAGAGAGAGAGAGAGAGAGAGAGAGAGAGAGAGAGCGCGAGCGCGAGCTGGGCCTAATGGTACATCTTTGTAATCTCAGAACTGGGGAAACAGAGACAGGTGGATCCCTGGGGTTTGCTGGACAATTAGCCTAGCTCATTTGGCAAGCTTCAGGATGAGAGAATCTGTTTCAACGAACAGGTGGACTTTTGGAATGCCACTCACATTGATTTCTCGTGCGCACGCACGCGTACGTACACACACACACACACACACACACACACACACACACTGGGGAATGAAGGATGAAGGGAGAGAGGGAGGAAGGGAGGGAAGGAAGGAGGGAGGGAGGGAGAGAGAGGAGAGAGAGAGAGAGAGAGAGAGAGAGAGAGAGAAGCCTCATTTCCTGCCAAGACTCTTAAATACCCCATCTCTTCCTCATTTTCCTCTTCTGTGAAACACAGTTTCTAGCATCTATTTTGTGGGCTGCTGTGAGGGGACAGGAGATGACAGTGCGAGGTGCTTAGCACAAGTGCACTAAAAACTTCTATTTCTATTTTTTTATTATTATTGCCCAAGGTAACAGCAACAGAGCTGAGAAATCCCTTCGGTGCTTCCTATTCTAAAAATCCTATTAATTTATGTGATTTGGCATCCAAAGGGCTTTCATGGGTAACATGCATAATTTGTGTATGAGCTAAGGGTTGTTTTCTCTCAAGCGTAAGCTCCAGCTGGAGCAGGGTCACATGACGGCAGGACACAAAGGTACTCGCAAGCCTTGGGACTGAGTGGATCAACTTTTTCCCATCATGCTCTGGCCTGACAGTGCTGCCCTCCCAACATTTCTTGAGGACAGTTTTCAGGTTCTTGGCGAGTGGGGCAGGTCAGGGAACACAGTATGGCAGGGCCCAAGAATTCTTCCTGGATCCTTTCATCAAATGGAATCTTCTTTGTTCCTCTATAGCCAGCAAGAGAGGACTGGTCTTGCATTTATCACCTGTCACCAACACTGGGTTCAGGGCTTGTGACATGACAGGTGTCTTTAACTCTGCGCTGGCGGCAAAAGAAGAATGGGTGGAGGAGGCATGGATGTTGGAAGGGGAGGGGTTGCAGCCATTTTCTGCTTCTAGCCTTGCATGAAAGCACGGATGTTCAAAGCTGAGACTGTGGGGGTTGGGGGCAGAATGAGGGGGCCTGGAGAGCTCCAGGGAGCTATCATGAAGAGATACAGGCTGGGCTTGGCTGCTTCTGTCTTAGGAGCTGAACATGCCTGAAGGAGGCGTCAAGTGTTCTCTTATGGCAAAGTGAGGCCAGCATTCCTGGATCACAAAGTGTCTGCATTGACATGCCACTGGCAGAGTCTGTTGTCTTGCTGTCTTTGCCTTGGTACAAGGACAGCATCTGTCCAGATGGTGACCACAGAATCAATGGATGCAGGAATGGGAAGGATGAAGCAGTCATGTGCTTCTTTGACATTTTGCCTGCTGGTCCCTAGATCTAGAATACCCTTCAATATCTACTGGGGAAACTTATTTTCTTTTACTTTTTATTTATGTATCTGTGTATGCATGCCACCCATGGAAGCCAGGAGAAGGCATCGGATCCCCTGGAGCTGGAGTTAAAGGTGGCTGGTGGACCTTTGAGAAGTGAGCAGCCATGAGGATGAAGCCCTCTCTGTGGAGATCAGTACCTTTACAAAAGAGAACCCAGGGCCAGCTCAACAGCTCAACAGCAGGTGCTGAGCAAGTCTGGCAATCTGTGTTCAATGCCCAGAACCAATATAAAGGTGGAAGGAGAGAACCAGCAATATAAAGTTGTTCTCTGACCGCCACATACCCTCTATGGCAAGGATACTCCACCCCATTACTGTGTGTGTATGCACACACACACACACACACACACACACACACACACACACAGAGAGAGAGAGAGAGAGAGAGAGAGAGAAAATAAATACATTTTTAAGAAGAATTCAAAGAGTTCACTAACCGCATCCTCCCAGTCCTCAAACAAAGTGTGAAGATACAACAAGAAAACAAGCGTCTGTGGACCAGAAAGCAGCCCTCACCATGACAGTAAATCTTCCCAGCATCTAGAACTACCTAGAAAATAGATTTCTGCTGCTGCTAGCTCCAGGCTGTGTATTGTTATTATAGCAGGGACAGACCAAGACTACCTGCTCCCAACACGCTGCTATAGCCACATGGATTGTACTGGGAATGCCCTAGCTGGACACTTGGGGGGTGCTTCTCTAGGCTTGGAGTTTATTGCCCTGAGAGACAATACAGTGGCTGTACCATGCATTTTCCCAGCAGCCAGAGTAACAGAGCCAAGGGGCTCTTCTGGCAGAGGGTCCAGGTTGAGTATGACTCAGTGGAAACCGTGTAGTGGACACACCACTGCCTTCTGCTTGTCCTTGGCTGTTCTGGAAGGCACAAAAGCCTGGCCCCTCAGGCCGGATGTGGCAGTCTACCCAGAGTTTCACGTCTGAGGAATTTTGTTGTTGTAATTTTGTTTTGTACGCTGTAGGCTTTCACTTACTTTTACTGATGACATAAAAACGGGAGGCCTGAGGAATGGTGATGAGGGGCCCCCTAGTGGGACCCAAAGAGGACTTTAAGGCCGGTGGCGTAGGTATCTGAGGAGGCGTGGGAGAGCATGCAGGTAACAGTGAGAAGAGACAGATCTGGTAGGTACCAGTTCTCAGCTCACAGGGAAGGAGGTACACACCCCACAGCCCCCTTCATTACTAACCTGCTGCTCCCCCAGACCCTTCAGCAACCTGGGAGGCAGGGAGATGCAGTAGGACCACCTTCTCCATCTGATAGGTATTTGACAGGTAGGGACACTGAGGCCCAGGGTTTAGGCAAGATAAAAAGAGCCCCATCTCCAAGCTTCCTGCAAGTCAGTGTGTGTGTGTGTGTGTGTGTGTGATGCATGTGTGTGTGTGATGCATGTGTATGTGATGTGTGTGTATGAGATGTGTGTGTATGTGATAGGAGTGTATGATGTGTGTGTGATGTGTGTGTGTGATGTGTGTGTGTGATGTGTGTGTATGATGCATGTGTATGTGATATGCGTGGGTGCGGATGGGTGTGATGTGTGTGTGATGCGTGTGTATGTGATGTGAGTGTATGATGCGTATGTATGTGGTGTGTGTGTGTGAGCGTATGATGTGTGTGTTTGATGCATGTGTGAGATGCATGTGTATGTGATGTGTGTATGAGATGCGTGTGTATGTAATAGGAGTGTATGATGTGTGTGTGTGATGTGTGTGTGATGTGTGTGTATGATGCATGTGTATGTGATATGCGTGGGTGCGGATGGGTGTGATGTGTGTGTGAGATGCGTGTGTATGTGATGTGAGTGTATGATGCGTATGTATGTGGTTTGTGTGTGTGTGTGAGTGTATGATGTGTGTGTTTGATGCATGTGTGAGATGTGTGTGTATGTGATGTGTGTGTGAGAGAGAGAGATGCGTGTCTGGTGTGTTGTGTGCTGTGACCATGAGGAGCTGAGCGCTCACTTTGTGGCACCCTCTCATTTATGCAGAGCAGCTTCAAGAGGCACAGAAAGCTGATCGCAAGTGAAACCCGCAATTCCTGTCAATCCAGATTGCTCCAATTCATTTCTGCAAATGTTTATTAAGTGCCTATTAGGCACTGTGCTCCACTTTCATCTGGGAATAGAGTCAACTCCTGATTTTCCATGCCAGCGCGGATTGCTCGGCGATACTGAACACCCACAAGCCCCACAAGCCTCCCTCCAGTCCTGGCTGGATTTGGGGTGCTCTGCTGACTTTCAAAGCAGCAGATCTGCCTCCTGACTAAGCTTGCCTTTAATATTTAAATGAGAGGATAAATCCCGCAGTACACATAGGGCCAGGTGGCCAGCAGGCTGGCCTCTGGGAGCTGGCTTGTAATTTAACAGCGCCTCTGTGAAGAAGCAACCACTAGGGAGGAGTTTGAGGTGGGGAGGGCAGAGAAGGATTAGGGGTTTGGATAGGACAGATGGGAGAGGCTCTTCCTTATAAGGCCACGCCCTGCTTATAGCTTTGGCCCTGCACAGACTCATAGATCCTCAGCTCCATTCATCAGCCCAGAAGGCTAACCTCCCACTTGGACATTTCAAGATCTGCTTCCCAGCTGGTGAGAGGTCAGGCCCTGCTCACTGAGTGAAGAGCCAGGTAGTGCCTAAGAGGTTACCACCTGGGTGCCACACAGGTTCCCCAGTGTGGGCATAGGGTGGGGAAAGGAACCCCTTCCAAACTGAAGCAGGATCAAGGAGACTGAGCTGAGACTGAAGGGCTGAGATGTCTGATTTCTGGGTTCTGATATTCTACCAGGACAGCCCTGGAATGGCCTCTCCTGGCCTAAGGCTCTGAGAACTTAGCCAGAGAGAAGAACACAGGAGGTCAGGTGGAACTCATGCCCAGGGCTTCCGTTCCTGAGCTGGGACTGACCTTGAGGGTCTCTCACTCTGGAGGGCTACAGAAAGGAGTAGACAGAAGGGCCCTGAGGCTGCTCCTCACAGTACTTCAGTGACTCTCTACACAGCACCCTAGGTCTTGAAGAGCGAAGAATCTGGAAACTTTGCAAAACTACTGTTCTTCAGGCAGAATTGGCAGCTGGGGCAAGTCACAGCCTTTTGTCCATAGCCAGGGCTGTTCCCCCAGCCTGCCCACTTAAGGAATACTTACTGTCTCCTGAATACCCAGGCTGCCCACTCTGCCTCTGCAGGATGTGACTGGCCATCAAACTTGGTCTTTGCTCAAAGGTTACCTAGCAGCTGCTCTGGCTGACAAAGGCTATTTGAGGTCCTCCCCAGATGAACAGGGCCTCTTTAAGCCAGGCCCCCTCACCTCAGGCCACTCCTATTGAGCACAGCTCAGCCAGCACCAGGGACTGTCACTGGACAGTGACTAAAGCGACTGAGAGCAAAAACTTGGTAGTGAACGGCTTAGTGGCCGGGAGTCCTGACGTGGTAATTCCAGAGGATGGCCAAGCCTTGGTTGTGACTTTATCACAGTCCCCTAAGAGACCTGACTCCATTGCTAAAGAGCCAGGGAACGAACAAAATTTCTAGTCCTAGTTGCTAGAGCAGGGCCTCCCCAGCCTGGGACCTACCCAGCCCTTGCCCTTCGCACACAAGGGCTCAGGAGGCAGGTATAGTGCTGGTTATAAGCCTGGCTCTCTTGGGTGCCTGGAGCACTCTGTAGCTAAGGTGAGACTTTTGGCAGCTGGTGCCATAGTAACCTTATTGTCCTTAGTAGTGATGGCAGATCCCAAAGAGCCACCGGCCAGCCTGAGGCAAGGAAGAGGAATGGAGCTGAGAAGGTGAGGTTGAGAAGAAAGATAGGGGTAGACAGGAGGGGACATCCTTCTGGACTCACTAAGTATCTATACCCCCTTTAGCCCTTCATACCCTAATTGGCAGAGGAAGGCAGCCTCCATTGCCCCTCCTCTGTAAACTCTCCTCCAACCCATCCCATGCAATGGGGGCCTTCTGAAACCTGACCTGAACCCCAACTACTTCAAGACACCCCACCAGCTCTTCATTCATCAATGCACTCAACGTCCCGAGGCCTGCCCTGGCAACTCCCCAGGGTGGGGGTAGGGGAATCCCATGCCACGCCGATCATTGATAAGCAGTTCCAGGCAGCACCATCATGAGGGCTGAGGACGGGAAAATCACCCTGGGACGCTTACTCCACCAGCAATGCCAATACTCGTTATTTCTAAAACTTCATTCTAGAGCATTTACTGATTTGCATGGTATATTATTAATCTCTCTCTCTCTCTCCCTCATTTCTAACTCAACCAAAAAAGCACTTTCACTATTCAGAGTACAAGGTCACCTGGCTACGAAGTGGCCAAACGGCACCGGAACAAGAGACCCTTCGGGCCTCCATCCAGAAACAGGCCCTCTCTCCTTTAGCGTGCACCACTCAGGGGTTAGAAAAGGCAAGGCAAGATGTGTGCCTCAGCCTGCGCGCAACCGTACAGACCCACACCTGATGCACAGATGTGAAACGTTCGGGCGCCGTCTTCACTGGTGGGAGGGAGTGGCAGCCGAGTGCGGGGCAGGGCGCTATCCCGCAGCTGGTGTGAGCAGATGTTCCATCTCTGCTCAAGGACAGATCACCTCCAGCGAAAGCACAGGGCTGTCTGCCGAGGACGAAGGGAGAGCTGGGGCCAGGCAGCAGCCGGGGGGACTTGGCATGCTTCTACAAAATGAACTTGGCTGTCACTGGTGCTGGTTATTTAGTACATTCACCTCCCCTGGAGCGAGAACAGGACAGTCTCAGGCTAAGAGACGGCAGCACACAGCATGTCCGTAGTAAACAATTTATTTTTCTACCTCAGTTGCTTACAGGGGGAAACATAAAACGTCATTAGGGAGCAGCGCAGATGAACTATTTACAGCAACGGGGAAACTCACAATGGCTGAACTGAACTGCCTGAGAGGCGAGCACTTCAGGACACGCTCACCAGAGCAGAGCAGTTCACAGAAGCCAAGGTCAAACTAAGAAGAGGGAAGCCTACAAGAGCTTTGTTTCTGAAGAGCAGCAACCACTGCCACCACTCATGAAAAAGCCCGTAGAAAGATGAAAGGGAACCAGGTAATTGCTACATCAGTTATCTCTAACAAGAGGAGCCAAACTGCACGGACCGCCTGCCATGCTGACCTGCTCTATGGATATCAAGGACGCTGATATTCAAATGTACACATCTGCTCACACCAGGTCAGGCAAACAGAGGCAAGGGTCACTGCCCACAAACTCTGGCTTTTGCGGGTAAGACTGAACCGTCGTTACTAACTCAAGAGAGTAGGGACATTTCAAAGAGGGATGTGGATGGGGTCAGCATAACATGATCCTTCCGGATAGGGGTGACTGTCAGGGTGCTAGCACTGAGATGTAGCCCGATTTGGGTGGTCCCAGATGTCCTGTTCCTTCCCACCGTGGTGGTGCCATGGGGTAGGAGAAAGTAAGACACACGGGTGGAGCAGTGAGTTTGGGGAAGGGAGCCCAGTGCGGGGGGGGAGGGGGGAGGTGGTGTCCTGTGCCCATGGGTGCAACAACTAGCAGGGTCAGGGTGACTCTACTGTCCCTTCTCAGACAGACAGACGAGTTCATTGTGGCAATAGCCACCAAGAGACTGGCCCCAAAGGACAATGGCAACTGGACAGTGTTTACACAGCTGCTCATTCAGATCACATTTTCCACATGGTTTTATAAAGGGTGTGTGTGTGTGTGTGTGTGTGTGTGTGTGCGCGCGCGCACGCGCGCGGGGCGTGCACGCGCGCGCATACCACCGCACACCACAGGACACAGGTGCACCCTCCAGATCACACAGCTGCAACCCCTCTGGGTCACCAGTACTTAAAAGCTTACGTCTTGCCCCGTGAGATGCCCAGCAAGCCCGCTTGATCATTATTTTAAAAAGGCAGCATCTGCAGGATTCCTCCAAGGAATCCCTACCTTCTGGGGAGCTGGGGATGGGGTGCGGGTAGGGATGGGACTGGCCACAATGCATTCAGGAAGCAAAGTGGGAGGGCACAGGCACACAAAGTTTTCTGAAACAAAACAAAGCAAAACAACGAGGTCTTTCCCAGAATTTAAAACAGGAGAAATCATGTTCGTTCACTCCATCAGCCAGACAGCACAGATTTCAGTGGGCCCTGCCAGCAGTCGGGCGGCTCTGGCACGAGTGTGTACTCTCTAGAAATGATGGCAAGCCCCCACTTGTGATGCTTCTTTTAAGAGCTTGTTGATAACAATTACATCTCATGAATCGAAATCGGCAAATAGTTTGAGAAGTGAAATAGGACCAGACACAGAGCACACAGAGTTGCTAGTTAACAGAGTAAACAGAAGGGAGAAGCCCAGAAGGGGAGGGTGTGAGGATGTGGGCAGACCACTGGTGATGGGACCACCATTCCAGACTCAACACTGACGCAAACACAGGGCTAGGAAAGACCCAGGAGCACAAGAGGCAGGAGCCATTGGCTAATGGCTCCCCAACCTTCCTAGAAAAGAGCCCCAGCCCCAATTCTGACCCAAGGCCGTACAGCCCGTTTCTCAGCACATTGTACTTGTTCTCAAACAACCCTGCAGGTGGCTACACAGGCCAACCTGTTTAACACAGTTGTGTGGCCCGCGGAGATCTATTGGGACTATGTGTCACACAGGTGGGGTGAGACCTGGACCCCAATCAGCTGAGATGGATGTACAGGTAAAGACATGTGCAAAGAACACTTTGGAAGGGATGAGGTTCCTGTCTGCTGCGAAGGCCCCAGATTCCTGCTAATGCATGAAGGTTGTGGTTTGAGAACCCGGTGGGCTGTCATTTCTCTACCATCATCCCTCTAGGATGGATTCAGAAGGCTTAGGAGGGGCTAGAAATAGGAAGTGGGCACAGGATAAGGCTATTGAGCCATGAAGAAAAAGCATCAGGACAACCTGGTGGTGACAAGAGCTGTGCCAGTGTCAGAAAGGGCCAGGATCAAGCCCCAGGGCATGGGAACTGCTCCACAGAACCACCCAGAGGAGGCAGGGAGAAGGCAGAGTACTAGGCGGCCCCACTTTTGGAGTTCACTCTGCAGTCCCACCACCTCCTTAGCCACACCCACCTCAAAGAGTCCTTAGGGTGTGACACAGGAGACTAAAGTCAGAACACCCTCAAGATTCCATGCCGAAGTCCACCAAGCCTTAAGCTCTGTGACGATGTCAAATTTGATTCTAGAGGGACGACCACATCCTGAACTCATGACTGGAAGGACACAGGAGGCAGTCTAGGCTTTGTGTCTGGGGCTTGGCAGGGTGTTAGAACAAAAAGATGGGGCCTGATGCTCCATGAAGGGCAACTCCTAGGGGCTAGGGTCATGGAGTGGGGTGAGCTCTGACCTCAACCTGACTCCTGACATACTGAGGTAAAGGCTGGGTGGTTCACACTTCCTCGGTTGCAGAAAGACAGATGGTCTCTCTCGGGTCATGGGATAAAAGAATCTTTTGACTACAAATGGATAGGACACAGAAAGTTTGGTGGCTGAGAATGGACTGCCCAGCCTATGGGCCAGGGAATACTGCCTGCCTGCCTGCCTGCCTGCCTGCCTTCAAGGCTGATTTCTCCCCCATATTTAACCCTAGTGACTGGCCACAGTTGAAGAGCTAGCAACATGATGAAGATAAACAGCATCTCCAGGCATAGACACTGTACCCAACCCTTATCAAAGCCTTGACTTCCCTGAAGGAACCAGGCACCCGGGGAACACCACCTCAGTTATCCAGCCTCAGCTGGGTCATACTGGCATGTCTGTCTCTGTCTGTCTGGGGCAGACCCACGGATGTGGGCCACAGAGTTAGAACACTACCAGATACTTCCTGAGCTGGTTGAGACATGGGGTGTTAGCATGGGGTCCACTTCACTGTCCCCAAAGTATCTCACATTGTGTCCCTCTAACTCTACATGTACACACCTCTAGGTGTACCGTATCTTTTGATGGAACAACACTGAGCAACAGAACCCTCAGTGGGATGGAAATACACTATTTTCCACTCTGAGACCAGCCTCATGTAACTGCCCAGTCACTGGAATGCGGCCAGTGTGAATGAAGACCTCAGGTTTTCCTTTCTCCGGAATTTTAATTACTACAGATCTAAATTTTAGTGGCCTATGGTACCTCGTTGGCCAGTGGATACTGGCTAACAGTCAAGTATTAGATGTTAGGATTCAGGCTGCCTGGTCCAATTGCTGCCCCTTGCTCACTGGGACTCTTTCTCTGTGCTTTGGGATCTCTACCTGTAGTGGGGATAAACTAGGCACAGTTCTAGCCTGAATACAGATTCTCTCTCCCAGGAGTCCCAGCTGCAGAGAGGCTGCGGAGAGAGCCTGCCAAGGGTCCTTGCCGACAGCATCTCCCAGAGGGGGAAACTGCCTGGGTCCCAGCGAAGCCATTCCACTCATCGTTCTACTTGGATTTCTGTAGCTCCATCTCTCTCCCTTCTGCCTCTGACCCCGCAGTCAGAGAGCTGCACTGTCTGTCTTTCAAAGGCTCCACTCACCAACCATTCACAAATAAGAGATGTGAGGACCAGAGCACGTGACTTGCCACACAGCCACTTGGCCAACTGGAACCAGAACCAGGATAAATGTCTAGGTTTCCAGTACTGGCCAGAATCATGGGACACAGCCCTGCACATCTCTGTCACCATTTTAAAGCCTGAACTGAGGCCAGTGCTAGCCTTAGACTTTTCCTCCACAGACAGCCTTCCCTCAGGCCGGCTTTCTGTGCCTTCTGCTCAGCACTCCTCCTAGGTCTCCAAGTAGAGATGTGATAACCCCAAGAATAGTCACTGAGTGTAGTACCCCCCCAACCCCGGCAACCCGCACTGGCCCATGCACACAGAGAACCACGGAGCACAGACTTCCCTTACATCAGCTCTGGCCACATTATCTGGCCTTTGACTCTGATACACGAGGCACCCTAATATATCCTCATCTGTGAGGAAGTTTACCTCACAAAGAACATCAACACCCCTAAAGCATCATTTCCTGCAGCATCCTCTCCATTTTCCCCATACCACACCCACTGGCTCCCTCAGCGCTGAAGCACCTGAGCATGGGGGGGGGGTGTCATGCTCAGCTGTCTATGCAGAGTAGAACGAGAATCTGCAGAGTCCGTTCAGGGTACGAAGCACAAGTCTGACCCCTGCAACCTCACCAGCGTACACCAGAAAAGCCCGAGGTCAGGGCAGTAGAGAGGATTAGAGGAGAGGAGGAAGGGAAGGCAGGCTGGGAAGCATTAGACAGGCAGATGTGAAGAGCAGCAGGCAGCAGGGATGGTGGATGCAGCAACAAGCCCTGAGCCTCGTTAATCCCCCAGAAAAGCCGGAGAACAGGCTTGGGGGCAAAGGAGGTGAGCAGAAGGGGTTCCCCACCTCTTCTCTCCTCCCGTTTTCCACCAGCCTCAAGGAAACACTCTAGTCCATTGGAAAGTTCCAATTATACCCTACCATGGACCAGAGAGGACTCAGAAGGTCGACAGGTATGCAAATTGTTTTCTCTCTCGGATCATCTCTCTGCTCCCCTTCAGATGTCTGCCTCCCAAATTTCCAAAACCCCAACATCTAAGCCACTTACCTGGGAACTGGTAGCCATAGCTAGGAGCGAATCCGGGGTAGCCTCGGCCATAGGTTGCCACAAAGTTGGGGTAGCCTTAAACAAAGAGAGAAAGAACGAGGTGTCAGACAATGGCCTTGGACCCGGAGTTCTATTTCATGGAAGGTGACAGCGAATATCAGCTGTGGTTATTTATGCTCACAGAATGATGTATCTCTGGGGAGGGTCTTTATCCAGGCCCTGGATCCCCTCTCTCCCACGGCTGGAGGTGTGACCATGAGGATGTTTATAATTAACCCATATTTAGGCAACCAGACTGCCTTTTAAAGCCCAGGTACGTTCATGAACCCGTAGAGTAAATACCACGCAGAAGGAGGGAGAAGCACAGTGCCTGCCTCTGGCTCTGACATTTGGAGAGCTTACCCTGAATGTACTTTACCTTAAAGATGTTGACAGTAGGAGATTAAAGTCCTTGTACTGCCTTCTTTCGAGGCAGTGGACAGGAGCCAGAACATCACACGGGGCAGGGGTACTCTGGGATTGGCAGTTTAGTAGCTACACAGAGGGCTGCCTCTCAGCTTAGCAAGCCATGGCTGAGGGAGGCGGGGGCCATGTCCCAGCACAGACACTGCAAAGAAGTGTGTCTTCAAGAGAGCTAGAGGGACCGCGTGGAAGCATGTACCCAGAAGTCCCAGCTGAGCTCTGAAGGCCGGGCGCAGAACTCTCATGGACATTCGTGGTAGATGGTTTGTCTGACCCTTCTGCAGCAGGTGACCTACCAAGGGGCGCTGAGAGCCCTCTAGTGAGTCCTGGAGCAGGTGGGCCTGTCCACTCTGTGAAGCAATCTCCCATTTTAGAGGTCACTTCAGTGCTGCTCACTTCATTCTTCACGCCCTGTCCCGATTCCAACAACAGTGGAGGTGAATGGAGCCTTCCTGTACTGTAGCTTCCTTGGTCACAGCAGCACCACAACTACCTCCTGTCCTTGTCCCCAGAGATCTATTGTGCCTCCTTCCACCTTGCGTGGGTTAGCTCAGTACAACCATACTTCAAAAATGTCACCCGGGTCCTGTACCAGCACAGTGGCTAGCCCTCAGCTTTGGCCTCTGAGGTGGCTGGCTGGTGGGTGTCAGTTTGGCCAGCACTTGAATGAACTCTGCTTCTGCCTGGGAGGCAAGCCAAGGCAAACTTTCACAGCAACCTGCATCTAGAGCCAGTGGACAGAGGATGACAGGTGATTCTGAGTGTTTACTCTGGCATCAGCAGGACAATCCAGCATCCAGAGGTACCAAGTGGCCCTCTGACCAGGCCATTCCTGGGCTGTCCCATGGCTGGCAGCTGGAGCTCAGATGGTTCAACTCTCTAAGCTCCTGTCTGTTTGCCAGGCTCCATTCCCCAGCCTTCCTGCTAATTCTGAGCACCACTGCTCTGTATAATAATCTTTGCCACTCCCAGAAGTCAGAGGCACTTCTATTTTTACCAAAAAGAGAGTGGAAAGCCACTTCTATGGTGGATTTAGGGCAGGCCCCAAATTGTCCAGAAGACAGGGAGCAGTGGCCACTCTACCTGTTTCTGCTCTGCTTGCATACTCCCCGAAGCACAAGCTCAGGGGGTTCGTTATCCACCTCCCCATGGAGTCTCATACCAAGCACACCCCGACCCTGCTCACCTACATTCCACGTTCTCCTCCCCATCACGAGTCAGGCTCGGGAACTCTTTCCACTGCCAGTCAGTGCTTATGCCTCAGAGGCCCAAAGTTAAGCCTTGCATGGGGTTTTCCCTGGAGATGTTGTGGGTTGGCTCCACCACTAGACCTAGGTCACTCATGGGTCTGGAAGTCAGGAGACCTGGTATCTAGGCCTAGCTCAAGACCACTCCCTTGGGGATGACTATGGCCTTACTGTTTGAGTCTCCCTAAATTCACACTGGAATCCTAACCGTCTGATATACCATATTAGATGTTAAGGCCTTTGGGAGGCAAATGGCTTGCAAGAGCACAGCTCTCATAAATGGGATGAAGCTCTTTCAAGGAAGGTTCCAGAGAGACCACTGACTCTCTCACTATTTGGATTTCCTAGCATTCAGGAAATTCAGGACTGAGACATAGATGTCAATTCAAAAGGCTGATTAAGACCTATGGGATTCTGTCACATGACTCTGACCTAAAATGGGGTTTTCCCCCTTTCATTTAGAGGTGGAGTCTTGCCAAAAGTAAAAACCCTTGCAGGTCACTGGCGGCACTGAGGTGCTCAAATTCTCAGCAATGACCAGCTGTGGTCCTCACTACAGCTGGAGCCTTCCCACCTGTGAACTAACGCACTGGCCAATTGGGCTTGCTCTACTTCATCTGGGCCTGGCCACTGGCTCTGTCCTGGTGAGCTTATTCTCCAGGCTCATGATGCTTCACTGGCAGAAGGCAAGACAGAATGATCCAGAAACACTGTACCTACTGGTCTCAGAGGGGCAGAAGCCTAGGAGACCTCTGAGCTCAGAGCACCTGATGGGGAAGAGAGAGTATAGTGGTGGCCAGACCCCAGAGTCCTTGATACGCAATGGCTGTTCGCTGGAATTTATATCCTGGATGGGCAGCTCAATTTTTCTCTAAATTAATCATCCGCTATCAAATCAGATCTTTCAGGGCTAGATTTCTGATAGCACTATTTCAACAATATTGATAAATGGATTATAGGCAAATGGTCAAATCACTACTGTCTAGGGGCTTTCCTGAAGAAAAATGGCTCCTTTGCTGCTAACTTCAGAGCAGGGTCCTAAATTTGAAGTGTTAATTTGACAGGAAGAGCAAAAGCCCATGCATCATTTCCCCTGAATGTAGGTGCGGAACAGTGGAATGGCTAGTCCCTCCTGGTACTCAAGCTACCTGTATAACTTCATAGCAAATAGTCTCCCTCACGCAGAGCCTAAAGTCTTCAACACAGAAAAAGAAACATGCTGTCAAGTTCCCACAGACTTTGGGCCTCACCCTGTTCTTCCGGATAGGCCAATATCCTCATCCCCCAAAGAATGGAGATGAAAAATTCCACACCTGCCACGCTGGGGGATCTCATCTCCATACCCCCAATACTGAATAGCCTCTCTGTCAGGCAGATGAAATTATAAATTTATAATACAACATTACTTCAATTTTCCTCTTCATTTGCAGCTGTGCAGCCCAGCTCTGCTCCAGTGGCTCAGGGCCCAGGCCGCACGGGGGAAACTGGCTGGCTGCATATCAATAGCACATTACAGTAGACCCACGCGAACGCTCCATCAAGCCACATTACAGCAGGATGACCCAGCCACCACTTCCATTAGCAGCTGGGCCCCTCCCACACTGGCCACTGCACAATTTATTTGCTCCAGTACTCTGGATGCCTGATCAATCCCACAGTAATTATCTCTTGTCACTAAAGGGAAAAAAAAAAAAATCAAGCCTTCTGCCTGGATGACCACCTTCCTCACACGGAGGCTTTCCATTGTGGCTGCGCAAGTAGGAGAGGGATAATAGAACTCGGGTGTGCTCGAAAGTTCTTTGTGTGGCCCCATCCTTGGGATGCTCATAGGGTTCTCAAAACTGTGGCTTTAGATCTCTGCTCCTAACTTAGAAGCGTCTGCATCTTAGATAGGTCATGGCTTATCCAGGCTCTTAGGCAACCACCTAGTATCTTATAAGGCTTTGCCCAGGCACTTGACTTCAAAGACACAAGAGAGAGGGGTCATTTATATCCAGAGAACACAGTGAGTGTCTGCTACAAGTGCAGGACTGCCTGGGGCTACGAGGATAGCTCCATGATGTCAAGCGAGGACCAAGAGCCCCTCATAGGCAAGGATGTGAAAGCCAGTCCACAAAGTTCCACAGTCCAGGAATTCTCCCCAGCTGTAGGGGCTCCTCCACACCTGCGCTAATTTAACCTTTAACAAAAACTATCTGAAAGGGAAACTTAACTCCCTTAGGGGCATGCGCCATATCACAAATATTCAAGTGCTGACGTGCACATGAAACCGGTGGTCACCACACTGGCAAGCAGACAAAGATCAGTCTCACAGACTCAGAAGGCTCTATGGACCCATTGCTCCAGAAGGATAAGGGACAGCTGAACTCGGAGCTACTTCTGTCTACCGAGAAACAGGTGCACAAATTAGGACAGACAAACCAGTATTTTAGGGGAAAGAAGGGTCTTCCCACAAGTCCAGGAAGGTAAGCAGGTCTCCTGGAGTGAACGCGTGCAGATCATGGCTTCCCAGGCCTTTCAACGACAATTGCTTTTTATTTATTATTTATTTATTACCTTCAATTTAGAAGGCATTAATGTTGGGGAGCACTGTACCAGGGTTTTGCAAGGATCTATTGGGACAAATGAAGATAAGAATGCTTTTTGGCTAGCTGCTATCTGGCCTGTAGCGTCTCTCTTCTCCCCCGCCTGCCAAGGGGCGTTTTTCTTACAAGGCTTCAACACTGAGCTTTCTCTCTCTATCACGTGTTTAATAAATAGCATGTGCCCAACCAGGCCAAGAATATTAAAGGCAGCGGGACTATGAGGCTAAAGGCAGAGAAGGCCAAGAAGAATCAAATACATCAAGAGTCACGTGTTTGGTTTTACTAAGTCCTCTTTCATTAAGAAAGCCCAGGACGACTCTGCAGCATTAGGCTGGATGACTGTGGCTGCTCCCACAGAACACGGACAATGGGACAGGACCCGCGGGTCGCAAAAGCATCTCCACTGATGGCGCAGTTGTTTCTGGTTCTGTCTGGCTCAGAAGTAAGAGGTGGGACCTTGGAGCAAGTCCCTTCCTCTTCAGCCCCCTACACTCTTTTAAGGAATTCTTACCATCTTTTATTCCATCTTATTAAGGGCTGTGAAAGCTAAAGCCCAAACAACTTGCTTTTGCCCCAAGGATGTGGGCAGCCATATCAAGAGAAATCAAGAAAGAATGCCATATTCCCATTTGCTTGCCAGCTTCCCTTTTCTGAGATCTCCTAAAGGATGGAGAAGATCCTGAAAGGTTTTAAAAATCAGTCACATGATGCCCCAGTCATGAGACCAGCATGTCTGCCTCAGCTCCTGACTGGGATTGGAGGCAAGGTTCTCATGCTGGCACTTGCTAAACAAACATTGGATGAGAGAGTTTTGACATCAGTGCCTTATAGTTCTGCTTTTAAATATTCTTCTTAGAAACTACCTTCATTAATGAGTATTTATTTTGCAGGGTCTCACGGTATAGCTCAGACCGGTCATGACCTGGGATCTTGCCTCAGCCTCCTTAGGGGTAGGACTACAGCTGTGTGCCACTGTATCTGATTATTCAGTGTTTTTTGTTTGTTTGTTTTTCAGCAACAGGGTTTTCACATAGTCCACACTGCCTCAGACTTGCCCTGTAGCCAAGGATGACCTTGAACTGCTGGTCTTCCCACTTCTACCTCCTAAGTGCTAGGATTATAATAGGTATGCATCCCCATGCCTAACTCTTCAGTGAATTAATTTTATTTTTCATTTTATTTTCCTGTAGGAGCTAAGCTCATCAGCCAGACTGTTAAGGGCAGTGATAGCATGGGCTCCAGGACTGATATGCAAACAGTGAACTATGGAGAGAGGTAGCGGCCCCACCCAGAGAGGAGACTACCCCAGGCCACGCTGCCGCGTTAGAGGACAGATACGTAACCAGTGAAGCAGCTAGGGGGCAGGAAGTCTTCCTCCTGATTCCTCCTAAAGAGCCAGAGGCCCATGGACCATGTTGCGCCATCAGGGACAGGAAGCCAGTCGAGGGTACCTATATATTAAGAGCTAAGTAGTCTTCCATAGAGCAACACCATATAATTCTCAATGGCTTTAGTAATCATTTAGAAGTAATAACTACGGGGTTGGGGAGAAGGCTCAGTTGGTCAAGTGCTTGCCGCACAAGCATGAGGACCTGCAGTCACATAAAAACGGGAGGTGTCGGATTTAAATCCAGTGCTCAGAAGCCAACAGGAGGATTCTTGGGGCTTGCTGACTAACCAGTTTAGCTGAATTGGTGAGCTCCAAGTTCAGGGAGAAACCTGTGGCTTCCACATGCCTGCAGCAAACACAACACACGGATGTCCTCTTATATGTATATCGATCTATGGAGACTCATTAATTGTCTCTAGCCAGTGTCTGTCCTTACAGCTGATGACGGACATACACCTCGATAAACTTACCACAGACTGACCAAGTGTGGGATGCCAAAAACATATTTCCCATACCCAATCTCCCAACCTGCACAGCTAAGCGGCAGCACGCTGCATAAGTGCCTCTGATTCCCTTCCTGAGAGAGAACGGAGAAGATGGCTGTTCTCTGACAAGCTACCACACAGCAGCTGCCCCTGTCCAGCAACCCCAGGGAGTGTGGTGCTGGAAACTGCCAGCCTGGAAAAGATCCAAACTCAGCAGTCAAAGCAGTTTCTACTGAATACACACAGCTGTCACACTGTTGCTAAGTAGAAAATTAGCGGGGGTCAAGCCGGCAGAAGCTGGGGACAGTCTTTTCTACCATAAGATAGTCCCTGAGTTTGATACACAGTCAACTTCTGAGTGTTAGGTGCTGAGTTCACAGGTGTGTACCCCCACACCCAGTTTTCTGCAAGGACTTCAGGCATGCTAGGCAAGGGCTCTACCACCAGAGCCACACTCCAGCCCTACCATATTGTTTTAATTACTGTAGCTTTAGAAAGTGCTTTGGGCTATAGTCAAACTGGTGTTTTCTGATTTCTTGCTTTTTTTTTTTAAAAAAATTTTCTTTTCTTTCACGTTTCTACTTCTAGTTAAGTTTTAGAATCACGCAGGCAGTTTCTAAAGAACTGAAATAGGAGTTTTTCTTATAAACTCTGTTAAGCCTAAAAAAATTAATCTGAGGAGAATTAATAGATTGGCCATTTAAAAAATATTCTAAATGGCACCATTCTCTGTATTTAAAGTTCTTCAATATAGCTTTACCTGCCCAGGTTATTTTTCTCAGACAAGGAGATACCATTCTTTGTAAGGGCACGAAAAGTTTTAAAACTAAGCCAGGAATGATTTAAACAGCAGCACATCCGAAAATATACAAAGAGCTTATCACACAATATAGAAGAGGGACTCTTAGCCAAGCCAAATGAAAACCCATTAAAACTAGACAGCTCGTGTGCCTGAATGGAATTTTACCATTAACGACCATTTATCCCATTTAATTAGTATTTTCCTGACACACAATAACTTGCACTAAAATACCGTTCTCTCGCCTTGAAATTTCTAATTATTGTTGCGACCCACACCATTACGCATCTCCTCCGCTTTCTCCATCTTTCATGCCATTTAAGCGGTGAGATTTTCAATTATCTACGCAGGGCGGACAGAGATACCTCTAAGGAAAGGGGCATAATATGCAACTCAATTTCTCTAAAAGCCAGGAGAGATCATTTTTAGTCAGAACAAACACACTTTGTCTTTCATCATTTTTTTTTGCAAATAAAGAGTAAAACAGGCTATTTAAAACATCCATTTAAATGCAAATTTTGATATCCCAAGAGAAAAATGTTAATCATTTAAATAGACAGGATTAGTGCCCACCCTTTGCCACCCTCCAGTGCCTCTCCTAAGTTTTAGAAAAATATAGCCTGAGTTCACGCAAGGTAGGCCAGCAAGGAATTCTTAGGTCTTAGGAATGTTCGCTGGGCCAAGAAGGCTGAGGCTGAGAGGGGATGATGGTCCTGTTTTGTGTCTGAGGAAGGGGATGGACAGACAGTCTCAAGCACACCATGATCTCAACTGACCGTCTCAAAGAGGAACCTATCACCCTCACTAGATCTTGAGTTAACAGCAGCTTACACAGGTAAATGGAGCTCAGGTGCGTTAAATGACTGTTAAGTGACTCAGTGGGTGGTACAGGCTGCCACAACCCTCACCCCCAGTCCACTGGGCTCCCCCATCCCCACACCTGTGCCGACTCACCCAGCATCCCCATGCCAAGCATGAACGCATCCATGGTGTAGGGCAGCCCCCGGGCCCGGCCTCTTGTCCCAGGTGGGAACATGACTTCTTTTGGCTGAGCTTTCTTACATTCTACCTGTTAAACAGAAAAGAGGACAAATGAGATGCAAATGCATTCCACGTAAATGTCAGCCGCCGAACCCACCGGGTTACGGGGCTGTTATTTTCAGCCTCGCTCCTTACTCACTGTAAAAATAGCTGTGCCGAGCAAACGGCCTGCAAAATAAATATTTAAGAAGCCACACCACTTGTGCAAATCCTGCGTTGGAAAAACCTACAAGGATGAAATTAGGTTCTGGAAGGGCAGCGAGGACGCAAGCTAAAGATACACACGCGGGGCTGCAACCTGGCGCCGAAAGCGCAATGGCTAAGGCGTTGGGGACGCGGATGGATGGGCCTGCGGAGAAGAGCTGCGGCAGCAATGACAATCATCTTTCATGGTGGTTGGGCCTTTTAGACAGATTCCTCGATGGCCCTGAAGGCCAGGGACTCCCCACATCAGGCCACGAGAGACCCTCTTTTATGAAACAGAGAGGGTACTCAGACCTGGCTCCATCTCCCAGATGAGACCACTGAATGTCGGAGGCTCAGAAGTAACATACCACCTTCCACCCCCAGCAGGCAAAGGCCTGGAAGCCAGGTGTTACATTTAGCACCAGCCTTCGCCAAAGGAGTCCCGAGAACTAACATAGACTCTACTAGAATGGATTACTAGTTTTGCATTTAGCACTCATGTCTTTTAGCGGCTGCTAATCTTTCCATTTATCTTTTGCCTCCAAAATCTCCCAATCCTATTCTAAATATGCATCCATATTAAAAACTGTAGGGCCAGGGAGATGGTCCAGTGGTTAAAGTCACTTCCTCTCAACCCCGATGACCTGAGTTCATTCTCTGGGACTGACATGGTGGGAGGAGAGAACTGAGTCTCAGAGTTGTCCTCTGACCTCCACGAATGCCACGGCACACGCACTCCGACATAAATAAAGACGTGCAAAATAAAAAACCGAGACTCCAGTAAATAAAGCTGTGGCCTGCAGAAGCTCCTGCATGGTTTGCGGGGACTGCCTGAGCCTGCTCAGTATTGCTTGCTTTTAGTTTACAGGCAAATTTAACAAGCACCGTTGGCTGTAAATCAACCCATTGCTGATAGAGATGGGCTGTTGCAGAGCAAAGCAGGGCACTTAGAGCAGCCAACAGGAACAGCATGGGGGCCTGATGGGGACAGAGGAAGAAGAATCGGGTATCTTCTTTAAAAAACAATCTGAGGACATATAGTATAGGAGCAAAAGCTTCACATGGCTCAGCAGCTGCCAGGGGTATCACTGTGTCACAGGAGATTACGTTGCTTATGGTGTCTGAGGCAGCCAGAGTGAGCTAGATTGTGTGCAGTACACATTGCTTTAAAGGGGAACCTACACAGAGGACCCATTTTGGAGAGAGATATGCTCATCCCAGATACTCCAATTAAAAAGAGTTAGTGCTTTTAGTAGAAATTATAAAGCCAGGAGTGGTGGGACATGCCTGTAATCTAAGCACTTGGGATGCTGAAGCAGGAGGATTACAAGCGTGAGGAAAGCCTGGGTTATGTATGAAGGTCTTGCTTCAAAAAGCAAACAAACAAACAAAGAAACAAAGAAGAAAATAAAAGGAAAGAAAAATTATTTAGTGCTCAAGGGGAAACGTTGACCTAAACTAATAACTCTGAAACCATGTAACAGGTATTATTCTTGCTCTCTAAAGAATGGTAACTACAAATATCTTTAAAAATGGACTCAAGCCAGGCGGTGGTGGCGCAAGCCTTTAATCCCAGCACTCGGGAGGCAGAGGCAGGCGGATCTTTGTGAGTTTGAGGCCAGCCTGATGTACAAGAGCTAGTTCCGGGACTGGCTTCAAAGCTACAGAGAAACCCTATCTCAAACTACAAAAAATAAATAAATAAATAATATTAATAAAAATAACAATGGACTCAACACGCATGACAAATATGTTCACGATAAAGAGGCTTTTGGGTTTTTTTTTTTTGTTGATCAGAAGAAATGAGCAAGGTGAAAGAGAAACGGGTAAAAGATATGAACAGGCAGTTCACAAGGAGTTCATAAAGAAGCACATAGCTTCAGAATAAAGTATTTTGGGGGAGCTGGGAAGATGGGTCAGTGGGTGAAGCCATGTGCCTGCCACACAAGCATGAGGACCTGAATTTCAGTGTCCAGCGTTCCCGGAAGGGCTGGATGTGTGGCTTGCACATCCGTAACCCCTCTGGGGAGATGAGAGAGTCCCTGGAAGCTTGTGGGCCGGAAAAATTGGTATATGCAGGGGGAAACCAGCAGATTCTGTCTCAAACGAGGTAGGAGGACAGAAAGTAGCAGCCACACACGTGTTGTGGTGTGTGCACACGCAGGCTCGAGCTTTGGTGGAGGAGGGCATGGCTGTAGCTGTGAGGTGGCTAGCCCTATTCCTCTGTAGCCAGGAAGCAAAGGGCAATCAGAAAGAGGGGCTTGGCTATGTGAGCATCAATGCCTGGGGCCTGAGAGGCTCAGTGGCTAAAGGGATATATTGTAAACTGGTGTGGTGGTACAAGCCTTTACCCTGGCACTTGGGAGACAAGAGACAGGCAGATCTCTGTGGGCTGGAGGTCAACCTGATCTACATAGTGAGTTCCAGGACAGCCAGGGAGACACAGTACGATTCTGTCTTAAAAAGAAAAAAAGAAAGAAAAATGTAGATGTCCTTCCAGAGGGCTAAATTTTGAGTCCAGGACACACACAACTTCCTATAACTTCAGCTCTAGGGTATCTGGCGCCTTTGTGTGTGTGTGTATGTGTGTGTGTGTGGTGTGTGTATGTGTGTGCGCGTTTGCACATGTGTGAGCGTGTGCCCCACCCCAGACAAACAGAGACACAGAGACACAGACACACACACACACACACACACACACACACACACACACACACACACAGAGAGAGAGAGAAACTGTAACAGAATAACAAAGCAAACAACTGAAGGCTTGCCCCAGTGACAGACTTCCTCCAGAGAGGCTCTGTCCCCTAAAGGTTCCCCAATAGCACCACCAGCTGGGGACCAAGTGTTCAAATCTATGAGCTGTAGGGCTCAATTCATATTCAATGCACAACAGGCAGAAATCAGCACTTTGATTTTTCCCGAAGGGCAACTAGTAATATATAAAAACCTACTATGATCCCATCTTTTGATCTAATAATCCTACAAGTAGGAGTTTGTACTGCGAGGGTCTATGAATGTGGCTGTTTGCCAGGCACCACCACCACCACCACCACCACCACAACAACAATTCAACACAGGGATTGGAGCTGGTGAGATGAGATGATTCAGTATATGAAGGCTCTTGCCACCAAGCTTGGCCACCTGTGTACTGTCCCTGGAATCCACATGTTATAGGAGAAAACTGCTACAAATTGTCCTTTAAGACTTTCCCACGTGTAGTAGGGCACACACAGACACGGACAGACAGACAGACACACATACACAGAGTAATAATTTTTTTAAAAAAGCAACAGGATGGGGCCTACAAAGATGGCTCAACAGTTAAGAGCACTTGCTCTTGGAGAGGACCAGGGTTCGAGTCTCAGCACCCACAAGGTGGCTCACAAACATCCATAATTCCAGATGCAGGGGACCATTTAACTCCCTTTTCTGACCTCTGCAGGTACAAGACATACCTGTGACACACAGATACATAAAATACATCTTTAAGGTGGGGAGTGGTGGCATACGCCTTTAATCCCAGCACTCGGGAGGCAGAGGCAGGCGGATCTCTGAGTTTGAGGCCAGCCTGGTCTACAGTGCGAGTTCCAGGACAGCCGAGACTGTTACACAGAGAAATCTTGTCTCAGAAAAACCACATGTGCACACACATACAAGCACACATGTAAGCATACACACATTCACACACACACACACAAAATCTTTAAAAAGTAAAAAAAAATCCAAACAAACAAACAACAGAACTACCAGGGTACCGATGAAGTGGAGTTTGGTCAAATGCCATCAAAACACTGGCCATGAGGTACTGGTACTGGGAACTTCCTAGGTCCCAGGCAGACCAGGACAGTAGTTACCCTAACTACAGGAAGACAAACATAAATGACAGTGACCTTGTGAAGAAAACAAAACAAACAAAAAAAAAACCCAAGTGTGTATATTGTATTAAAAATATTTAAAAGATCTACCAAAATTATCTTAGAACAGCTTAAAAAATTATGGTGTAGGGGCCGGGCACTAGTGGTGCATGTTTTTAATCCCAGCACTTGGGAGGCAGAAGCAGGAGGATCTCTTGAGGTCAAGGTCAGCCTGGTCTATAAGAGCTAGTTCCAAGACAGCTAGGGCTGTTACACAGAGAAACCCTGTTTCGAAAAACCAACCAAACAAACAAAAATTATGGTGTATTCTGTTACTACTTCCCAAGTCTCCCGCCACGTAGTGGCTTCATGTTACATGTTTTCATAAAACAATGTAATAGCCTGTCATCAATAGGGTTATTGGGGGAATTCCTCTTGCATGTAGGTGGAGAAAGATGATTAAAAACAAATAAGTTCAACCACATCAGGTCTTTTAGATTTCTGCTCGTAGCTCAGGCACGGTGATCAGCCCTAGGCCCTGCCGTTGAGCCCCCATCCTGGGAGCTGCAGGCTGAGAAGTCTCTTCTGCAGGAAGCTGCCCTAGCACAGGAAGATGGGCGTGCCCTGAGCAGGCAGGCAGATAATTACCTAACGCTGACACCAGGATGGGAATAATGCTGCTAACCAGCTCACTTCCTAACAGCCCTATCGGTGGCAATCTATTGCTTTGTCTTATGAAAACCTGCTGCCTGTTCCTAGGCAACCCGATCAACGGAAATTTCAGGTTTATACAATTTTCATTTAGGGAACATAAAGGTTAACTAACTGTAATGGGAGTATTTTAAATAAACCCACCTACTCTTCCCAGCGCTGAGCAGGGCTGGCAGCTGGGTTGGATTCTGCTGTCTTTGCTGGTGGCATGTTGGCAGCACCCACCACAGGAGCTCTGTCAGCCGCCCGCCCTGTCACAGTGAGTGCACTCAGGGCCAGAGGCCATGGCATGCAAACTCTCTGGGGCCTCAGCCTGTCTTGGGCCTTTGAATGACAGCAGCGGCATTGGAAACAGCAGGGAGCCTGTTCAGGCCAGCAGTGAGAACTTCTGGAAAGATTACTCAGGTCCAGACGTCTCTTTGCACAGTCTGTCCCCACTCCCTGCCCCTGGAGATTCAGGAGGATTAACTCTGTGATGTGGAAGAGTTCAGAGTTGGGATGTGGGGGATCCACCAATAAATAAGGCGAGCCCCGGCTCAGAGGACTTCCGCTCTCCTGTTCACCAAGGGTGCAGGCAAGTGCTCTCTGAACATCACACTGCCTTGCGTCACTTTTAGGCTTATCGCTTCTCCCTCGTTAGATCCAGACCACATATGGGCTATCGTCTCCTGTATTTATGGCAAGCCAGAGAGTTTGACCCAAGACCTAGAGGGAAAACCAGAACCAAACAGGAAAACCCAATCAACCTCTTTCGTTCTGGTCACAGACTCAGGTCATCTGTTCCAGACATCAACAACCGTACACCAAATGTCCCCCAAACACAGTGGCTTTGGACAACCACTGACTGTGATCCTCAGAGCTCTGAGTTGATGGTACTGGGTTTTTTCATGGAACTGTGGTTAGATGGCGGCTAGGGCTGGAGTCAGAGAAAGCCTGGACTAAGTTGAGGGTCCAAGACCGCCGATGGATACCTCCTACAGCTTCTCCAGGACATCTGGCCTTGTGACAGTACGAACATTCCAAGATATTCTGCATAAGCTTCTAATCAGGTACTGGGATTCACACCATGCAACTTCTGCCACATTGTACCATGTGCCAGCTCAGAGCCAGTGAGGGAGGATGGGACACCAAGTGTAATCAGCAGGAACATGGAGCCCAAGGGGCCATCATAGAGTTAGGTGCTGCCTGAAGTCACTGATGTGCAGGGGTCAGACAGGAGGGTGGGAGGCATTCTACCATCCTGCTGCCTGCTGGCTGAGTTCTCAAGGTAGTGGGCACTCAAGTCTGCTGACATCATAGGGCAGTGGGCAGAGCATACAAGCTCCCTTTCCACTGTAGCACTATGGGCCTCTGTGGCTTTTCGTGGACATTAGAAACAAATTGGAGGTAGGTCTCCATGGGTTTATTGTTTGCTTCTTCTTCTTTTCTTCTTGTCTTTTTGCTCTTTCTCTCTTTTTTTGGTGCTAGTGCTAGTACTAGTGCCAGGGCCTTGTGCATGCTAGGCAGATGCCCTTCCACTGAGCTATACCCCAGCCCTATGTTTCTAACTTGTTATTCAGACCATGGTGGTTTGAAAGAAAATGGCTCCCAAAGGAAGTGTGGCCTTGTTGGAAAAGTGTGTCAACGTGGGGGTTAGCTTTGTGGTCTTTTTGCTCAAGCTTCCCTCAGTGTGACAGTCAGTTGACTTCCTGTGGCTTCTAAGTCAAGATGTAAGGACTCTGGGCTGCAGGACCGTATCTGTCTGCACGTGGCCATGCTCCCTGCCATGCACGCTCCCTGCCACGATGATCATGGACTGAAACTTCAAAACTGTTAGTCTCTTCAATTAAATGTTTTCTTTGAAGAGTTACCGTGGTCATGGTGTCTCTTCACAGCAATGAAAGCCCTAACTAAAACACAGACATAATTTCAAACTTACAGAAAAGTTGCAGAGACAGCTCAAAAACTAGCTGGTATCCTTCGGCCAACACTGATCACTGCTAGCATTCTGACACCCCCGCCCAGCATTTGCGCACACTCCATGTCTGTACCTGGACAGGTAGGAGTGAGTTTGTGTTTCCCATTCGAGAGCATGCTTGCAGACAAAGGGCTGGACTTGGTGCTTGGGCAATTATATACACACATGGCTCTGGTGATCCCCAGCATTCCAAGAAAAGAAAAAGAATCCTAAAAATGTCTCAGACTAAGTTGCAAACTTCATAGTTTACAAGTTCTAAACATAGGTACAGTTTTTTTATGTAACTAGAACAGTTACCAATTTCAACAGGGACATGGTGCTTTAATCTAGCTTTTATAATCCTGTTGCTTATGGACTCTATGATGCCCCTTTATCACAATACATCTATCTATTATTAAAAAGGGTAGTTGGGCTGGAGAGATGGCTCAGTGGTTAAGAGCAGTGGCTGCTCTTCCAGAGGACCCAGGTTCAATTCCCAGCATCCACATGGCAGCTCACAACTACCTGCAACTCCAGTTCTAGGGCATCTGATGCCCTCACACCAACGCACACAAAATAAAGCCTAAAAAAAAAGTAGTGCTATGCTGTCTATGTAGCCAGGTTGTCCTTGAACTCATGATTTTCCTATCTCAGCATCTCGAGGAGCCAAGACTATAAGCATGTGCCCTTGTTTGCTGCATCTGCTATGTTTTAGACTAGAAAGAGGCCCAGCTTTCAGACACCGACAGCCTGTGTCTGGATTTGAGTTCTGCCTAAAGGCACAGGGCAAGTCAAGGAATACTGTTGGAGGAAAGGCAGTGGAGTTTCTATGGGGAAGGCTTCCCTATGGCTGCTCCTGCAACAACTTCAAGACCCTGCAACCCTTGGGCATCTGATGGGGGAGAGCCAGGGAGTCTGAGAAAAAAGCTGATCTCTGAAGGAGTGAAGAAACTTGTTTTCTGTGCTTCCTGACAAACAGTCCAGTCAGCATGCAGTCCCAGGGCCAGGGGGAAGCCAAGAACTGTACCAATAGCCTTGATGTACTACTCCGAACAAGTAAGTGAGTGTGTGTGTGTGTGTGTGTGCATATGCGCGTGCACGTGCACGAGGGACTATCTGGCCTGAAGAGGCCAGTATGCACGTCAGAAAACTGTTCGCTTCTCAAGGAAGCCAGAGGCCTGTTTCAAAGGATAAAACTCCCCAGTGAGCAGACACTGACCTTGACTGTCTGGCTGGTAGGAAGGGGAGGGGAGCAGAGAGCTCAGGGGAGGTTGTCCCATAGCTCTTATGGTGGTGCCTGACTTTGTACAGAGATTCCTGACAGCCCCAAGAGGCCTGGCTGGGCCTCGGCCCAGGATCAGCTTGGCCTCCTCCTAAATCAACTGGCCCTTCCCTCCTAGTTGGTTCTGGAGGATTCCAGGTGCACCCTGTTCATCTGATGCTCCAAGCCAACTGCTTTGCTGACCCACGATTTGCCCAGAGAGTCACATAGATGTCTCCACAAGGCAGGGGCAGATGGGCCTACCTCCAGAGACTCCTTTCCTCTTCCCCACACAACTACTGCCATTCAAGGCAGAGACCTTCCTTCTTCCTAGCCACGGTCCAACTGCCTTCTCTACCCACCAGAGGCCTTTCTGAGCACCCCATGAAAGCGAGATCCTTGGTGAGGCCCTTTTATGTTCATACCAAGACCCAGTGATGGGTTGCCAGACACCAGAGACACCATCTGTACAGGGTAGCCCATCTGGTTCTCACAGACAGACATGGCACTCTCATGATGCCACAAAAGTAGACAACTACAGTAAAGGCAGCCGTTTACGTGCCAGCAGAAGAGGTCAAGGCAACCATGTGCCATCTGCCTTCAGACACATGCTGGACATATATAACCTGGACCCATGGCTAGGAAGCACCAGAATCGGTTTGATTTGCAGAGAAGGCTCAGTATGTTATTCAGGGGAAGGAAAGGACATGGTGCTCGAGCATCACTCTATCCACCCGTGGGCAGGTGCAACACTCTCGTGTGTGTGTGTGTGTGTGTGTGGATTCTATCCACCCGTGGGCAGGTGCAACACTCTCGTGTGTGTGTGTGTGTGTGTGTGATTCTATCCACCCGTGGGCAGGTGCAACACTCTCGTGTGTGTGTGTGTGTGTGTGTGTGTGATTCTATCCACCCGTGGGCAGGTGCACTACTCTCGTGTGTGTATGTGTGTGTTGTGTGATTCTATCTACCTGTGGGCAGGTGCAACACTTTCGTGTGTGTGTGTGTGTTGATTCTATTCACCTGTGGGCAGGTACAATACTCTCTCATGTGTATATATGTATGTGTGTATGTATGTATGTATGTATGTATGTGTGTGTGTATGTGTGATTCTATCCACCTGTGGGCAGGCACAATACTCTCTCTCGTGTGTGTGTATATGTATGTGTGTGATTCTATCCACCTGTGGGCAAGTGCAATACTCTCGTGTGTGTATATGTGTGTGTGTGTGTGTATGTATGTGTGTGTGTGATTCTATCCACCTGTGGGCAGGTGCAATACTCTCTCTCTAGTGTGTGTGCATGTGCGTACATGTGCATGTGTAATGTGTAAGGTATTTCCATGCATCATAGAATAAACATATATAATAGCTATTTAGTACAGTGTGTGACACATGGAGTGCTCACACAGTGTCCCCTGTTCTCAATCACTTTACTGCACGTGGGCTGCATTTACCTGGTGGAACAGCCTAACTGGCCTCCTCTCTGATAGACACTGAGGCATCAAAAATAAAAAACAACCCACTGCTCCTGAGCACAACCAGGATCCAGTCCCAGGGCTCCCTACTCCAAACCCCAGCTCCCTCCTTGGGTCCTGCCCTCTTAGCCCCCTACAGCCCTCTAGGGCCAATCTGATGCTATTTCTTCCGCAAAATCATCCCCATCGCCAGCTTCCAGAATTCATTTCCTCACCACTTACAGGATTAATTTCATCCACTGTTTCCTCTGCTTAGTGGATTTATTAAAGCCGGCGATGGCCAAAGGAAGTAGGTCATAAACCAGCAATATGAAGCACGGAGCATGGCAGGTAGTGTGTGGACACGGAGCGGAGCCCAAGGGAATGGGACTCCTTCTGGGGGTGCTGAGAGTCTGTGCAACAGGTGAAGAAGACCCAGCCATCTCCAGTCTCCAGTGCTGCCTGAGACACACCCCCTAACAGCTGCACCCCAGTCCCAGGGCAGGGTGGGCCTCATGTGTCGGAGAGCAGTCTCAAGTACAGCTCCCTGCTCCGATTCAGCGCTACCTTTGGGCTCTGGGGCTGAGCACAGCTAACTTCTCTGCACTCAGACTTCTCATCTGCAAGGCAGAGCCTAACAATAGCACCTATCCCACTGGAGCGCAGCCTACAGACCAATCCGACAAAGCCCTAACCTGGAGAAGACCCTAACACTTGCCCTGCTCTCTGCAGAGCCCACAGGAAAACCTTTGAAGAAGATAAAGCCAGTTCATACCCACGCTCATTTTGATTTCAAAGTGCAAGACCAAAAGCAGCTGCCCCTCCCACCTGCAGGCCCCTTTCCACCCCCACCACCAAGGTAATCCCAGCTCCCTGCATTCATCAGCAAGGTGTGTTAGGGGAGCTGGCAGGCTGTACTATTTGAGGAAAGAGCTGACGGCAGAGGCAGCAGCTGTTCTTTTTCTTTTGCGGGCACCTGCAAGGGCATTTCAAAGTGAAGAGGAAGCTTGGCCCCCGGCAGGTGTCCAAATCTGGCTGTAAGATAGAGTGGGTGTCTACCCCAGCCCAGAGCTAGTTTCACTTCAGTGTGCGGCAGAGACGACAGGGAAGGTGCCGCCTCAGCAGCAGCCTGAAGCTCCCTGGATGTGGGGTGGAGCAGCTGCAGGAAGAGGTCAAAGAAAGGACCCGCAGAAGTCTCAAAGACCAGAGAAGACCCAGGAGGGCTCGCCTCTCAAGAATTCATACCCTCTGAGTTGGTGGGGGCCATGCCAGCTGAGCAGGTGTGGAAAATCCAGAGGTTCAGCATCCTGTCCCCATCCCCTCTCCTTCCACTGACCTGACTAGAGGACCGAAGAAGGGCAAATGGGCCGGGACTCTGACTGGGAGGTCCCCTCCCTGCAGGCTAAATTATTTCTGCCTAAAGAGCAGCACACACTTCCCACAGACAGCCCTCACTTCCCCCAGGCTGCCCCCAACACATAAATTGTTTGGCTCCCATTAGCAGAGGCTGTACATGAATGGGCGTGTGCACACAGGCGTGTGTGATGGCGCAGGGCTCAGGATCTCTCCCTCTCCCACGTAAACATGGGATTCATTTATTAAATGCTTCTCTGCCATTTCCTTTTTTGCCTTCATCCTGCTTGTTTAATATCGCATTTGACATTCTCGTTTTATAAATGGCAACAGGAGCAGAATGGATGGCTAAAATTAGCTTACGAGCGAGAAGGATTGCCACAAAGAGGATGGTGAACACAGAAGCCCAGTTAATTCCACCCACGCCCCACCCCCACCGGTTTGGGCTGGTTCCTGACTGAGCTCTCAGTCTTTGGGGAGGAGGAAGAGGCCTGAAGGGGAGAATAAGAGCTGTGTCACCAGGCATCCTGCCAGGAGCAGGACGCGGATACTGACCCCAGCCTCAGGGAGGTTCCAGGGCCAGCTTGGCCCACCCAGCACTGTGCTCCTGCTGTGCCTGGTCCCTCAGTTTCCTGCTTAGTCCCCCAAGTGTGCTCTGAGCTGAGGAGGGGAGCCCGCAGACCACAACAGGCTCTGCTCTTGGAAGTGGGCTCTCTGGAAACTCTTCGGAACGAGTCAGCCCAAGGGTCTGACTCAGTTTTCATGGGACCTAAAGAACCCCATGTCATGGGGCTGGAGAGGTGGTTTAATACTCAAGAGGGCCTCTGTCAGAGGATCTGAGTTTCGTTCCCAGACCCACACCAGGAGGCTCACGGCATGACGGGGTCTGGAACTCCAGCTTCAGGGAGCCCAACACCTTCTTCTGGCTTCTTTTGGATTGCGTTTATGCGCACACACAAAATAAAATATAATCTTAAAAAACAAAAACAAAAAACCAGAATCCCATCTCAGGACTCGGCTACTCTGTCCCAGAAGCCCATGTCCCTCTCCTCGCTTGGGAACCACCTCCAGTCAGAGGCTTCGGGAGCACCAATCTCCCATGGGGACTCAGGAACTAATTCTGCCTGGTCCTGTGGCCTTTTCCCCTGAGGATCTCAAGTTTGATTTACTCAATCAAAATGATTCTGAAAACGATGATGATATTAAAAAAAATCGATCACTATGATGAAGCAGAGTATGGCCTGGTCTCTTTCAAAACCCCAGGTAACCCTTAGTCACAGCCCCTTCTGCAGTAGTTACCCACGTATCCCTGTCTTAAGATGGACAAGCACAGAAGTTAACCTGCCCAGGGGCACGAAGCTAGTCTGGGGCAGTGCACTGGATTGTGGGATGCTGAGCAGGGCGGGTCTGTGGTGTCATCCGTAAAGGAGGCGGACGGGGTGGAAGGCACTACCCTCTGACCTTTGCTTTATTCTCTCCTGCTCATGACTGGGTGCTCTCTTATGAAAGATGTGCTCCCTACAGGATGTCACTTCCTTAAGCCCCACCCACTGTCTGTTGGGGACACCCTCTCTTCTCTGCTTCACAAAGCACTATTGTATGGTAAGACTGATTGATCATTAAGCTAAAACCCTTTCCTCAGGGCCCTGAAGGCAAGTTAGCACCCACACTGACTGGATTTGCTCTGAAGCTAGTGTAGGACTCAGTTGTACATGATGGTCAATAGGCCAAATCCAGCTGGCAGCATCTTGTTTCTGTAAGTTAGGTTCTATTTGGACACAGCCACACCTACTCATTTACATACTGTCTGGAGCTGTGTCTGGCTACAAAGGTGGTGTTGAAGAGCTGTGACAGAGACCATATGGTCCTTCAAGCTTCAAATATTTACTATCTGGCCCTTTACAGAAAGCTTGGCCCCTGGCTTAGGCCAAGCGGAGGTCACTTGCTGTCACCTGCTGTCACTGAGAGTATTTTCAGGAGAGCTGGATTCCTGCCAGCCTTCTAGATTATATGTGTGACCATGGAGTGGGCAAGGCCTCTGGGACCATGAACAGAACAAGGGCTGCATCTGAACGCAGAGGGACTAAGCAGGTACAGGCAGATGGGGGAATTGCGCAATGACTAGCAGCAGGTCTGGGCTTCTGCCTCAGATTCCAAAGCTCCCAGTGTCTCTAAATGACCCAGCAGGTTCTTACATGGGGACAGGGGAATCTAACCCTTACCCCCAGGAGGTGTGCCTCATAGTATGGTCAATGCAGAAAGGAATGGTTCTGCAGAGAGGAGGTCTGGGATCTGGGAGGTTCCAGGGTTCTTTCTCTGATGAGAAAGGGCCTGCCAAGTGATGCTGGGGACACTAGCCTGGCAGGGGGACGAGTACCAAGCTGAGCCAGATGTCCTGTCCCACCTCCACATTCCCACACACCTTCCTTCTGCCACTGAGTGGTACCACAGCACCAGTGGTCCCCACCATTGCTGGACGCCTCCGCAGGGACTTCCCTCAAGTCTTAAAGGTGCACACAAAGCACCGCTTGACTCTTGAGTGCTAGGCTAGGAGGGCCAGAGACCCCGAATTCCTTACCTGCTCCCACAGGCTGCCACGTTAGGACCACCTGCTAACCATGGTGGTGGTGGGGGGGGGGGAATTGCTAGGCTTCCATTCAATACAAGACAGAGGCTATAACCCATGTCTTGCTTGGCAGATTCTGTAAGTGCAAATGCCTTAAAGGAAAAAGGAGCACTAAACTCTAATCCTCAGACAGAGAAGCCCAAGCCTGTCTTTTCTTTCCTAACCTCCTCCTTCCTTATTGTGATACTTGTTCAGCGGGTAGAGTGATTGCCGCCAAGCCTGGCAATCTAAGTTGGATCCCTGAGCTCCACTTGAAGGTGAGAACTGATTCCTTCTAGCTGTCGTCTGACCTCCACACATGTATCACATCTACACACGCACAAACAGGTAACTATTTTTTTTCAAAACCCAAAAAGGTTAAAACAAAACGACAAAAACAAATTTCAGTTCTTCTACTTGTGAATGTCACATCATGCAAGTCCCTCCTTCCCACTGAGCTCTGGCAGTCCCCTAAGGCGGACTGGCAGTGCTTGGTTAGCATGCTGTGCAAAAGGCAGGTGGGCAGTGGCATTATCTGTGCCAGCATGGTGCTTGGAAACACCAACTCCCTGTGCACGAGGTATAGGAGAAGGCTCTACCCTGGTACCTTCCACACCGCATCCTCCATTCTTACCCAATTGGGGTACCAGCATCTTTCCAATACCATTTTGAGATGGGGGCTGCACCAGGCCTCTGAGAAACCCAGAAACCGGCTCCATGTCAGTTCTCACCTCCCTCCCTGTGGCTGCCTGGCACATCAGGAGGCTGCTTGCAGGCTGGGCTCTGGTGACTGACTAATCAAGCAGGTGTCCCTGCTGCTACGGGGCTGCTTCAATCAGGGGCACGCCGCCATGGGAGGCGTTATTAGCTGCGCCCGCAGAGTGGTCAGAGAGAATCATGAGGCTGCTCCGTGCTTGCATTTGTGTGTTTGTTCTGGTGGGGGCTGAATCTCAGCTCTCGTAGGATGGACCTTGAGCTTGAGTGGCAGCCAGCTCTCTACCATGCCCCAGGGATCAAGAGAAGAGGCCTGGATGGATGGCTGGACAGGACCCCTAAGCTCAAACTTGGTCATTTTCCCTGGCTGGGAATCTGGCCTTCAATTAGGAGATAAAGAAAGTACAGGGGCTGAGGGGGAAAGGGGGCTTGGTGGCCATGGGAGGCTGTCTAAGCCAGGAAGACCATCAAGATAGCTTGTTTTGGCCTAGAGTGGAAGGCCAGTCTTCTGGGTTCGATCATGAGCTCAGGAGTGCAGCTTCCTGGTATTGAGTTCTGGAACTGCCACTTGCTGGGTGTGTGGCCTTGGGCAGTTGCTTTGTCTCCACCTTGACCTTTGGTAAAATGTGGGAAATGGTGTGATTTTTGTTTATACCAGAAAAGGTGTGATGATCAAATCAGGCAAGACGCCCTGAGCAAGTGTCTAGCAACCAAAATGTATACAATCTAAAATTTTAGTTGTTGTAGCCTGTAACAGAAAGTGCCATTTGGAGACTTCCTGTCCAAACCTCTGTCCCACCCTGGAGGCAATCTCAAGGTAGGAGGCTGTTCTATGACCCTCTCTTCCTCAGGCTCCTCTACCTGCGATAGCTGTAAAATGCTGAAGAGCCTTTAAAGAGCTCATGAGATTCACTAACTAAATTAGAGAAGAAAAGCCATTGGGAACTATGTGTGCCTTTGAGTCAGGTGGTCAGCTCCTTACTGACTCCTTTCCCCATTCCACAAGTATAAATTAAGTCTGGCGAATGCCAGCTGCATGCCATTGAGCCAGAGGTCCTGGATTCAAGTCCTACCCCTGTGAATCAAGGCTGAGACCCATCTACCTGGAAACGTGAGGAAGTGGGTACACAGGTACGCTAAGGGGTCATGTGGGGTTGTCCTTTCCAGCTTCATAGCACAGAATAGTAAATCCTCCTATGTCCCTTTTAGCAACAGCCCCAGCTTAGAGAATCTTCTGATTCTCTGTCTTTCTGGGTGGCTCATTCAAATTCCATCCATAGCACGGTTTAAATGCTTTCCTTTCTTGGTGAGTCCAAAAGCAACTCAGGCTATAGGCTCCTCTAGTAACTCCCTTTTCCTCCTTTATATTCTACCTTTCTTCAATGAAGGAAGAGCTTTCAGGACAGTGAAGCCTCCACCCTGAGGCAAACACTGTGTGAATCCCTTCATTCACCATAGCACACCCAGCCTTCAACAGCTCCGGAAAGTGGCAGGCTTAGCTCCGTTTGCTGGGATTCAGGGACCTGCCTCTGCCCCCACTTCCCAGAACCTCTGATTCCTCCTCTGGGTATGTCTAGGCTAAGAACTCCCACTGACACCCCAAAGTCTGGGATCTGAACTACTTCATTCCCATGTCTTCCCCTTCCCTGGCCACTTCCAAATTTGTTTATTTCTTATAGAACAAGTACAGAATAGAGGAAATCAGGAATCTTATACTAGAGGCTTCCCAAAGCCATCAGTCACCATCAAGTCAATGCCACCTACATGAAGAGTGGCACTGATCCATGGAGAAGCCTGGGGAAATGGCTGCCAGCATCTCTGGCTCCTAGGCTGTCAGTCATAGGTTCTCTTTCATTCAACGTGTCTCTATCCCCCTACTCTGGTCATCTGGGGGTTACCCACTCATCCCAAGCTCAGAGAAGAGTCTACACAGCTCACTGAGCACCCCGGAAGCTCAAAATCTATGCTCCTTCACTTGGGTAGCTCCGGGATCAATTCTGGGCCTCGGTTTCCCAACCAAGACAAGAGGATGATAAGGCCTTTCCCATCCTGTATTAGAGACTTTAAGTCTGCCGATGGCGACCCTGGGATTCACCTCTTGCCTTTATTGTGCCCTTCCCAACAGTTTGTTGGGAATGCAGGTAGGGCACCTGCCCCATCTTCTGCTTCTTCTTCCACTTCCTGATGCCTAACAACCTCCCTCGGAGGAGCAAGCTCTGGAGAGGCTCAACGAGGCATCTGTACACAGGTGAAGGCCTTCAACCTTTCTCGTTTAGGAAACAGGTAACAGTGACCTAAGGTGGGGAGGGAGGTACCAACTGGAGGGCAATGGCACCTGAAGGACAAAGCCCAAGAAGGAACCCTGCCATGCTTCTACGCCTGTCTCCCTCATACCACGTTAATGCCTGTGCAGATGCCTCCGACATACACTATGCAAAGAAAGACTATTTTCATTTCGGATGCATATGATGGCTAGGGACAATATGAACAATATTATTTTAGTGCCCTGGGAAAAAATTAGCAAGTCAAATATTGAATCAAGCCTGTAGCACCACATGCTAAGCAGATTGCTTTGATCTTATCCACACTAAAAGCTCTATTATTGAATCTAAAGTTGGTGAACACATATCAGACCAGTATACAGTGCATATCGGAATGCATGTTTCAGAAGCAGGGAATGTTTTGACAAAAGGGAGAACATATCAAAGCTGCAGCTGCGGTCGGAACCCGCATTTGACTACCCACCCTCTTCTCTCTGGGTCGGAGGCTTTGCTGGCCAACCAAAATGTTTGTGTTCTGGAGACCTGCAGATGGACCCAGAAACACCTGCTGAGTGAGCTCACATTTTTTTTACAGAACCAACAAAGGGTTTGTCACCCCACAGTCAACTTGAGAAGAGTGTGAGATGGGAGAAAGAGCTGGCAGACACCACACAAGGCATGGCACCCTCTGGTGGCCAGTTCTGGGGCCGGACTCCCTGGCTCCATAGAATTCCAGGTGTGAAACCTCCCCTCCTCCTGAGGCTTCCTCCAGTAGGAGGAACAGCTAAGGACAGGGAAGGCAGCAGCTAATATGAGAGCAGAAAGAGAAATAGTTCGGCCAACCTTATCTAAGATTGGCTCCTCCAGGGCCTTCCATCAAAAGCATGGCTTGAGGACAGCATATATCTTCAATCACAGCACTCAGGAGGCAGGGGTAGAGCATCTCTGAGTTTGAGGCCAATAAATAAATAATTTTTTCTTTTAAAGCACGGTTGAAATCAGGGGGCTGCAAACTCCAGTCTGGGAAGCATATCCGGCATGCCTTGTCTTTGCCTGCTTTTTTGTAAGGTCCAAGATTTGAAAATGCTCTTTTATATTATTCAATGGTTAAAATATGAGAGCTGAGTATGTAGCAAACGCAGAGTGTTTGCCCTGAATACTGCGTTCTGTGTTGGAGGGAAGGAAAGAGGGGCTGCCACAATCCACAGACACGAAATTCACGTATGTAGGGCCTATGGACACTATAACAGAGTGATTGCCACAGTCAGATGAAGAGCTCCAAAAACTGGTAATTTCCATTTTTCTGAGCGACGGTCTCAGCTATGTAGGGTAGCCTAACTACCTGATTGGATTTGTTTTGTTTTTATAATTCATTTTGGCTTTGGGTGTGCGTAGGATGGTAATGTGTATGACTGTGTACAGGAGTGCAGGCCAGATGACCACCTCTGGTGTTCTTCCTCAGATGCGGTCCCTGTCCCCACCCTTGAGAGTCTCTCACTGCGCAGAAATTACCAACTAGGGTAGACTGGCTGGCCAGTCAGCCCTGAGGATCTGCCTGTGCCCATTTCTCCAGTGCTGGGATTCTAAGAGTGGCTACCATACCCAGCATTTCTACAGGGCTTCTGAAGAGCAAACTTGGGTTCTCAGGTTTGCAAACAAGTACTCTGGTCTGAGCTATCTCCACAGCCTAGTTCTGACTTTTTTGTATTTTTGAGACAAGGTCTCGCTATATAGCCCTGACTGTCCTGGAACTCACCATGTAGACCTCAAACTCACAGAGATCCGCCTGCTTTCTGCCTCCCAAGTGCTGGGATTAAAGGTGTGCACCATCATCATGCCTGGACTATTTTTGGCTTTTTAAGAAAGGATTTCACTACATATTCCTGGCTGGCCTGGAGTTCACTCTGTGGACCAGACTGGCTTTGAACTTGTGGTGGTCCTCCTGCCTCAACTTCCTGAAAGCAAGTACAGGTATTACAGTTCCAACTGGCCCTTCAGTAAGAGTTCATTGGCTATTGTTTCTTCCACTGGCTGCCATTAACGGGGCTGAACACTGACAGCCTAGCCCGTACCTCTCCCTGTCCACTGCATGCACGACACCGATGCCGCAGTCACTCACAAGAGAGGAATGTGACACAGAGACAGCGTTCCCAGTTCCATCCCTCCAGACTTACCATTTTATTATTGATTTCATGGAAATGAATCTCACAGACTTTCTCCACAACGTCTTCATTCTCAAAAGTGACAAAGCCAAACCCTAAAGGAAGGAGAAAGAGACAGGAGGAGTGAGTTTGGTTTCTGCAGGACGTGCAGGGTGGCCTGCAGTCGGGGCAGGCTCCAAATGGGCAGGGAGATGGGGATGTTGTGGTCTAGGCAGGGATTCCAGTTGGTACCCAGCGTCCTTCCAACAGTGAGGCAAGAGTCAGGATTCCACCCACATGCAGCAGGCACCGTGTGGCTTACATTTGCCCCGAAGCAAACAAGAAATTTACTTGTCTGCTATTTACAAGGGTATGGCTCTGTGCGGAGGCAGGCTTGTGGGCTACAGAGAGCCTCTTGGATCTCTGCGGGGCCTTGCTGGTCCTTTCTGTGAGCTTCGATGGCTAGCCCTCGGGTCGGCCGCCACGCGGAGGCGGTTATTGGTCCTTTTCTTCCTGAATGACTTCCTCTAATACCTCATCAGGACATCCTGAGGCCTGGAAGGAACTATTAAAAGTTGCAGGCCTCTGTTCTGTGCGGGCATCCTTTTGCTACTGCCGCTTCAAACACGCTGTGGATTTGGGGCAGTTTAAGACTGTCTGATGCCTGCTGTCAGCCCGTCAGCTAGCCACTGTATTTACTCGGCTGGAGGCCGGCTTTACTAGACAAGCTGCACTAAAGAATTTTGGCAGGCGACTGCCGCTCAGCATCCTGTGTGCCTCTCTCTACTCTCCTGCCCCTTCCTTTCTTCTCTTTCCACCCCCAACAGTGTTTCCAGCATGTGTCCCCATCTGTGACCCGACTCAGTAAGCACCAGGGTACCACGTGGGCCCACACATGGTGGGTCTACCACCTTGCATTGAGCACAGCTGTCATGTTGGCGCTAACGTGCAAGGGGACCTGGGCAGCGATGGAGAGACACAGATGAGGCAGGGGCCGGGTTATAGTCTTGCCTGGGCATAACCTGGGCACCTGCCTCTGTTCTCTGGACCTCACACTTGGTACCTGGAAGTAAAGGTAGTGCAAGCAGATATCAGGCTCCCTAGATCTGGACTCCCAGGGCTCTGCTGTGGACTGTGTGTGTGTGTGTGTGTGTGTGTGTTGCTTTGGGAGGTGAAGTGGTGAAGTAGGTCATGAGGAAGAAACCCTTCAGAGTGGGATTAGTGCCCTTTAGAAAGGCCGGATGGCTTGCTTTTTTTTCCTCCCTCGCCTGCCCAGTCAGGCTATAATAAGGTGTCTTTCTGTAAGCCTGTTAGAGGAGCCCTTCCCAGGGTTGACCACGCTGGCACCGTGTCTCTGACTTCTTGCTTCCAGAACTGTTAAGAGGCCTGTTGTTTACAAGCTATGGCATTTCCTGACAGTTAAGACACTCCTTTCCCCAAACATGCGAACGGGCCTAATGTGAAGCATGGGAAGACAAAATCTGACTGGCTGGTCTTCCAGGATGATTATCAATAGTGCTTTGAGGAAGAGGCAGACATAGCCCTTTCCAGTTTCTGTTTCGGGGCTCAGCCACAAAATACCTTCTAGTTCATAAAACCACCTCTACTACCACCTTCCGGGGAGACGGAGCCGACACACGGGGCTTTTACATCACAGTTCCCACAGCAGACTCTAGAAGAGTCTTCAGTAGAAGAAGGTGGCTCTCTGCTCTCAAACAGCATCCAGTAACAGACGGCCAGGAGGACCACACAAACACAGTCACGATCTTCAGTCTGTGCCATTTGTCACCATGTTCCAAATACCAAACTGATGTTCCCACACAGTACACACAGTGTAGGCCATCAGAGACATGCAAGGCAGGTATCTGACATGCTCTAAAGAGGACCCAATTGTCTGCTGAGCTCACTCAAACTGCAAAGTTTTATCAGTACCACTGGGTAAAAGTGTCCTCAGTAACCCGAGGCCTGAAGCTGATACCACACATGAGCTATCTAAAATGAAGGCTCATACCTCCCAAGCTGTGTCCCTGGAGAGGACCTACAGAGCTTTCTGACGCCTTCTCTTTGAAAGTCACCTTTTCCTTGGCTCTTAACCTCATGTCCCTTGCTTCCAACCTGTGGGTCCCATTTGCCTGTGAAGGTAACCCTCCTAGCCTGGGCCCACCTCAGCGCCTCACAAATACAACAAGCTCAAATGAGCTAGGGTTTCTGTTGTTGTTGTTTTGTTTTTATGCTGTGTTACCTCATTGCTAATGAGAGTGACCCTCCAAATATATACCTACACCCCGAGCACTGGGAGAAAAGTGCTTTTGCAAATGTGATTAAGGACTCCAGGTTGAAGGAGAGTTCCTAGTGGAACAGCTGGTGGTGTCCTCATAAGAGGTGGGGGATGGAAAGCGATACAGAGAAAAGGCCGGGGGGAGGGCAAAGGCAGGTATGGGACAAGGGGTACAGTCACAAACAACCACCACAAGCCAACAGACTGTCGCCTATACAACTGGGGAGGGGGTACTGCTTTCCAGTCACTAAACTTTGGAGAGTTTGTCACGGCGATGACAGGACACTCATACAGTGAGCGAACAGGCTTCCCTAACTTATGCTGTCTCCACAGAAAGGACCATATACTTCCTCCAGCCAGGTTGCTCTGGACAGAAGGCTCTGAGCAGAACTTACACAAGCTATCAGGAAAGAAGGCGAAGCCAGTGAGCTCCAGGAGGCAGAGGGCAGCCAGAGGTTTCGGGCCCAGCGGACTCATACTCAACAGAACAGAGGCAAGGATGCAGCTCTTCCACTAAGTTGCATCTGTGCCACATGGAAGGCACTGTTCCAGGTCACCATTACACAGACCTATGCTGTGTCACCAGGCAGACGGGAAGGGGGCAACCAGCTGAGAAATGGGGATTCAAATGCACACGGCTGTAAGGGAGCCAGAGGGCTCTTGGCATACATTTGGCTTCTGACTCTGAACTTTCCTCGATAGTCCCTCTTCCCTAACCCCACGGGACTTGTAATGTGTTTATCACAAAAGTGATTCTCCTGGGGCTGAAGAGATGGCTCAGTGGTTAAGAGTATTAGTTGCTCTTCCAGAGGATCTGGGGTTCAATTCAAGGCATCCACATGATGGCTCACAACCATCTGTAACCTCAGTTCCTGGGAACCTGATGCTCTTTCTGGACTCAGCCCCGCACAGAAGTGATCCAAAACACTCCTAACACATAGAATAAAAATAAGCAAAACCCTTAATCCTTATTTTTTTTTAAAAAAAGGTTTTCCTGACTAAAGGGAGGTAGCCTGGATTGACGCCTCTGCATCCTGGGTACATCACAGTTTAGTGATGTCAAGACTCATCGGCGGCATTTTCTGCATCTTTATCTCTTCAACATCCCTGTCTGTTTGGCCTGAATAGAGAAAACCAACTTGATTATGTCTAAAATGTTTATTTATTCCATTTGGGGAAGCAAAGAAGCAATGAAACACTTAATTATCAGTAAGTGTTATTCCTCAACATATAATCATTTTTATCTCACAGGTGCATTATCATCTCCAATAAATTAGTAACTCTGTGGTGAACAGCTTTCTCCTCCCCAAGTAAATTAAACCAACAAGCAACGGACAGAAATAATGGGATTAGGAATTTGAGAGGGATGGATGGTGAGTGGGGAAACCCCCTTTGAGCATTATAGTTTTCTCTTTCAAAGTAAAAAATGTTATGGTGATAAAATATACACAACATAAAACTTCCCATCTTAAGCATTTTTTTAAGTGTTTAGCCCAGTGGCATGAAGGACAGAGACACAGTTCTGAAGCCATCGCCACACCACCCATCTCTGGAATGTTTGTCATCCTAAACTTAAGCTGATACTCAACAATTGCCTTGTCCAATACTCAACAGTTGCCTTGACCAGCCTGCTAGCCCTGGAAGCCTCTACTTTCTTCTGTCTATGCAACGACATATTCTAGATATCTTTGTAGGCACAACCGCATAGTGCTTGTCCTTTTGTCCCTGCTTAGTGCACTTGGCCTCACAGGCTTTCAGACCAACCTGCTGGAGGCACAGTTTTCACAGGGCCTTGGGAGGGTTGGAGGACAGGAAGGAAAGAACGGTCACCCTTCATCTTCCCAAAGGAAAACCAGAAGTGGCATCTCACAAAGGCCCACGAAACCGAGGCATGCAGACGGGTAAGAGAGACATGTTATCCTCATCCAAAAGCGAGGGCCAAAGGCTGGGAAGGGTGCTCAGGTTGTATCAGGTGAGTTTGGATCTCCAGCTCTCAAGTAAAACCTGGGCTCGGCGGTATGCACCTGTGTGCCAAGGGGCAGAGACAGGTGGATCCCTGAGGGCCTGCCAGCCAGTCATGGTAGCCAGTCAGTGAGCAACTGTGTTCAGTGAGAGCCTATATAAATAAAGAAATAAGTAATAAGGCAGCGAGAGGAAGACGGTCACCCTCTGCCGTCCACCCGTGCTACATATTCGCAGCAGCAGCAGCAACAATGAAAAGGGCCAAACAGGGCTGGAGAGATGGCTCTGAGGTTAAGAGCATTGTCTGCTCTTCCAAAGGTCCTGAGTTCAATTCCCAGCAACCACATGGTGGCTCACAACCATCTATAATGGGGTCTGGTGCCCTCTTCTGGCCAGCAGGCATACACGCAGACAGAATGTTGTATACAAAATAAATAAACAAATAAATATTTTTAAAAAGGGCCAAACAATGAACTCTGTTCCTCTCAACAACCCGAGAGCCTCTTTACTTTTCTCTCAAATGAGAAAAATGGGTTTCTGAACTGGTCCCCATCGGGGCATGGCTTCTACCTGCTGTAAGTCCACAAGAACTTGTACTTCACCAGGGCCCTGTGAGGGAACCACCCTGTTCTGTGTCATGTTTTCCTTGGTGCTGGGGAAAGACACCCCCACCAGGTGTTTAAATTCACTCCAGCACCACTAGCAACGGAGGAGAACCCAGGGCTGAAGCTTGAGTGACAACCACAGAATGTCACCTGCCCACTGTCTGAAGTGCACCTTACCCTTCCAAGGGGGCCCCAAGAGCCCCCAGAACTGGGACATAGAATGTGGCAAGAGGCTTCACCCCAGACAAAGGGCTTTCAGAATGGGCATATGTAGGGTAGCGGTGGGCAGGTTACATTTACTGAACCGGAGCGTTCTCTTGAATAAAGCTATTATTGGAAACTAACAAGTGAGCCCCACTTAAGAGAAACGTTTAACTGTCAAACCTTTCTCTCTCTTTTGTTCAAACAAGCAAAACTGAATATTCATTGGAATAATACAAGGCTATAAAAGGCAGATGAAGAGAATGGAAATATGGAAACAAGATACCTCAAAATTAAAAGGAACCACTCTAAACATGGTCACCAAAGCACTTATTGAGTACTGGGGACCATTAGGGAGGAGAAGATGGGAACGGCCTCCATCTAGCCTCAAAAATAATTTTCTTCTCTTATCCTATAGGCCAACGACCACTAATAGGCAATCACTAATGCGCTGCCCTTCAAAACTGGTGTAAGGCATGATTGAATGCCTGTGGCTAATGGAAAAAAATGTAAAGGAGAAGCCAGCCCCCCATCTCCAATTGTCTAATTTATTATATGTGTCTCAGGGAAGACTTAAGGTATGCATATGAGAGAATATTCAGAACTTATACAACCTCCCCTTTCCTAACAACCAGGGAAAGTGCCAACTTCCGAGTGTTGCCTCTGGCACAAACATGAATCTCTTGGGTAAGGGCGTGGTGAGAACTTTCCAGCTGGGGGGGGGGGAACGCTTCTCATGCCCTCTGTGCTTCTCATACCCGCTCCGCAAGGCAACCTGGTGGTAGGCAGGTCAGGTTCCGCAGAACCTGTACTTACCCAGTGGCTCTGCAGTTCCCGGTCAACCTACCCCACGCTTCTGGAGAGGCCCCCTTACATATTGGTCACATATGCCAGCCCCGGTGGAATGTTTCTAGCCCACTACACAGGCTACAGTGTGTATGGCAACTGTCCTGTGACCCCAAATGAAGAAGGTCTGAGGGAAAAGGTACATGCATCTGCTCAGCGGAGCTGGCTGGTTCTGGGGGATGCAGGGGCAGGCACCGAGTTGCTGTTCCAAAGGAAACATGTTTCTGGTTACTGACGGTCACATGGGTGCTCACTGTGTGACGCCCTAATGGAATTCAGCCCGAGAAAACCATCAGGGTGTCCTAGACATTAGGTGCTGTGCCACGGCTGAGGTGACAGCGGACTGGGTCCATTTTCACCCTCAAATGCTAATATACACTTCACTAGAGCAGGGAAATCACTTCCTACCAGCCAGGGACGGGACTCCCTCAGTTATAGGTCACGCTTGGCATCAAGGTGTCAGGGCCTGTCTGCATTCTATATAATAACCTTGGGGCTGAAGCTATGGAGAGATGAGCAGAGTGCTTCTTAGTATGTCTTGGGCTTGGTGCACACGAACAGCAAAAATCACAACACACAAAAGCAGGTAAAAGCTATCCATGCTTGCTGGACGGCCCTTCTCCTGTTAATCTGCACCACACCCACCTGGGAAAAGAGGAAGGACCAGTCCCACTCTACAGATGGGGAACTAAGCCCACGGTGGGACCCTATGACCTCCGATTGGTACTTCCCTCCCGGGGGACCACTCCAAACCTTTTCTGCAAACTGGGCAAGAGCCCTTCATCCTAAACATCCAGCAGAAGGAACGCATGGGAAAGCCATGGCAGCTGTACACCTGCTTCTCTCCTGTGCTCTCTGATCCCAATTTCTTTGCTTTCCTTCTCCTTTCCTTCTTCTTTTTTCTCGAGACAGGGTTTCTCTTGGAACCTGTCCTAGAACTTGCTCTATAGAACAGATTGGCCTCAAACTCAAGAGATCCACCTGCCTCTGCCTCCCAACGACTGGGATTAAAGGTGTGAGCCACCACCGGCTAGCACTGATCCTGATTTCTTGACCAGTAGTTCATGTGAGGGGGGCAGTGAGGCTTCAGAGAGTCACCTCCAAGAGAACATTTATATAGGAAAATAACACGAGTATCTCCTAAGTCCATCAGCCCTGTCATAGGTACAGAGTAAGAGACTTTGACTCCTTCCAGACCCTAGCCACAGACCTTCCCAAAGAGAGACCAAGTGGGATGTTTGGTTCTCAGTGAGTTAGCCGCCCTGGGAGACAGACAGGAATGCACTCGCTTCTCCGGTCTTAGTAAGAACAAAGAACAGAGCAGGCACTCTGGCCCACACTGTACACAGGACTGAGCCTCTGGGCTCAACGACGTGGCTCAGAACAAAGACTTCTGGACCAGGTGCTCATCAGAGGCGGGGGCTGGCATCACCCCTACCCCAAATCCCCAAGGTCTCCCAATAGGCGTGTGATGGATCGGAGGGGCCCACAGACAGCCTCTCTCTCTTCTCTGTGCCCTTCCTGTCTGGTGTGTCCCCTTCAGGGTGGTGTCACAGTCCCTCCAATGTGGCATCCTTCACGCACCTGCTTCCTCATTTACACCAGTGGTTGGCAGCTGGCTGCTGTAAACTATAATAAAATGCCTTTCCCCCCAAAATGACGGAATGTGACCAGACACGCCAGACATCATGATATTAAAGCCGTGTCAATTAATTTCTCCCCCTGCTTGATAAACGAGCCCCATTCCATCTCTTAATAATGAGGAGAGACACAAGAAAAGTTGACACTTAGTTTAATTTATTTTCTCAACTTGCCTGGTCATATTTCTTTCTGCTCTGCAGAGCCATCCAGGGCTGTAGGGAATTACAAGTGGCTGGCGCACAGGCAAGGTGGAGATCCGCGTTGAGTCAACTCGGCCTCCCTTATTCCCTCACACCACTTAATCAGGAGGGGAGAGGGACTTGGCAAGCCAGCTCACACCTGCGTCTCCTCGGCCACCTCTGGGGGCTGAGGCTGGGGAGGGGAGGCAGACAGCAGAAGCCGCGCCATCGGGTCCCTAATCTGGCTCCTGGAACTGCACAAGACCGAAGCCCCAAATTGAAATTATGCTCCGTGGGTGGTATTTGCCAGAAGGGAGCCAGTTTCTCTGCCGGAAAGGTGTTTCTCATGCCTCTTAGGCTGGAGGATGCTCAGGTCAACATCTGACCTTGAAATGTGAAGTGAGACCTCCACATGTCAGGTGGTATCTGTGAGCGTGCCAGCATATTGTGAGGACTTAGTTACAAGTTATTTTCTTCATTACAGCCACTGGAACTGGGGACTGGGCACAGATATCCCTAGACCAAGGCCTGATTGGAAGATGGGCACACACTCTGCCCCTAAACCCACCTTCTGGTGGTTCTGTCCAAGTTTCCTCTGGGTGGGGGTAAGGGAGGAGTTCGTAAAAAGCTCCCCCAGCCTCCTATCTGGGTAGTCGTGGTGGCTGAGGCACCGGCATGCTTACCCAGGTCTCTGAGATTCAGATGCGCACACATGTCTGATTATGCCCCGTTTCCCAATTCGAGCCAAGCTAAGCAGAGGTCATTTTATTTAAAAGAATCTAGAACTTAGGAAAGAGAATTTTTCAGGATTCTATCTCTCAGTGCCTAGATGCCAAGCAATAAAGGCTGTGTATGCACACGCGTATGCACACGTGTACATGCACTCACATAATTGTGTCATGTGTGCATGGGATTGTGTGTGTTAGAGGCTGAAGTTGACTGTCTTTCCTAGATTGCTCTTTATCTTTATTTTCTGAGAAGGGTCTCTCAGTGAACGTGAAGCTTATCAGTTTGGCTAGGCTGACTGGCCAATGTGTATCAGTGATCTCTGTCATCCCACCCCGGCTGGGGTACAGCCGGTATTTTACGTGGGTTTTGGGGGGAATCCAAATGTTCCTTATGCTTATGTGGCAGAAACTTTATTGAGAGCCATCTCCCCAGCTCCTTTGTGTGTGTGTCTGGGTGCACGGTGTGCACGCGCACTCTGGAAGCCATAACCAGGAGTCTCCCTCCACCTCAGATCACTGATCTTTGCCTTGCTGCCTGGAGGAAGGGTTTCTCACTGAACTGGAAGGATGGGTTTGGCTAGGCTGGCTGCAGGGCCAACAAGCTCTCAGGATCCTCCCATCTCCACCCCTGTCTCCACCCAGCGCTGAGGTTACAGGTACCTGTGGGTACCTGTGGGTATGTCCAGATTCAAGTTCAAGTCCTGATGCAGAGCAAGCACCCTTTCCCCAGCACACCAGCCCTCCAGCCTGCAAGCTCTTGAGAGAGAAGCTTCTAATCAACACACATGTCAGGAGCTTGGGGGACCAGCTGTGTCCCCTCACAACTGCAAATGGGTTCCCAGGCTGTCCCGATACAAGCTTGTGATATCAGCTACTCAGAAAGCTGAGGCAGAAGGATCCCAAGTCCAAGATTTACCTGCGCTAACTTGGTTGGCTTGGTGAGACCACCTCTAAATCAATAATCAAACAAAAGAAACCCATCCATAGGAAAGTATAAAGGGCAGATCTTGCTTCCATTCCTAGGGATGCTTTGGTTTACTAAAACCAATAACCAAGTTCTACTTCTGGAATTCAAAAATGTCCTGGGGCAGGAGAAATATTTGTTTTCTTTTTAAACCTGTGGGGGCATCCACTTGGGCCCATGAAACTGATTTACACAGGTGTACAGAGCTCTACACTGTAGGGGCAAGGACAGAGAGTTGCGGGGGCAGGGGAGGGGAGAAAAGAGATTGAGGAGGAGTAGAGGGAGACAGGCGGAGACCTCCAACCTGCCCCAAATCGCTTTTCTCTAAGAGGGGGCTCTGTCATGAATACTGATGGGGTGATTTCGAAGTGCCGGAGGTTGCAGGGAAGGGTGCCTCATTCCAGACTCTTGTTAACTGAGAGGGAAAAGGCACCTGTGGTCCAGGCCAGACAACCCCAACCTCATTTAATTCTGAGTGTGCTCCATAGCAGCAACTCTGTGAATGACACTTGTCAGGGCAGTAGATTAGTTCGCAAACCTATTTTTTTGTGCTCAGTGTTCCATTTTGGTTGGGGAAAATAGTCAGTTCTTGGCGAGAGAGACACATATTACTGCTGTTAAGTGCCAATATAAACTCTGGGACGCAGTGGTAAATTCACCAAATTAAATCGCTAGACAACTGGCTCGGATCAGGACCCCGGGAGAAGGTGCCAGGGCTGCAGCGTGCGCTCAGCAGGGTGGAGGAGGCTGAGGTCGTCCGCAGCTGTGGCAAGGACAGGAGGATATGCTGCCTGGGCTTGGAGCCTGCTCGCCTGTTTGGGGAACCACAGTGCCTGGGGAGGTCTGGGCAGGCTTCACACAGTTGCCTTACTGGAGGGTTTCCCGAGCACAGAGAGAGCAGGGCTGCTGGAAGCCTTTCTTTACGGGAGGTGTCAAAGAGGGCAACATAGCCACACCACCAAGAGTGGGGTTTACATCTGTCACCTTTCCAGAGTCATCCTCCAGCTTCATCCTGCCAGTGAGAACCTGGGAAATGGGGCGGGGGGGTTCAGTCTGCTTAATGCTCCCCAATGAGGTGAAGTAGGGAAGGGTTTAGACTTCGGAGCCTGGCAGATATATGATCCATCAGCATTTGCCCCTGTGACTTCAAGCACATTATTCAACCATTTTGACTCTCAGAAATTTCCTCTGGGAAACAGAAATAACAAAATCTACCCCACTGCCCAGGAGGAGGCTATGAAGGGCTAGCCATCCCCTACCAGCAATCAAACCATACTTGCTACAGCTTCTCCCTATACCAACCTCTCTGCCTTTAATGCCTTTAATGCCTACCCTTGCTTTTGCCCTTCCCTCATTTAAGTTTGATGATGTGTCTGTGGGGGGTGGCTGCAGTGCTCTCCTGGCCATCACGGTGGGAATAAGACTTAGAACTGAAAGACATTCAAGAGCACCCATGACTTCTAGGTCATCTTAGGAGTTTAAAGGACCCCAATGTGCTTGGCAGTTGTGGTACACGCCTTTAATGCTAGCACCTAGAACGCAGAGGCAGGAGGATCCGAGTTTGAGACTAGACCGGTCTACATAGTAAGTTACAGTACAGCCAGGGCTACACAGAGAAACCCTGTCTGGGGTGGCGGTGGTGGGGCGTGTTGCGGGTAGTGGTGAAGGCTCTAATATGTATGCATTTAGAAAAAAACAAAAAGGCATCCACTAGTCTCTGAGTGTCAAACCCAGCACTGGCCAAACTGGGTAAAGCCACGCTGGCCTGGCTGTTGTCATCTCTGTCTCCTCAGCTGCCACCTCAGCAAGCCAACACCTCTTCCGGACATGTTCCTGGGAACAGTTACTGACCACAGACCAGCCTCCAAGCTTCAGGAAAACTCACTACTTGGAAGCAGCTTTGCAAGGGCTGCCACAAATCCTCTGAACTTTATGATGAGGTGTGGCTTTAGAGCTGTGCCGATCAGCAGCCCTGACAGGATGCCCACCGCACCTTTGCCCAGTGGGTCATTTCCATCAGCATCCCCAGACCTTTGCGGCTAGAATCAGTGGCCAGGTGGTCAGAACGAGCTACCTTGCCGAATTACCACAGGGTGGGCCCAGACTGTTTCATTTTTCTGGCTGTTAAGGAGCTGTTCTTGACATCTGGAAGCCAGATCTCCCTGAGAAGCTGAGTCCAGCAGCCTGGCTTGGGTAACATCTCAACGACAGGGAATGGACAGGTTCCCAAGCTCCCCAGAGGAGGCCTGGGGTAGGGCTTCAGGGCAGGAGTGTCAGTGTGGCTGCTTGCTGCAACTCAGGTGGTTCCCCGGGCTCAGCTTGAGGGCATGCTGCAAATGCAGATTCTCAGGCCCCACCCTGGATGTACTGGACTTGAATCTGCAGGCTCCCCAGGAGATTTTATGCAAATTAAAATCGAAGAGGCACTGGTCTGGAAGAGCGACTCTCTCTAGGCAGGGACTCCTACATCAGAATCACTTAGGAAATAAATTTGAAAATGAGGCTAAGGTCCAGGTCCCAAACTGAGGGAGGTCTGGGGTAGCACCCCAGTGTCTGTGTGCGTGACCGAGGATGTGCACTGAGGGTGTAGAAACCAAACGTGTCATTTCTAGTCTTTTTTTGAAAACAACTTAAACTTCACTAACATGTGTTTATTTATTTTTTACATAGAGGTCTCACTAGATTGCTCAGGATGACCTTAAGCTGATGGGCACAAGCAATCCTCCTGCCTCAGCCTCTCAAGAAACTGAGGATGCAGGTATACATACCACCATGCCCAGACTCACTGATATTTAACATAGGGGTTGAATGGTCCTGGTCAGAAAGATGTTTAAGGCAGCAGTTTCTGAACTGATGAAGGGAGGTGGAGAGAGAGAGAGAGAGAGAGAGAGAGAGAGAGAGAGAGAGAGAGAGAGAGAGAGAGAGAGAGAGAGAGAGAGAGAGAGCGCTCAGCAGACAAAAGTTCCTGCCGCCCACCAAGCCAGACTTCCATCCCTGGGACCCACACAGCAGGAGAGAGCTGACTCCCCAGAGCTGCTCTCTGATGTCCACGCCTGTGCCACGACACAGGGATGCCAGCATGCATACACAGACAAATGAATGCGATAACAGAAATAAGCCGACGAAGAGAAAGAGGGAAAGGCATGAGACCGAGACCCCACAGGCGTGTCATCTAGTCCCTGCAGCAAGCCCAGCTGGTACCTTGGGCCATTTGCAGGTGACAGAGAGAATGTGGAGATTATGAGACTGGCTGGAAGTCATCACCTGCACTGCCACCCCAGCGCATCAAAAACAACAGGAAGAGGGCAGCCGACCCCCTTCTGTCTCTGACCTCAGCAAGACACCTACCTGTCCAGTCGCACCACACCCTCTAAGTTGTGCTCTCGTGAGCTGGGACAAGCTGGCAGCCAAAGGAGCTCAAAAGATCTGTATTGCACCAGGACTGGTGCTGCAGAGGGACACGTTCAGAGCCAGGGTTGGGGAAATATTGCCATTGTTACAAGATTTGTTGTTAAAAATGATGGAACTGGGTCATCTACCGATACTCTTATGTCTGCATACTTAGAAGACTCGGAAACAGAACTGTAAAGACTCATTTAAAAAGGAGAGAGACAGACAGAGACGTTTCAGTGGATTCTGAACCCATTTGTTAAAAATATAAAAATGCAACACTTGCTTAGTTTGCATGAAGGACTGATTGACATCAGGGAAGATGGAAATTTACAAGCTGAATCTCAACAGAATCCTTTGCATAATTGGAGGATGGGATTGGAAAATTAGTGCCATGATTTAGTTAGCACAGCAAACGCGTTCTTCCCACTGGGATCTGCGTGCCTTCTGAGATGGGTTTTTGTCAGTTATACTGGCTGCGAACCCAGTATCACAAGAGACGAAACAAGCCACACTTGTAGCTGGATCACAAAGAGTTAAAGCAAAGGAAATTCCCCCAAACAGCAAATTCCATCTTTGTTCTCACTAAAAATATGACTTTAATTATTAATAAATGAAATCCTAACTATGGCTCATTGCAAATGCATCCTATTAAATTCCTATTTTGGTAGAGTGGATAAAATATGAGATACATTAACATAGTGGTACCTGTGTATTATATATATGGAAAATTAAATAAGATAGATGGGAGATACAAGCTCTTTTTTTAAAAAAAAAAAGATTTCTTTATTTTTATTTCATGTATATGAGTGTTTGCATGCAAGTACGCATGTGCACCACGTGTGTGCCTGGTGCCTGAGGAGGCCAGGGGAGGGTATCAGATCCCATAGAACTGGAGTTACAGACAGATGTGAGCTATCATGACCAAGGAGAAGCCTTTGGACAAGAAACTCAAGGGAGCCAAGAATCAGCCCATCCCAGAATTCTTGGCCCCTATGAGCTGAGCAGTACCAAGTACTCAGAAGTATTTGGTGCAGGGAAGGGGGGGCACCACCATCCTTACGTCCTTGTAACTGAGTGCCCCCCAACCTCCTGCACATTAACCGCAGTTCTACCTGATTTGCAATAAATTTTTCATAGCATTGTATCTTCATTAAAATTTTATTCTATTAGCATTCTGAATCCAAACCACTAAGTACATAATTGCTAAAACATGTGTTAAGCGTTGACTTACGAAATGCCGGCTTTATCATACTGTTAATTAACAGAAAGTAGGATTAATACATTCACAGATCATTAGAAGCATTCAGTTCAATTTTACCAGCTCTTCGGTGGGGTGGGGGTGGCTGTCGGTGGGCAACCCCGAGACTTTAGAGCAAGGGCAGAATTATTCTCTAGGCCTGATCCATGGCCCCTCTGTGCATCCTAAGAATGCCAAGAAGAAAGCCCAGACACTGACTCAGGTTTGTTCTTACTAAAGGAAATGTTTCTAAGGCCTGGTTCCAAAGGCGCACGTAGAAGGAGGGGGTGGTCGGAAGAGAAAGCGCATTTCCGTAAGGAAGGGCGATGAGATGCTGTGGACCGGAAGAGCTTGAGTCTCGGATCTGAGAATGTGCTAGAAATCTAGTTGCGCTGTGCACTGGCTGTGTGATTTGGGGCAAGCCATTAACCTCCCTAACCCTGCTTCCCCACCTGTGAAATAGGAATCAAGACGCCGACCTCGCAGGGCTGGCACAAGGATTAAACGATAACGCGCGCTCCCGTTATCACGCTCGAGAGAGGCTGGCGCTCTTTTATAATGATTCTGTGCTTAACATTGCTCCGAAGAAGTGAGACTTGAAAATACCTCAGCTAGAAGATGTAGCTCGATTGGAAGAGTGCTTGCCCAACAGTACAAAGCCTGGGGTATGATTCCCCAGTACAACCACACAAAACGGGGTGTGGGCTGGGTATAGTGGAGCAGCCTTTCCACAGAGGTAACAGGCCTGGACTCTAATCCTGAGGTGCCAAAGCCGAGGGCTTTGGGACTCACCTTGCTGTTGTCTTTAAGAGAAGCTTGTCGCTAGACTCCTAGGCCTCTGTCTACTCTGTCCTGGGGATATATAGGGGTGTCAAGGCATGAAATGGACTGAATGACATCTCTGTTCCTAGCTGTCCAAATTGTTTTAACTTAGCCCAGTGGTTGCATTCCAGAGTCTCCAATTTTAATAACGAAGGAGTCACTCTGGTTGGGCAACAAACAAGGAGAACAAAGGAAGCCATGCCTAGAAGAGTCATGGCAGGCTGAGGTGGAAGGATGGAGCCAGGCATGGTGGCTAGGACCCACCTGGGGTTTCGGGAGCCAAGAAAAATGCTGAAGCTGGAACTGGGTCAGGGATCTAGTGAAGTCCCATATCAGACACATGAAAAGATTCTGCCGGGGAAAACGCCAACAGGTGCTTCCTTCCCTGAAGACAGTAGAGGCAGGAGACAGTGACAACCGTCATGGTGACAGCAATCAGTTTCCTCTTAGTAGAGTTGGGGAAGCAAAAAATCAAAGGCCGGTACCCAGAGAGCTGTGAATACAGGCTAGCTTCTGCCAGGCCTAAGTGAAAAGACAAGGGAGAGAGTGGCTGCATTTCCCAGCACCTCCTGGAACATCCTGACCCCAGGGCTCTCACTATTTAATAATTTAAAGGTTACCTGTGGGAAGGTCATCTGCATATGGTTTTTTGGTTACTATTTATTTATCTGGGTATGGTTGTGCTTTGCCTGCGTGTATGTGTGTGTACCAGGGCATTGGGAGCTCCTGCGACTGGAGTTACAAATGGCTATGAGCTGGAAATGGAACCTGGGTCCTAGAAGAGCAACCAGAGCTCCTAACTGTGGAGCTATTTCTCTGGTCTTGCATGTGAGTTTTTTTTGTAGGCTGTGACTAGCAAAAGCTCCGCCTCCCCACTCTTGGTCCCATGCTGGGAACTGAACATGCTAGGCAAGAGTTCCTCATTTGTAGAGAAAGTCCTAAGGCGCAGAAGTCTGGGTTTCGGGTTCAGAAGAGGCATTATAGTCTGATTTTGTAGTGGTTGTCAAGGGCTCCAGTTTGAGCAGTTGGTCCCCCAGTCTGTGGTAAAATTTCAAATGCTGTGGAGCCTTTAGCAGGTCAGGCCTGGCTGGCAGAAGCAGGTTAGTAGGGATGAACCTCTGAGGGTTACCTCCCCGGAGAGCTCCAGCCACCTGTGTCTTCTTAGTTCTGTCCACTGTCACCTGAGCAAGTCTCTCCCATCGCCATCTACCGAGACCCTCACCACACCTCCCTAGGCCCAGGAACTGAAACCCCTTTGAAACTGTGAGTCAAAATAACCCTTGGCCCACATCTGTCGCTTCTGCCAGGTCATAGCGATGGGAGAAGCTCACACGGGAGGGTTAAAAACCCTGGGCTCACAAACCAGCAGCAACCATTTTCTCATCCCAAGATGGATGCTCATCTATGAGCATGATACAGCTGGAGAAGGCTTACATGCATAGGCACACATGAAGCTTGACACAGCTCCTAGTCCTCAGATACTACCACTGTCACCTCTGGAGATCTGGTTCCCTGAAATACTGCCTTGAACAAATTATTTCATCATGGGAGGAGAGTTCCAGAAAACAGCTGCCTGCCCCAGAGAGTGACTTATAGTTCTCATGAGTGGGACAGCGTCTTCTCTCCAACCAAATGGGAGCCAAGAAGGCTGAGGAGAGAAGGGTGGATGGGTCTCAGGAGCTCTTGACTCGACACCTGGCGTAGCACTGCCCTTGAATAACGGGAGATGCTGCCAATACCTCCAGCGGCCACAGGGTACACCTGGGGACCAGGTGTGACAGCAAGGCCTGATCTTCCACCAGGAACCACCACCTCCTCTGTCTCCCACAGGAGTCAGTTTGTTCCAGGGTCCTCAGAGATGTCAGTCTGGAGACAACAGAGCTCTCCCTGACTTGAAAACCATAACAAACAGCTAAGCCCTGGAGTGGTCATTCGGCCTGCCTGGCCACAGAGGCCAGGAACTTCAATTTATTTGTGTCTGGGGCCTTAAGGAACCTCAGCTGTCATCCTTTCCTTAGTTTATTACCAAATTTCTAAAATATTACATTCTTTATTATATCCAAATTCACTTTATTGCGCTTGACAATACAGATAATCACATACCATATGCTCTAATGTTTTCAAACCAATGCATGTTGACAGCAGTTTTTATTCATGATGCATAATTCCATCCCGAGCGCACAATGCGGCATCTGAGCACCCAGCCTGGTGCTAAGACTTCTGCCTAATAACAGATTAACAACACGCGAGTTTCCCAGACACCGTCCCCTCCCTCGCCATTCTCTATTTACAATGGGGAAGGTGCACCTGAGCTGAAAACACGGGTTGATGAGAGGAGGGAGAGAGAAAAAGGAAGGGACAGGAGGGAGCCGACCACTACCCACCCACCACTCCCAGGGGGGCTCTAATGATTTGTTATTGTTCCATGCTTATGAAACTTGATATTAAAAAAGAGGACTTGGTATAGAGCCAAGCAGCCAGGCAACTAAATAGAGCAGCCACGATATGCCCCAAACTCTCATTAGGGATCTATCTTGTTTTGACTCTCCTCTAGTTATAGGCAAATATTCGTCGCTCTACCTTAGTGAGACCCTCCCTCTCTCATCCCCTGGGCATCCATCCCTTCTGTTCCCAATTAGCCCTGAGCTTTCTGGCAAAATGAACAGAGGCGAGAATGGCGCCTAGTCCCGGCATCCCAGCACCTAGCCTACAGAAAGGCTCGGCTGCCAGTGTCAACTCCAAATCTCCTCCAGTGGAGTCCTGGTGCTGCAAACGGCTGGAGCACGGAGTGGATAATGATGATCCTCCGGCCCTGCAGAGGTGCCCTGAACAAGCACTGCCATTCCACGCGTTTCCTAACTAAGCGCTTTCGTTTGCTTCGGAGAAGCACTCCAACACCTGTAAACCCATTAGGTCATGTCATACGTGGCGAGAAGGAACTTGGGGCTGTCGTCGGCAGAGAATCCACTCCGATTTGTTGATGTGCAAAGCTTTAATATAGAGATATTCGTCTCTTCCCCCTGCTGATAGGAGAGGGGACCCGGAGTGGGGCTGGAGGTGGTGAGAAGGGCGGCCCATACCCTTCTCTGTCTGCAGTGGCAGACAGGCTGCAGTTGTGCAATCATTCCCCCAGATAATGGGATTTCTAGACAAAGGGAGGGGTGCCGCAAGGACAGCCAGGGCTTCATTCGGCCTCATGCTTGGCTGTTTTTCTGAAGCTCAGCAAGGCAGTAGGTTGGAGGGCAGAAAAGAAACCACCAACAGCCTCTGGAGGACCCAGGGACTCAGCCTATTGTAAAGAAGGGCAACTGAGTAGAGGTCTCTCGCCCTATGCGATACTGCGGTTCTGAGCAATGTAAGCTGTACCTCTTTCAGCTTTCCTTCTTGGCTTACATTCTGACTCCTAGACAGCATGTTCGCTGTTTCTTTTGGTTGTTGTTGTTGTTCCATTTTTGTTTTTTCGAGACAGGGTGGTGTCCTGTCCTGTTCTGGAACTAGCTCTGTAGACCAGGCTGGCCTAGAACCCACAGAGATCTGCCTGTTTCTGCCTTCTGAGCGCTGGGATTAAAGGTGTGCGCCACCACCGCCCAGTGAGTTGCCTGTTTTGAGGGACTGGTACATTCTTTATCCTCAGGCTCTATCTCGGTCACTCACAGCCACCTAGTCAGAGAAGCTGCCTCCGTGGCCCTCCTCTTAGGGTGGTCCAATGCTGCTAACTCTTCCTACTCTCGTCTGCTCTAGCTGTTTTCAGTATGTCTTCAGTCACGTTGTCCTGGTCATCAGTCTCAGGTGGTCTGGTCTGCTATGTCACTGTCTCTCTTAGCCTGGATTTTCTGGAGTGGAGTCTGACATTCTACATACAGCCTAAGCAATATGGAGCAGTAGACACTAACTGGACATCTTACATAGTTCCTGTGGCTTTTTGGGCTGACCCATAGCCCTGATGTTCAAAGAAAAAGGATCCCATTGGCACTCGGCATCCTGAGAAGCGTCATGGCCACCCCACCCTGCCAAACTTTCATTTGCTTCCTTCTTTACAATATAAACGTTGGCTGTAACCTGATTAGAAAAACAGTGCTAGTTCTGGCCTTAGAAAAGACGGAACACGTTTATCCCATAATAAACATTAATTGGACATCTATGGTGTGGAAGAAGCTTGCCTGAGCTATTAGGTTACAATGCAGAAGATCCAGTCTCTGCCCCCAAGGCTGAAAGACAACCCGTATGTGATATTTATAAGCTTCAGATCCGTTGCCAGCCTGGCTCAACCATACCCTGCTCCTCGTCAGTACAGCCTCCAGCGGGCACTCAGTAATACAGTTTATACAGATTAGGAGGATGGTCTCCACTCTGTCTTTTTTCCTTACAAATGGGTTTTCTTTTCAAAGATCAAGTCAGTTATGAGCAAAGGTACCCAGGAACAGAACGTCTTAGAGTTTCCATTGCTGTGATAGAACACTCAAAAGCAACTTGGAGAGGAAAAGGATTATTTCAGTTTACAGCTTGTAGGGCATCATTTAAGAAGTCAGGGCAGGAACCTGGAGGCAGGAACTGATGCGGAGGCCATGGTGGTTATACACCCCAGGACTAACCACCTACCCAGGGGTGGCACCACCCACAATGGAATGGGCTTTCCCACATCCATCAATAATTAATTTAAACAATTTATTACAAGCTTGCCCATAGGGTCAGTCTGGTGGGGGCATGTTCCTCTATTGAGGTTCCTTCTTCCCAAATGACTTTAGCTTGTCAAGGTGACATCAAACAAGCCAGCACAGACCAAAGGTGAAGTTAAGAAAAGGAGACCCAGGCTGCTTCCTTGATCTCACAAGAATTTTCCTCCACATCTCCCCTGAGCCTGCTCTGGAGGGCACAGCCTGAAGATAAGAGGACAGAGAAGGATAAGCAAATCTGGGGACAGAAAGAGCAGGAAGCAAGTCAACTTTGGGACCCTGAGCCAGCCACACAGAGCCATTTCCCCTCTCTGGAAAGCCCACTGAAAAGGCTGTGTAGTGATTGAAAGTTGAGACTGGGCAAGAGTGGCTGGCAGCTCCAACCCAACACCAGGCGGAGCCAAGTCAAATTTGGTTTTGTCTCTTCTACCAACAGAACAGAATATTTCAGCCTTTAGGGCAATGGTGTCACAGAAACCCACAAATAAGACAAAGCTCTAGACCTCCCAATTAAGATCTCTCCTCAAATATACCACAGGGTGCCACAGAGGGGACAGGCAGCTAGGGTAGAAACCTATTCTGCTCGGGTCTTTTTAAAACAACCAAAACAAACCAAAATATGAAATGCCACATCTCTGGCTCTGAATCCTGAGGACACTAGCTACCTTGAAGTCAGACCACAAGCTTTGCTGTACTTGGCAGATGACAGAATGAAGGAGGTAGCTCCCTCCCTCGGGTAGGAGCCCCTGCCCTGTCTAGGGCCACTGGTTACTGCAGTGACGCCAGTACTGTGTCCTATATGTAACACATTCTGTCTTTCTTGCCCAGATGAGCACCTTCCATGAGGCTGGCGTTGGCCTTTAGTATAGAGAGCAGAGCGTGTGCGAGTCCATGGCTAGCCTCTTTGCCCGTGCCCACCCCTCTGAAGGATGGGGTTCCAAACATCCACGGATCTGTGTCCCAGACACTTGGCCCCGTCCGGCATGGTTTTCTAATGGACATGCTTATTTCATTTTATTGCAAAGGGTCATAACCAAACCGTGATCACAGAGGGTGGCAGTGGCGGAGGCCTCGGCAAAGGCTGGGGAAACACAGGGAGTTAAGTAATGCCTTGGCCATCCATATGCTCCAGTAAACCAGCAGCATGACTGGGCTGAGACAGAAGGGCAAGTGTCATGACTGGGAGACACAGCTGGACAGGGGCTGCACATCTATTTCTGAAGCTACCCACTGGGGTGGCAGTGGAGCTGCCTCCTCACAGTCTCTTCCAGGACCAGTGTCTTTCAACTTTCCCACCTAGCTCCCTTCTCTCGTCATGAGCATTAAGCATCGCCATTATTCATTCTGCAGTAAGTCACACTCCAACCTTACATATTCATGATCGCTAATCCTTCCAGCTTGCCCTCGAGGCAGGCAATGCTATTTCATTTGGACAAACAAGGAATAGGAATACTCAACAAAGTAAAGCCACTCGCCTGGGGCTTCTCTCCATAACTGAGCTGCGGAGCTGGGACGCAAGCCCAGTCAGTGCTGTCTGCGACAGCCTGTGTTTCCCTCCATTAGCCCTCAGAAGGGCAACCAGAAAACTTAGTGCCATCACGGCCCTGCACAACTTGTCACACAACAGAGGTCAAGTAACTGAAGGCCTATGCCTGTTGATATGTGTCAGGCCTAAGATGCTCCAAGGGTCTAGAACAGTGGTTTCCAGTCTCTGAGTTATGACCTCTTTGTGGCTGAACTTCCCTTTCACAGGGATGGCCTAAGACCATTGGAAAACACAAGATATTTACATTAAGATTCTTAATAGTAGCAAAATCACAGTTATGAAGTAGCGATGAAAATTATTTTATGGTTGGGGGACTGCCACAACATGAGGATGTTCTAAAGGGTTACAGCATTAGGAAGGCTGAAAACCACTGGTCTGAAGCGTGTGAGCAACACGGTACCATCTCTAGTCCCACCCCACTGGGCTGCACCATCTTGAGTACCTCACAGGACCTCCGCAGGGTCAACAGAGAGTTTAGTCTGCATGGTTCACAGCTGAATTCCCGTTTACTAGAGCTTGCACTCAATAAAAAAAAAAAAAAAAGCCAAATGCATGAATGAATCTGAAAAATGGGAATCCCAGTGATATCCTCCCTCTGTGTCTTATTAATAACACAATGTAGTAAGTCATCTTGCACAAAGCACCATGCATCAGAAGGGATCAATGCTCAGAAATTGCTGGTTATCAATACCATTATGACTTATTGTAATACCATTATTGCTACACAAGGTCATCATAAGGAACAGCATATTTGTAAGATGTAAACGCAAACGAGTATTTTTACACTAACAAACAATGAAAAAGAAGGGCAGGCAGACAGCCGTCTCCAGGGCAGACAGACAGCCGTCTCCAGGGACACAGTGAAGCCCAGCAAAGGTGCCCCAGGAGGCTCCCTCCCCTCATCTTTCCATTGGATGCACATGTGAATCTTGTGGTTGCTCTCGTCAGGGTCACTGTGCCCGTCTGGGATTCTCAGGCTGAAAAGCTGGGCATGTCCACACTTGTGAGGCGAGTCTAGCATTGGACAATGCCTCTTACCACTGCAGTTACCCAATGCCTAACAGAGCAACCTCTGCCATCGCGGCTCAGCTTAGTTAAAAATACACTTGACATCTGGGTGTGGTGGCCCATGACTTTAATCCCAAGTAGCACTCAAGGGGCCAAGGTAGGAAGATCTTTGCGAGTTTGAGGCCAGTCTGGTCTACAAAGCGAATTTAGGACAGCCAAGGCTACACAGAGAAATCCTCTTGAGAAAGAGAAAAAGTATTGTTGACCAACAGAAATCTATACAGACTTCTCTAAACCAGGATGGCAGGGGAACAGGTGTTGCCCCAGGGTTCCACAGGCTGGCAGTCAGGGCTGGGAATGGGACAAGAAGAGCTTTTTGTGCAAGAGGCTTCTCATCCCTTCCCCCAAGAGTTAACCTCCTGAGATTAAATCAATACTGGCTTAGCACCTGGGGCTGATCAGCCAGGCCTCAAGGTGACAAAATGAATAGAGATTGGCACGTTTGGAATAACTGATTCTCGGCAGCTCTCCTTCAGGAAGGAGGGCTAGTTCCTCAGGAGCCAGTGTGCTGAGGTGGTGTCCAGAGGTAGGGAAGAAAAAAAGGAAAAGAGCAAACTCACAACGAATAAGCAAAATTGGTCAAAATAACCTGTCAGCAAACCAAAAGCACAGTAAATGATGAATCGCACTTCTAGCCAATCACAACACGCCAACCCCAAAGGGCAGCACAAGAAGAAGCCAATCAGAGGTGTCCTTGTGGCAGTTTAATTTCCCTACCCCCCATAAAAAACCACTGACCCTTTTACAATAAAGAGCTTCTGCATTGAATCTTGTGGCATCTGTGTCATTTGCCTCTGCATCTCCCCACTCCCTGCTTCCCCGCAACTTGAATCATGCAACAAGCAGCAACAAACTGGCGGCCCAATGTGAATGGACCGTTTTGTTTTGCTTGCTTTTTGGATCCTCTTTATCCTCTTTTGGGCACTTTGCTTTCTCGCTTGCTGTCCCCGTCCTGACTCTTTGCCAGCATCTTGAGTTTGCCCCCTTTGGCTGTTTTCGTTGAGTTCACCCGTTTTCGCTTTCTCAGTCTTTGGCAAGTTGGAGCTTTCTTTCCATTCTCTAACCTTCCTTGCTTTACCCTGTTTGTCTTTCTGGTAAGGAACTCTTCACTGTGCGTTGGTTCGTCCAGGTACCTCCACATAAGGGCTGACCACTCAGGAGGTAGAACCAATAAAGGATCTTCTGACTGATCCTTTTTGTTTGGAGACACTGCGGCCTAACAACTTTTGCTTTCTCTTCCATCCTGTCCTTGTGTAGACTCCCTGACGGCCTGAGAACAATCTACAATTTTTGCCCAGGGCCACTGTCTGGGATTCTACGAAGGTTCTCTTGCTTTAGGCCCCCTCCCCACCTCTTCAGAGTGTGGACTTTTGAACCTTTTCTCTTCGCTTCTCTCCCTTGAAAATCCAGTTATGTGATTACCAGCTAGGAGCCATCAGGGTGGTGGCCCGTCTCTCAATTCATGGGAAAACTTTGGCCATTCCACTGTGGTCAAATCCCTTTCCCTTCCGGGATTGGAATGTTCTCCTCAGAGGGCGGCTACTTCCACTAACTTGACCCTTTCTCCTATACCCTGTCATGGGCAACCTTAAAACCTTGAGCAAAAGGTGTCCCCCATCTCATTGGAGGCCCCTCCTCCACCATATTCTGAATTCCCAACAGGGGACACAATCAAGTCACCACATAAGCATTTCCGCTCATTGTTCCCCAAGATACCTCACCCTACTGAGTCTGTCTATCCTTGGGAAGATATTCAGTCCTCTGCCCCTATGGAGGCTGGAACTAGGCCCTCGGCAATGTCATCTGTCCCTAAATTTTCCCCTCAGTGTGACCTGTAATTGCCTCCCGCCAACAGCTATCCCCCTCTACTAATCCTTCTGCCTTCCCTGTCAACGTGGGCCCCAATGCTGCCACTCAACTTTGGATCCTTACTCTACTTACAGATTTGGCCCTAATTAGACAGGCAGCTAATGAGTCAAGCCCTGACTCCCCTCATTCCGAGCAGGTACGCAGACAATGGGCCATGCGTTACAATTGGTAATGTAGCCATCCCACAACATACAGCCTTAAGTTGGCTCACAAACAAAACAGTATGGCTGGATCAGTGGCCTAGCGTGGATCCCGAATTATCAGCTTTTAAAGATTTGGTTAAGGCGCAATTGTCCCTCGGTCATATTGAACTCTGTCCAAATAATGCCAAAGACAAATTTTACTTTTGCCCCCTTTTTCATTTTACTAACTAATGCTAGTACAACAGATTTATACTGCACAACAAGCCTCTGCATACTAGGTATCTGCTGGAATCCTGAAGAAGCCTCTCGTACGGTCCTGGAACATATTCCTGCATTCTTATGGGTGCCTGTTGCCAATGTTACTCATTATCATAAGGTAGAGCTTATGAGTCCCAGTAGAATAAAGAGAGACTTTGGAATAACTGCATCAATCACCGCAGCCATCTTGCTTGCTGGAGGATCAGCCGCTACAGCCTCTCTTATTCAAACAGGAGCCACAGCCAATGCCTTAAACACAGCCATAGAACAATCAGCTGCAGCCCTAAACATACAACAGCAAATTAATGCTCACGTTCACATGGCCATTATGCATTTACAATCACAAATTGATTTATCATACAAACTTTACACTATTTGGTAAGGGCCAACTGTGATCCTCAATTTCAGTTCCTTTGCTTAATTCCATTTCAAGTTTCTAACATGTCCTTGGCCAGAGGGCAACTAAGAGATAGCTTATTGGGACCATGAAATCAAAAGTTTGTTACTCTAATACAATTTAACTCAGCACGGGCCAATCCATTGGACCTACCTACCACATTCTTTGGCCAAGTATGGGATCACATAAAATCCCTTGAAACTTGTTGCAAGGTGCCTTACGTGAGGGGTGGTGGTAGCTGCTTAAGTGTCTCCTACAGTTAAGATCCTAACAACAGCAGGTGAACAAGGCAACATTCCAGGTGTTAATGGCTATGGAGTGTGCTGAACCAAAACCTCCAAGGAAGGTGGTCCACGCTTGGTTAGTGCAAATACAGGAGACTATTTAAAGCCCTAGTTCTCCTAAAAGTCTCACGTTGCTTCTGACTTCTTGGGACCTTCTGGGGACCCAACCCTTTGAGGATTAGTAGTCAAAGACAGGTAAGAGCTGTCTGGCAGGCCAACCTAAGACAGGCACAGCCCAAAAATGCTGTGGGGGGGGGGCAGGGGGTGTTCCCAAGGTGAGGTTATAAAAATCCGTAACTCCCACTAGGCCACTCAAAAACAAACAAACAACAAACAAACGGGTGAGATGAGGCAGGGCAGAAAAAAAGCAAACTCACAATGAATAAGCAAAATAACCTGTCAAAGGATCAAAAGTACAGTAACTAATGACTCCTAGTCAATCGCAGCACACCAACTCCAATCGCCAGCACAAGAAGCCAGAGGCATTCCTGCAGCAGCTTAATTTCCCTAACCCCATAAACCCCCACCCTCTTACAATAAAAAGGTTGCTTCTGCATTGGAATCTTCTGGAATTTTTGTTGTTATCCCCATGTCTCCTCACCCCCTGCACACCCACAGCTTTGCTCTTTGCCAGCCTGCTGGTGCCCAATACCATCTTGCTTGAGCAAACTCACCATTTCTGGAGCAGGGTTAGGTTCGAAATAATTTCTCACAGCCAGACTTACTGGGACCTAAAAAGCTCTGCTGATTAAACCTCTGGATCCTCATCAGAACCTGTGACGTTCCTCCTGGTTGGTGCCAAATCCTTCACTGGTTCCCAGCAAGCTATGGCCTGAGGAGTGAATCTGAGCACACACCTGCTAGGGTCACCTGCCCCTGCCCACCCATCCTCAGATCTGCTTGTTGCATTTGTTGATGAGCTTTTCAGATACGAAACAGAGAGAAAATGTCTTTTGTCTGAACGAAGCACTCTTCTTTGGGGGCTGGGGAATATGGGTAGTTGTGGGTGGGTTGCGTTGCAGTAAGGAATATAAGTGTTTGGAAGGAGGGGGCTTGTGTCCCCCCAATTTTGGGTGCCAGAGACCCACAGTCAGCTGTGGAGCATGAATTTTCCCATGTGGCATAAGCTGCTCACCTGCCTAGCTGGAAGCAGAGAGCAAAAGAACCGAAGAGTGTCTGGATTTGCTCTTGATGTGTCGTTATTATAATTATTATTCTGTTATTATTCTACCACAGTCTTTTCAAAGCCATTCCCATAGGTTATTTCACTGTTCCCTGACAATCATCCAATGATGGCTTCAGAAGGGATGATTAGCCCCGGGTCAAGCCAAAAGGAGACAAACAACAGAGTAAAAGTCCTCTGATCTCGGCCACATGGCAAATTAAATGACAAGGACAAGAAGAGGAGTCCCTCCCTGGTCACCAGATCTCTAGTACCCAGAAGAGAAAGTGGATAAAGTGGATATGCCATCTGCGAGAAGCAGGCCTCCAAGAAGGCTGATCAGCACCTGATCCCTCTGCTGAGAAGCCTGCCCTGGACTCAGTTCATCCACGAGGCAACCAAATACAGCTGTGCCAAGGCCTGCTCTGGGCTTCACTGTGGCACAGCCACTGGCCATAGCAAGTAAAAGACTTGAAGCCACTTTAAAGTTTGCCATTTTGCAGCTGGGTGGTGGTGGTGCAACCTTTAATCGCAGTACTTGGGAGGCAGAGGCAGGTAGAGCTCAGTGAGTTCGAGGCCAGCCAGGACTGTTACAGAGAGGAAACCCTATCTCAAAACTCCCCCACACCACTCCCCCCCGCAAAAAAAAAAAAAAGAAAGAGAGAAAGCAAGTTTGCATTTTGCCCAAATCTACAGCAGGAGAGGCATCCAAAAGCTGTCCTATTGTCTAGCAATCTTTGTCCAGAAGTTCTGGGAAGAACCCAACCCCACCAACTCTCATACACGTGACTACCAGATCAGTTAATAGGACCTCCTATTAGTGAGCGTGCAGCAGGGAGGTTTAGAGGCATAGCCCTGGACAGCACACATTCCCTGCTGCCCCCACCTCCACCCCACCCAACTCAGCTCACACCCATAGAAGCATGGACATTCTGAATTCTCCCCTTTGTAACAAGCAGCTTGCTTTTCTGATAAATAGTTTAAATAAGAACTGTGGCCTTTTTACAGTGGGAACCACAATTAAATCCCCAGGCTAGCAGAATCTGTGACTGGGGACAAAAAAAAGGGCTGAAAAGGAGGGCAGGGCAGAGGCGCAACTGGGTCTCTAGAACTGTCCCCAGTCACCACGGCTCCCGGCAAAGCTTTGGAAAACTCAGATGATGAAGGTGCAGACTTGAACCCACACCATAACTCCTCCTCCAGAGAAACCTCTGGTCACAGCTTGGAGAATTGCTCCACTTAAAATATGCAGACTGCTCCGTGTAGTCTCTCTCAAATGGGGATGTATCAGAGCCAACAGGGGAGGAGGGATTCCAGAGGAGGATACCCAGGACCCCCTCGGAGACTGACTTGATGTGTGAGGTGGGGCCTGGGAATTGATAGTCTTTAAGAGTCTCCAGGTGATTCTAATTCAAATGTGATTCACCGTGTGTATAAATTTTATAGCTTTCTTCACGCAATATTATGTCATCAGCATTTCACATGTCATTTAAAAACTCTCTGTAAACATCATTTTAATGGATGTGTAATAATCCATCATATGAACGCCCTGTAATTTCCTTTCAGTTTGCTTTTGTAAGTGTTCTCCTGAGCGTGCTCTCACAGGGCTCGGCTCCTCTGCAGACTCAAGGTCTTTATCTCTCTAGGCAGGTTCGCTTCCCAAGCCCTTCCCAACCCTCGAGAGATCAGCTAGTCCGCCTGGCTCACCATGCAGATACTTAGGGAATAAGAATGGCTCTTGCACTGCTGTTTCAGGGCCTGTTTGGTCCTCTGGACTTACTGATTGAAGAACCAGATACTTCTCTTGGGAGGGTTACTGTGGTTCCATTCACCCAGAATGAAGGGCTGTGGGGCAAGATGGACTTTATTCATTTGTTTAAGCTCCTTGTTTGGAGATTCTCATGCAGTTTCCAGGAAGCTCACTGGTTTTGGACAGTCATTTACTCAAAAGGCAATTTTGAATCTTATTCTGGACCAGAAATTAGGTCAGGAGCAGCTTCCTCATCCTTCTGTATGAATTCTTTCCTCTTGCTTCTTCTAAGCATTGCGTGTTTGTAAAAGTCTGTGTGTATGTGCATGTGGGCAATGCGCACATGTATGTGTGTGTACGTGGTGGTCAAAGGTTGATATCAAGTGTCTTCTTTAATTACTCTTCCTTAGTTTTCAATACGGTGTCCTTCACTGAACCTAGAGCTCACCCATTCAGCGGGCCGGCTGTGCAGCGAGCTCCAGGAGTCTGTCTGCCTGCCTCTCCAGAGTCTGGATTACAGACACAGGCCACCATGCTCAGGCTGTCCTCACGTTTGCGCAGTAGGCGTTTTACTGACTGGCCCTCATTTAGCCTCTCTCTTCTATGCATCTTCAAAAACCCAGTACCTCCAGAAACTGGGGGCCTCACTGTGCAGGTTTTTAAGGTGTGCTGTAAGCTCCCTTCTAGAAATTAAAATTAGGTGGGTCAGGTCTTGCACAGGGAGTGGCCCAATGGAAGGATTCTCGTGGCTCTGTTCTCCAGAGGAAGGCCAATTTCCAGACGACCCACAAGCAAAACAGGAACAGACTGAGCCAGAGGTACCTTTGCTCCATCTTCTCTCCAGATGTTCTAGGAAGGGACAAACTCCTGGAGAGCAGACTGGAACCCACCTCCAACTTGCTGCTAGTTGCTTGTCATGAGGGAATTATCATGCAAGGTCCCCCTGGATCCCATCTGGGAACACCTGGACAGTTGATGACCAGAAGCATGCACCTGCAGTTACCAACATGCTTGCCAGCTAGAGCCATGCTCAGTTCCACGGACCTGATCGCTGCTCTTCTAATCCACCACTCCACCTCATCCAACCTCCCCAACCTAGCTCTGTGGGCGGAGCTTTACTGCCAAACAGATCAGATGCTTCACCCGATCCATGCTCTCCCAGGCGCACAGCCAAAAAAATAAAGTTTTAAAAGAAGCTGCAGCGTGTCAACAGTCTTCCCGAATCTGAGATAGCTCTGTGACTTTCCCCTCAGTGCCCCTTCCTGCCAGCTAGACCCAGGGGTGCTCATTTTGACCCAGTTCTCTCACCAATAAACACCATCACAGCTCTCCAGCCTCCCAGAGTTCACCTTGGGGTAAAGTCTGCCATTCCCACTCCGCAGACCATACAATGACTCTACCGCAAGCACCTTCCTCTACTTGGAACGAGGAGAGATGGGGGGCAGTAGTTAGATATTAACTGTTAGGAGCTGGGCCATGAAAAGCCACTAAGAAAACTCTAGAGTCAGAGTGATCCAATTATTTCCTACTGTGAGGGCATGGGGGCGGGGGCCTGCTTTCTACAGACTTCATATCTTGAGTCACTGGAAGAAAGACAGCCTTTGCTATTGACTGGAGAGAGATTTGAGGCTGGCGAGGGGTCAGCCACTAGATTATGCCCGTGTCTGCCCTGGGGGTCTTCAACAGATCCCCATCTTGGGTCACCGTTTTCTATCTTTCCATACTATGACAGATCATTCCAGCTCACGCTCAAATGTCTAAAGGAGAGGAATAGGACCATACAATGGCTTTAGCACAGTTAGCTTTTCAGAAAGCTTTCCCTCTAGACTCCTAGACATCTATCTTTAGAATCAGAAGGCCCATGTTCTCACCTTCTTCCCAGAGACCTGTGCGCTCCTGCTGCATTCTTGCACCCAGCTCCCACCCAAAACTGACCTTTGAGCTGGTCTGACAGGTGCAGACATGATGAAGGAACACAGTTTCTGGATCTAAACTGAGGTTTCAACCTCTGAGGCATCACTCATGGGACGTGACTGACCCTGGATACGCAGGGTGCCTTCAGTCATAAAACACAGGCACCGATATGCCTTTGTAGGGTTACTGTAGGGATTCGGGAAGGGTATTTAGTGTAATGTGACGTCTTGATCAAGGTGCTCCTGGGACTTCTATATCCTCCTCCCCCACCCCCTTCCCATAACTTGTTATGATGGGACAGACACAGATGCGGGGCCAAGCTGCTGAAGGACAAATTCATTTTGCTCTTCTTAGGGGACATGTAAGTAGATCACCTCTCAGGCATCAGTTTCATCCATTAGGAAGACACCTAACCGCCCAGTGGCTCGGCAAGTCTCAGGAGGAGCCCTGCCATTTCGTCACCTCCGGGTACAGTCCTGTTGCACGAGGCAAATATGCCTTGCTCAAGAGAGGGGACTGGCGGTCGCTGGTTAACTGCCAGTTAAGGCAGCTGCACTTTACAGTAACCCAGCATGGACAATATTATGAATGACACTTGCAAGCTGCCAGCCTGGGGACTCATTACAGTCAAGGTACAACATGGCGGCCTGCCAAGCCCCCGGCTTTCACACTCGCTATGCCAGAACATCCACACACAATTTAATTGCATTATAATTTCAAAAGTGCTTTTCAAACTGGAAAAAGGCATTCACTGATTAACCATCGAAGAGCAAAATTGTTTATGAAATTGAATACAAAAAGCTACAGAAATGTAATTGGGTCGTTCTAGCACCTAATTTTCAAGCCATTTTCCCCACTTATTTAATCACGAGATACAAAAGGAGCGACTGAATTGACTTCATACTAATTAGATTACTCCCTGCGATACTCTGGGCTTATATTCCAACTGGTTGATAGCAATGTTTTAAATGTGAACAAAAACGTCGCAGCAGCTTGTCTGCAGGACAGAGCGGATTGTTTGGAACAGACCCTCCCGTCTATTGACACGAGCGAGCATTTGTCCCCTACACCTCCCATGCTCCCTGTGCCATGTGAGTGTCCTTGGTGAGACATCACCCTCCAGGGTATCGATCAGAACAGTCCCCAAGTCCTTCTCTTCGAGCCCGGGAAGGATGGGTCTGAACATGCCTCTTCTATTAAACACTGTCGCCTCCCCAGCAGGCGCGGCTGCTGCGGAGACAGGCAGAGAAAGCCACACTCCTAATTGGCTCTGTGAGGCCCTCGGTGTGCCTCTGAACACTTCCCTCTCATTGTTTCCTAAAGCAGATGCTGGCCATGACCGGATGGGTGGCGGCCTCCCCAGCCAGCCTGCTTTCTCCTAAGTCCTCTTCTCATTTCGGCCCTGAGCTGCATGAGCTGAGCCAAATTCTCATCCCTTCAGGGCTGGAGCAAATAAAATCATTTTCAAAGCAAAGCTATACTATATCTTGTGCCCTGAAATGATACCTCAGCCTGGGCACAGGGAGAAACAGCGGACGCCTGGCCACAGCGCCTATGGGCACATCCACCCAACTCAGGGCATAAAGGGACCGTGTCTTACCCACCTAGAGATATTTTTCTTTTGATGGGTGGTTCAGTCTTTTCACGGTTTTTTTTTTTTTTTGGCTCATTTTAAATTTTATTCGGAGAAACATAATTGATTATATAATCAAATGTAAAATGTACATTATCAAGATATCTCAGCACTTCACAGGCCATTAATCAAGATATCTGGGGCTGTGCCAAGAGGAATTAACTTACACAGAGCCTCAAGTATGCATTGCACTGCTGTGTTTGTTTCCACGTCTAAGTGGGTCTGGGTCCTGAGAATGGAGCTCATCCTTCAAGGACCGGTGCTGCAGCTTGAGTCCCAAGGTCCTTCGCGGCACTTCTCAACTTTTCCAAGCCAGACAAAACCCAAAAGGCTGTTCTACCTTGAACCCTATCTGTAATGCTACATCTTCACACTGCCCCCGAGTTCTCGAATCTGTGAGGATATCTTTAGGGATCTACCCAAGTGCCTCAGCCATGAAGCGCGGGCGGCTGAAAGGAGGAAAAGGGATTTTTACTTCTCCTCGCTCGTCATAAATTGCTACTCTCCCTGGGAAAGTAAACAGATGTTATTTTGGAGGCAACGGGGGTATCTCATGACTACAGCCAATTTTCACCAAACCCGGGGAGTCTGGGAAAGAGAAGAATAGCAAGAAGGGACCATCTGTGTGAAATGCACCCCTCCCCTGCTCAGGGGACTAGGCAGATCCAGGACTCACTGCTCCATGGAGCTGCTCAAAGGAAACCTACTTGCCCACCCCCTGAGCCAGGCCATAGGAGGGGGTCCAAATAAATAAAACGTGTCCCTGTCTTTGGAGAGAGCCTGTCCTGAGCAGGAGAGGGTAAACAGTCCCGACACAAATTCCAGCAAAGAAGGGGCAGATGGGACAAAGGAAGGACAACGATCAGCACAGAAGGGAGAGGGGTCTTCAGGCAGGTGTCATCTGCCCATTGGTCCATCTAAGTAGACTATGGGAAAGGAGACTCCGGGCACCAGTAGGGTGGGGAGCACAGTCTGGGAGGAATGAGAGGGCAGTGTGAAGTTGAGAGGCCTTCAGATGTGTGGTGTCCAGAGGTAGGATAAGTGGTACTGCTGGGAAGACCGCCTGGAAGGGAACCACGAGAAGCCTGAAATGTCCTGCTTATCCTACAAATAATGGAAAGCCCATCTCCAACCCTTCCCCGTTCAGGAACATCTGTGGCGTGTGGGTACAGCGAACCATACAAAAACTCCTAGGATGTAAGGTGGGGAGGAGCACGGTGGAATAGCACGTACCCTGGCTCAGAGTTAAGATGTGATGGGCACACTACGGTGCAGGCTTTGCCAAGCAGCACCCCTTGAGTCTCATGGCCCTCACCTGTCAGAGAGAAATTCTGTGAGGATTAAGTAAGGCTCACATTAAATGTGCATAAGGCACTTGAGACGGCACCTGGCACTGTGGGGGTCTCCCATCAACACTTGCTGTTAATGAAATCGCTGAAACAAGGCATCCACACCGAGGTAACTAACGACCCAAGGCATTATGACTGGTACCAAGAGGCATCTGTCTGTGGAATACAGGGCTGCATGTGCGTGTAGGCAAGAGAAGAAGCAGGGTTCATGATCATACATACAGCGCCTAGGACGGGGCCACATCTTATGCGGAGCGACAGTCAGCATCAGGCATACACTTACTAAGACTCCCATGCTCTAGAGAAGAACCGCACTTAAACCCACGTGGTTTCTTGATAAAGCAGCATGCCCTGGTAGGAGTGCCACCTTCAGAATCCCCTAGGACTCAGCAGAGATTCTGGGCACCTGTGAAGTCAGTCAAGCTGGACTGAGGGATACACGCCTGGGGCTTCTGTTCTTGCCATCTTCCTGACCTTTAGTGCTTATCAGGGGTTTCCAGGCTCCCCTGCTTGGATCATGGAGGCCCAGCAACCCTAGGTCGTTTCTAACGTGAGGACCCACACATCCAGAACTGTCCCAGCTAAAGGAAAAGAATCTGGGTTCACAAAAGCAAGGGACCCAAGGTGACCTTCTGGGCTGTTCTGGGCCACTGCCCAAAAAAATGTTAGCTACTGGACATTTCTTAATTACTTTTACACTCAAACCGAGCCATCTGTGTTCTGCTGTGGCAAGGGCCACTGGTAGGGCCACAGGGGCCTCTGTGTCTTGAGACAACAGTGAGGTTGGTGGAGGGGCCGCTCAGAAAGAATGATTTGTTCTGACGCTGCGTTCAGGAAAAGTGACACGCGTCAGAGGAGACACCAGGCCCCTTCTGGCTCAGGTGGGCTGTTCAGTGGCGCGTGTAACAGGCCAGACAATGAGATCTTTGCTGAATTCCTTAACCACGGCATCCTCTGAAAGGGTAACAGGAGAATGGAAAACACTGACCCTGCAGATGGGGACAGGGTGCATCTGCACACAGAGTGGGCATGGTGTGTGTGTGTGTGTGTGTGTGTGTGTGTGTGTGTGTGTGAGAGAGAGAGAGAGAGAGAGAGAGAGAGAGAGAGAGAGAGAGAGAGAGAGACATATACATAGACATACACAGAAATAAAGAGACAGAGATACAGAGATGGAGGGAGGAGATACACTAACTAACAGTGGTCATGGTATATTAAATTTGGGATGACCGCAGGCCACACCAGGAAGGGCAGTTTGGGCCTGGAACACTACATGTAAATGCAGACGGTGCAAGGGGAGGGAAGCAGGCTTTGGGGTTCTGCACCAAACTGAACTCACTTCTCAGTTCCATGCTGGCTTTTCTGGAGACCTTGGGCAAACGCCCTATTTGTTCTCAGGTTTTTCCATCTGTAGAAAGGGACCGTCCTTCCCTGCTGCCAGAAGATGTCATGCAGACTGCTGGAGGAGATTTGTCACCGACATTCTTTCTCAGCTGTGGACCTTATATGACAATACTTAATGGCTAGTCCAATGAGCTCACTGGGGTAATAGTGACAAATCTGTTACTGGGTAGCCAACCATTTTCTGATTGGATCTGATGCCTGCTCCGGAGGAGGAAATCAATGTCTGGTGCTGTGAAGTTGCTCACGTGGATGGTGAGCATACTGCTGTTGTTTGGCTGAATAGGATATCATGGTCTGAGAAACTACCATCTAACTAACATATTTATGTTCACAGATTAATGCTCCTGTCAGCTCTGGTCAGAGAAGCCTCTTGTTGTAGTGACCAGCAGTGACTTCGGAGACTCAGAGTTGGTTAAAGTACAGAGACTGCTGACTGCAGGTAGGACATCGACAACGCCCTCTCTAAGGCTTGGAGAACAGCAAAGAGGGGACAGGAAGCGGTGAGAGCTGGAGGGAGTGGAGAAGTGCTCTAGGACGCTGGCTTCCAGGAATGGCGGACTACCTGCACATGATCTGCACAAGACTGGCCTGGCCAATCGACACCTGCCATGAAAGAGAGATGCAGCTCAGGACGCTGCTTCCATCCCCAAGGATTTATAAGCAGTTGATGGGAGAGGGAAAGATACTTTCTTCAGGGGTGTAGCTACTAGTAAGGTACACATGCTCTGGTAAGTAACATATTGTGACGGACATGTACACACACACACACACACACGCACACGCGCACACACACACACACACACGTATAGAAGAGGGGCTAGTAACTGGAAGAGGACAGTCAATAGCTGGTGTGGTGTGGGAGGGGGAAAAGAGGGTAACCAGGAGATAAATATGATCAAAATACATTATATACACATATGAAAATACCATAATGAAACATTATGTAAACTTAGCAGACGCTAAAAAACAAAACAAAACAAAAAACAGATGGCTTGACCTCACAGGGTTGGGAAGAGAAATCCAACCGAGCGAATGCACCACAAGTGCAGTATCAGAGAGGACAGCACTTTCCACAGGAGGAGCAGCTATGCCACTACACAGCACAGCAGAGCCTGCAGGGCCTGCAGCCACCAGTATGAAACCCTTTGCACAATTTACAAACCATTCAGGCTAGGGGCCTGACCTGTCGGTGCATGTACAGAGTTAGTGCATGTAAGTACAGTGACTGCATGCTTTGATGGTAGTGAAATACGAATACAAGTATTTCCCCCCAATAGACTCTTTATAAAAGATGTCTTTTCTTTACTCCCCAGAGGGCTGGCCAACATGTGCCGCAGGGGTGCACTCTATTGGGAAGCTGGTTCACCGCCATCCGGCAGGATAACACTGCTCTAAGAAGGCCCCGCCATACAGCTCTGTATGCCTAAAGACAGTCACAGAGAGCCAGCTACCAAACCTGGAATCATTTGCCAGCACTCTGGGATGCTGAGCTCTTGGCTCACAGCACTGCTTACTGAATGTACAGATGGATGGACTGGAGATAGATGGGTGGATGAGTGGATGGATGGATGGATGGATGGGCAGGGCTATGGATGAAGATGGCGGCTATAATTGGGAATGCCTACCTGTCAGGCTTTCTATATGCTCCCATTTATAATCTATAGCAATTATCATCTGAAGAAGTATTTTTTGTTATTTGCTTGTTTTTCTGGTTGTCCTGGAACTTGCTCTGTAGACCAGGCTGGCTTCAAACTCCCAGAGATCTGCCTGCCTCTGCCCCCACAAGAGCCAGGGCTAAAGGCTTGTGCTACCATGCCTGGCTTTGAAGAAGTATTCTTAACCCCACTTTATAGATAGGGACACTGAGAGTGACAGAAGGAAAGAGGATTACATACATATACAGAAAGGACTTTAATATGAACTCAGCCTTATTGGGCTCCAGAGCTGCAAATTCAAATGATGAACGAACCAGCCCTCTCCTGAACCTGAAACAAATCTTAGGCATAACTTCTTAACCTATACAGTTCCAACCAGAACTGCTGTCAGATCCCTCTCAGGATAAAAGGGTGCTGCCTCCGAATGGTGACATGTGCCACCACTTTTCAGAGTGCCAGGCTGTATGTGTGTCCTACTTTCTGTCCTCCTGTGTCCATCAAGCAAGGCAGCAGCTCTCACCTGACCATGGGGACTGATGGGGTTCCTGTCTTCCCAGCCCACTCCTATAGGAACAAGAAAGGCTTGCCTGCTTCCCTGAAGCCAACAGAACAGGGCTGAATTCTTCACACGGAATTGGGTACCAAAGACAACTTGCTGGGCAGGGCTGTGTCTCCTATCATTTTTACCAAGGCCTAAGTTAGGCAAGTACTAATTCTGTCTCATGAACCTTGTTTCCTCAACTCATTCACTCACTCTAGGGCCCAACAGCAGGGCCCAAAAGGGAACAAATGATCTTTATTTATAGTCCCACATTGCTAATCATGTTTTAACAAAGACAGGCCTCGGGCCATTTATAGAGTGCCCATCTTCCCTCAGAAGGCCATGTGGTGCCCAGAAATGGCAGTGCTGACTGGACGTAATTAGAGGAGGTGACTATGCCAACCATGGCCATGAAGGGTTTCTCTCTGTCATTTAAGCATGTCCTTTCCCCTTCGTTTAAAACTGCACCGTCAGGTGCCCATACTAGAAGAAGGCGGCGAGCCCCATCTCCAGAACTCCTGAAACACAGGAGGGTACTCGAAGAGGATGCCCACTCTTATGCCCTTGTCCTTCTTGACAAAATGTACCATGGATAAGTGCTGTGGAGGGCAAAGGGAGCTGCTGAATAGCCGTGCTGGGACCCGAGGAGCTGGCTCTGGAATGCTGATCACCTGCTGACTTTGCCAACACCTAGAAGAAAACTCAGTGCCCAAGAAAACAGTGGATGTTTTACCCCATTAAATCTGACCAAGACTGTGGTTGTTTCTCCTTGATCTATGCAGGCTGTCAACTGGGGTGTTGGTCATCCCATAAGACATAAATAGAGAGTGGTTTGGGGAGAACAAAGAGCCACGGAGCCTTGTCTTACAGTGGATAGACCGGTCTATGGCTGCGGGGACAGTAAGCCTGTGGTTGGGTGCGTACTTTGCCAGGAAGAGTCTGTGCAGATCAGAAAGTGACTTAGAAGTGAGCTGGGCGGTGCCGACATTACTGAATTCATCCCCAACCATGTTAATCTTGGGCAAGATAGAGGCTTGGCCCCAAGAGAGAGCCTTGACTCTATCCTGATGCCTTGGAAAAGCCTCTGGCTCCTGCTTGCTTCCTGTGTTGATTTTTTTGGTTTTGTTTTTCCCTAGAATATTTCTGGTCTCAAGAGAAGCAACACAAATTAATCTAGTTATCAACTCTTGCCCTCTTCCTGGAGGGAGCATATTAAGAAAGCAAGGATACCCAACCCCCATCCTCGGCCCCACACCAGCCTGCCCCTCCATGGGATCTGTCAGCCTGGCCCTGCTGAGGAAGAGAAGTGTTTGCAGCACCGTGGTCCTGGCTGACCTCATCTCTTCATTCCCAGAAAGATGATGTGCAGGCATGCTGCCCGTTTCCTGTTTTCTCACTCCTCGGGCAGAGATGAGGTGTGCTTCTGTAGAGTACCCTCCATATCCCAAGGGTGCCCTCAACTCCACTTACCAAATGATCCTAGACAAGACACTCCACCATCTCTAGCTCTCTCTGCCCATCTGGGAAACAGGGAGACCACTCACTTGCCAAGGTGGCCATGACAGTATATACCCCCAAACACCAATACGGGCTGACACTGCACACATATGAATCAGTGAGGAAGCACCTAGAAAGAAACTTAATTAATTTCTCCCATGAGAGCTGCAAGCTATGGAGACTGGACAGTGGAAGAGCTTTGGGGATGCCAAGCTTCTCCAATCTCTGAGTAAAGGAGCTGGGCCTAGAGATACCTCCCTCTAATACCAGCCAGACAGCAGGCTGAGGCCGTTTAGGGTGAGTTTGAGGCTAGCCTGGGCGCATCAGGGAGACCCTATGAAACTTAGAAATGGTGTGGATCTCTTTCTCGATGTCACAGGTCACTGCTTAGTTTTGCTCTTACTAGTGAGATGGCAGAAGTACACTTGATGGCCACGAGACAACCAGCTACTTCGTCAACTTGGGAAGTCAGCCCCACAAAGGCCACATGTGTTCTTCCTATCTGAGTCCTGTGACCAGAAGGTTGTGATGCCATACCCTCAGTTCCCTTCTGTCGATGCAACAATGTTCTACCTCACAGCACCATGTCCCTCAGGCTGTCCATCTCAAGGAAGATGTACTCTTGCATTTCTAACTGATGTCTCGAGGAAATAACGAGATGTCAATACTTCAACATTACATTACAACTTCCCTGCAGATCTAGAGGAAGAAGAAATGAGTTACGACGAGCAAACCAAACTAAATACAGTTTGGAATTGAAAAAGTGGCCAAGGAAATCAGGAGGGGGAAAGAGAGCAAGCCAGACCTAAACGGATTATCAATCATTTCCTTTTAGGGCAAGCTCTGCTGCAACTTAATCAATTGCTATTGGTTCTCAAATTCAATGAGAAAACTGATACTGTAGGGAGAAGGGAAAAGAAGCTGATAAACCCCGTTTATCATGACACTCTCGATGGATACTAGAGAATAAACCCCACTCAGTTCAAGCCCGATTCCAAGTTTATCAATATGAAAGAAATTCAAAAGCAACAAAACTCGGACAATGTCTTAGCTTGAACACTGAGGGCAAAGCGCAAGGCCTGCTCTCCTCCAGGTGGTCCTGAGACATGGTGTTTAGTAGTCACGACACGAAATGCTAAGTCTGAGGCTGGACAACCTGTCCTGCCTATAGGGGACGGGGACTCCAGGTGGGATTCAAGAAGGTGGCTGTGTGACCCTGGGACCTCCAAAGACAGAAACATCTGTTGTCATAGCAACCTGGTGGGTCTGACTTATCACCACCCATCCAGTTAGTAAGTAAATAACAAGCACCTACTACATTCCAGGTACTGGAGATGGGAAGGAGACAGAACACGACTCCTGCCCTTCAGGTCTTACATGAGCCAGGGGGTTCAGAGTAAACAAAAGATGGCAGGAATGTCAGGAAGGCACAGCAGGAGGAAGGGGCACACACCTTCAGGCTCTGGGGAGTTGGCCCAAGGACAGGGAAGGGAAGATTCAAGGTTGAGAGATAGCTTAGTATTTAAGGAGCCAGGAGGCAGCAGGTAGGCCACTTCTTATCTGCGGCATCCTGGAGGCCAGGCTGGGGCGCCTGGAAACAACAGGATCTGAGTGACAGCTCTGAGTGAGCCCTCTGAAAGGAGAAAGAGGGGAGGCCTGTAGGCAGGCTTGAGGGCAGAGTGACCCCCATAGCTGCAGGTCCCATCCTGGGATATATTCCAGAGGACTGGGTGAATCCTCAGGTGCGGCTGAGTCCCTGGGTACTCTCCTCCCAGCAGGTGGGTGGGGGCTGGGAGGCTCAGGCTAGCAAGCTCACCTCCACTTAGGGTGCTCTTCAGCCCCGCACCCTCCATGCACAGAACTTTAAAGCATGAACAGCAGCCTAAACCTAAACCGTCAGTGTTCAAAGGGAAACAGCATGGGAGACATACAGAGGAGAGAATGACAATTACCTAGGCAGGAGGGAACAGGACAGATGAGAGTCTGTTCAAGCAGGGTGCAGAAGCCCAAGCTTGGGCACCACAGACAAACTTGGGTTCAAATCCCAGTTTGAGTACCCACTAGAAAGTTCCTTTAACCTCCCTGTTCCTCCACCTGGGAAACAGGCACATCTATACTGACCGAGGTCAGCATGGAGGTGATGTGAGGCCGAACAAGGGGCAAGATCAGCCTGCTTCTCATACACGGGGGTTGCTTCCCATACCGGATGGAAGGCAGGTGCAGAACAGTCTCTAGCACCAAGCAAGTGCATGCATGTAGACTTGTTGAGGAGGGGGAAAACAGATCAGGACGCAAAGCTCCAGACTCATCAGAGCAACTGGCAGCAGATGCCGTCAGCGCTTAGCAACGATGCTGCTCGCTGTACTTGATAGAGGGTGACTTTGCAAGCAGCAAGGCTCTCTAGCAATGCTCTGTAAAACTATAAATTTACTTTGAGAGCACCAAGTCTAATTACCTCGCCAAGACTCTTTGCATTTTTAAGAACCATCCCCCCCTCCTTAAACTCTTGATCATAAGGACCCTTGTTAGCAATACTTGGTGTAGGTCTTGTTTCGCCTGTTGCCGTGGCAACAAAGCAGTGTTTACCAGCCCTTCCAGGCTGGTACATCTTTATTAGCACCCGATCCCATGAGGAGCAGGAAGCAGTGCCGAGGTTTAAAGAGCATTAATCCCCTTAAGCTTTGCAAACCTCTCTAGTTAGGGAGCCCAGAAAGGGGGGAAATTGAGGTCTCTGCCATTTGCAGGGCCCTCCTAGAATTGTTAAGCCGACATGAAGCACCAGATGCGGGGGGTGGGGGGGACTTATCTCTTTGGGGCTTCATTTTCAATTTCTTCTTCAACTTCACAAGAGACAAACTTGTGGGTTGCTTTTGCTTTACAAGAAAAGTTTCCAATCCGTCCATCACAGAAGGGCCGCTGGCTCTTTTCTCATGGCCTCTCTGGCCATGCTGCTCTCTCCAGATAAATGCAACTTTCAAAAGCAGTTATCTCCTGGCCAGGCAGAAGGACAGCCACAAAGGCTGCTGGCTGGGCTGCACCCTCCTCTCTGGCCCTCTGTGATGAGAATGAACAGGAGATTCAGAGCAAAGATAGATTCTAGTGTATTTCAAGAATTTGCGGGAAGGAAGAGAGGTAGAAAAGGGAAGGAAGAAGAGAAGAAAGGGAAGGAGGCAGAGGGACAGAGGCATAGAGAGGGATAAAGAGAAAGAGGGACAGAGAGAGGGACAGAGAGAGAGAGAGAGAGAGACTGAGATTGATCTAACCTCAAAAAGCAGCTTAAGGCAGTCCACCCATCTCTTTACCCTTTGCCTGTCTTGGAAGGTTTTTCAAAGTCAGCACCAGGGCCTTCTAAGGAGGGAGCAGGGGAAGAACCGGTTCCCAGTCCCCCTCCTACCAAATCTCCCTCATCTTTTATTGCAGAAAAATCAAAAGCCAGCTAGGGATCCAGGAAGACCTGTGGCTGAAGCTTGAAAAATTATGCAAGCGAAAGCCGTTATGCTAACCTCCGATTAAGCTTCCCAAACAGCTCTCAAAGGGGGCAGTTTTGAGCTAGCTGAGCCTAGTGTCCTCTGAGCTCCTCAGCTCCGAGCTCTCAGTCCAGTTCAATCACAGCCGCTTAGCTGAAGAGCACAGCCATTAGAAGCCTGGGAGGTGGGAGGTGGGGAGCGACTGTCTCCAGGCAAAAGGCCTCATTTGCAACCAGGCAATTTCTGGTCCTACTTTGCAGTATACCAAGGGCTTTCCATTATTTCCAGTGGATCTACAAAATTCTTAAAACAGAAGGAAAAACAAACCAACCACCCACAAACCGTTGAGACCCCTCTGCTTTATTGTGGAGGGATAAAGAGCTCATTCAAAGACCAGTATCAGCCAGTCAAGAGGCAAGATTCCCCAATTCCAAATTTGCGATAGCTTGGTTTTTCTCCACCACCAATTCTACAACTATGCCGTCACTGGGCTGTCTCCACTGGTGTGCCCACCGGCTTCCTAAAAGCAATTCAAATGTCTTCTGACGCTTACAAATGAGTGAAACAGACCAAAACTGTGAACAATGAATGACCAAAGAAAGAAGGGAGTGAACGGTGTCACAGGGTGAGATGTCAGAGGTCAGAGAACCTGAAAAACCAGTAACCCTATGGTTGTAGATGAACTTCAAGTTTCTGTTGGACAGGACACAAGGAAACTCACCCAACTGTCAAAGACAGGGAGTTGCTTTTGGGAATAGGACTTAAGACTCCCAGGTTCAGGGAAGGTCAAGGCCCTTCAGACAAAGGCACAACACTCCAGACTAGTACCTCCTGGTATCTGGCTTGTCACTTCATGTCTAGCCTAGCTAGGGTCTGGACTCATAGGGCAGTGAGGCAGTCGGGTCAGGGTTCAGGCTTAGCTCCCAGGACCCTTGCAGAGTGGACTTGAGAATTACAGGCTAATGGCTCTGAGCTTAGATAGTGGCAACTCCTTCATGAACTAAGCGTGCTGTTCTGTGTCACACACAGTATAAACCTCAAGGTATGGTGGCTCAGTCACGGTGGAAATATGTGCAGTGACATGCTGAAGGCAATATGCCCAGGGTCTTCTGGAGCTAGGACATCAGATGCTAGGAGAAGGCTGCAATAGTCAGGGTACCAAGAGGTGTAGGAGACAGTATTTCTGGAAGGTGACAGAGAAGGTGAGCTGATGGCCTGATCATGGTGATGGGATGAGCGGGGACTGGAGGTACAGCTACTGCTGATTTGCCTCTTCTGCAGGAGCATGCGCATCTCTCTTGGCACCTAGCTGGAGACCCCACTGTTCCCAGCCTTGCATCTGCAGCCTGTACACTTCTCTACCTCCGGAGCCTGGTGCAAGCCCCTTACGCACAGCACATGGGCCATCAGACATCTTGTTATTAACTTCAAGTCTTGCTTCAGACATCTTGTTATTAACTTCAAGTCTGTGTGTGAGGCACCAGTGGGGTGAGGGAGGGAGGTAAAAATGCCGGCATGCACACGAGTACCTGGTGGGTGCATCAAGAATCAAAACACTGAGATAAGCCTGTATTGTCGGTGTCTACTCTTGGCTGAAGGTCAGTTTCCAGCTCAATTGTGATCTACCCTTAGGCTACCACCAATATGCCTTTGGCACCCAGCTACGGACTCTCTATTATCCCCTTCTCCCTCCAGCAACTTCATGAGGCTCAGACAGCAACCCTAGTCTACAGTCTACCACCCTCCCCTGTCAGTATGCAGCCTGTAGGAAACTGAGCCCTTGCTGACTTGCTTAGCTTATAAATTTTGATTGAATGGGAAATTCCACTTGAGCCAGGCATGTAGTACATGGCTACAATCCCTGCATTCAGGAGGCTGAGTCAGGAGGACTGCCAGGAGTTCAAGGCCAGCCTGGGTTACACAGTGAGATTTTGTGGGAGGGAGACGAGAGAAGGAGAGAGGGAGGGAGGGATGGAGGGAGGGAGGGAGAGACAGAGACACACACACACACACACAGAGAGAGAGAGGGGGGGAGGGAGAGAAAGAGGAGAGGAAAAGGAAAGACATAGATAGAACTGTAAAGCCAGCCACTTGGAAGATTGAGGCAAGAAGATTACAAGTTCAAGGCTCATCTGGGCAACTAAAGGAGACACTATCTCACAATAAATTTGTGGAAACACATTAAGGATGTAGTTGAGTGATACAGTGCTTGCCTGTCATGCAGGAGGTCCTAAGTTTAATCCCTAGTACAATAAAAAGGAAGGGAAAGGAAAGGAAGGGAATGCAAGGGAAGGGAGGAGAGAGGAGGGAAGCAGAAAGGCAGAAATGAAGAGAGGAGATAGATCTGACAGGAGGCGGAGGGCTGTGAGCATGTGCACTAGCCTCGCAAACCACAGCCCTGTTCTGAGCTCTCCAGCAAGAGGGAAGCTGCCCTGAGAGGCCTTCCTGTCTGTGAGGATAATTTCCATCACTGGCCAGCAAGGATTAAGACTCAGAGAAACAAAGGCAAGGGGAAGGGAGAGAAGAGAAAGAGCAGAGAGAGTGCATTCAGCTTTTGGCCTACAATGATTTTATGCTTATACTTACTTTCAGAAAAGGCCAAAAAGGCACACATAAAAAAATTAAAGACAGAAAACAAGACATAACTTTCTTCCCCTGTGACCCCAAAGGACTTCAAACATGGTTGCTTTGGACCATATGAAAGCACAGTATGGGGGCAGTGGGTGCCCCCCGCCCCCCAAGACCCACTGTGGACCTGGTTTTCCCACACCAAGGACACCTGGGTTGGTGGCTGGGCTTTATACTCCCTAGGTCACAGCTGTGCCCTTAGTCACGTCTCCTGCTTGCCAGCCAGGCATCCAATCCCACTCTGGGCTTAGTTCAGAGGCTCCGCCCCCACCTCCAGGGGGGAGGGTTCCGGCTGGCTCAGCAGAGTTGTGCTCCCCAACTGAGGCAGGCGGGCAGGAGAGCAGGGGTGGCCTGACCTCCCAGAGGTGACCCTGGCCAGTGGAGAGGATGCTGTTCCTGCTCAGGTGCCAAGGTTTCAAACACTAGGAAGCCAATGGCAGGTTCTTCTTTCCTCCACTCTGCAGGGCCCTGCATGTCAGTTCATCCTAGCCAGCTGCAGGGGCCTTCACTCAAGCACATAAACCAAAAGTCCATCGTGGGGGATCAGGGAGTTACCACCCAGCAGGGCTGCTTGGCTCAGAGCTGGCACTGGCTGTGTGACCTTGGCTAAGTGACTTAATGTGTTGGAGCATCAGTCACCCATCAGATAAGCGGGACGGCAGACTGTCAATGTTAATTTCAGAATGTACACAGTCTGTCTGTCTCTCCCCTAAAAAATTTAAAGGCGGATGATTTTAGAGCTGAGGACACAGAGGTGGGGAGGAAAGCAGCCCAGATGCTGCCATAATGGAGTTATGGCAGCGAGGCACAACCAGAAACGGGGCGGGGGAGACCAGGACTCCAGCTCCATACACACAATCAAGGCCTTAACTGCCTACATAGCGGGCGCCGCAAAAGGCAACTTATTTGCTGCAGAGCAGAGGCCAGCTTCTTTCCTGGACCATCAACACCCCCAGGGCAGGAAGCATGCACACAGAACAGGCCAGGTCTCAGACGGAGCTCTGCACGATTAGACACTTAATTTATGCTCTGGAGCAGCTCTGTCTGACGCAGTCCAAAGCTGGGGGGTCTCTGTGTGGGCAGACCACTTCCAGGGCTGGAGAGAATTAGCTACTGTGAAGTCCAAACAGCATTTTAGGGGGAGATTATTTCCTTATAGGCAGCCGTAGGAAGTCAAAGAAATGAAGTGAGCACACATGGATGCCTTCATGTCAACATGCTGCTCATTAGAGTGCCCCTCTTCCCTGGGGTTACACTGAAGAATCTTTTAGAAGGTCAGATGGCCATGGAACCCGGGAACCCGAGGCCGTGGCTTCCTGCTGAAGTACAGTCTAAGAGCATTCTTCTCTTTCCCACCCCCTCATGTTCTCCTCAACTTATTGGGCCCTGGTGTTTACAGCTCACTACACCACAAATCTTTATTTCCCGTCACCCACTGGCCCAAGCTGTCCCCACTCCCTGTTTCTCCCAGACAAGTTAATAAGACGGAAGGCTCCCTAGAGGCCTGGAGCCGGCAAGCATTATCACTTGGAAGCGAGGCAGAAATCCTGACACATCGGAAATGACTTCAAGCCTATTAATTACCCTTTCTTCTTTGGCAGATCTTTTGAAAGAAAGCTTGACAAATTGAAAGGAAGGCTAGTACTGCCTCTCCGCCCCAATTAAGCCCCCACTCCCACCCTAGTAACACAGATCTGATTTCTGCCCTCTCTAAAGAAACAAAAACACACCGAATTTTCATACTGGTACCCACTCCAGTTCCCAGTGCCCCCTCCCCCATGAGCTCCTCTTTACAGTAAAGACCTGGAGACCCTCAGCGATGGAAGCAGAGAGGTGTGGACAGGGATCTGGTCTCCCCGGGACCCGCACTGACTGTGGAGCCCTCTGCACTCTAGGGGGGAGGAGGAGATCTGCAGTCACGAGCCTTGGACTTCTCTTCCCTGCATCTGCAGTGACACTTTTAGGCCCTAGAGATGCAGCATCTTTCATCAGACCTGGTGGGCAAGTCTTGCCTTCAAATATGGATTCTAGTCCCCTGGCCTGTCTGGCGCTCCACTGCAGCCCAAGCCCCTGCTGGAGCTCTGCACTGGTGGCCGACTGTCCTCCCTACATCCCATCATGCACCTTGTCCTCCCTTTTCAGGTTTAGGGCCAGTGGGGCTGTTAAGAGAGCAGAGCTATAAACTGGGCCCCGTTCACCACCCCTCTACTCACGGTCATCACTCCCCATCTCAGCCCGGCCCTCTCCCCGTGTTCCCAATGCTAGGTCCTTGCCCATTCACCTCATCAGAATGCTTTCCCAGGATTCTCTGCCTCCCAACTCAAATGGCTCCTTCTCAAGGTGGCCACTCCCAAGCACCGACCTGAGGGAAGCAGAAACCTCACCATCATTACCTGCTGCATCCTCTCCTTAGAACTCAGCAGTACCAGAAATACCCCCACCCCCAGTGGCAGTGGAGACTGAACCCACGCTGGACAAGCAAGTACTCGTATCACTGAGTTACACCCCCAGCCCTGAAATGATGGATGCACATCCTTCTACCCCAGAGGACAGGAGCTCACAGCAGGCTAGAATTTGGTTTACCTTCTTTCCTTGAAGTACTGCTAGACACCAGTACAGTGCCTGGAACATAGAGAGTGTCTAGTGGGCCCAAACCTGAGCGGCTGTCTATAACACAAAGTCAAGGTCCTCAGGCATAGGATGAACCGCTACAACTAGACCTAGGCTATCACTCTGTCCCAGAGCTAGAGGCCACATTCTGTCACTGGGGGAGCCAAGAAGAGCACTTAGATGGGCTAGCACACCCAGGCCCTGCTCTAGGAAAAACCAGAAAAAGCAACGTCAAACTAGATCCATCAGATTCCCCAACGACCCTGGAGAGCCCTTGACCACTGTCCACACAGCCTTGCAAGGGCGAGCTGGACCTGTATCCCATGCCTGGCTTTGACAGAGGCAAGGACCACCCACCAGCGCTCTGTTTTCACGGTACATAGTCACCGTATCTCATTTTAAACTCTAACAAAATCTTTAAGCCATTACCTCGGAAATCATCATTAAATCATTTGTTCTTTTTTATTAGCATCCCAGTAATTAAAGAGAATCATATTTCAGAAATCTTCAGCTGCACTTATCAAAACCCACCCTCCAACCAATCAATTAGTATTACAATAACCACGGTCCCTTGTTGCCGCTGCTATTAGCATTTTGATTGAATGTCTGCTGCAAAGTGACTGGGAACAGAAGATTGTGCTCAGAAAGTAACGTTTCTTTATTCGTCACCACTGAGCCTTGTCTGGTTGTCTCAAGTCTCCACTCAAAAAGAGACAAGACGGTTCCTAAAAGCAGTCATTTTAATCATGGATTATATTTTCATGAGGTGTTTGATAAACTGGCTTTCATGGCTCTGGAGTCACCAGCTCCTCACAGGGCCCTCCCACTGGCTGTGGCCTCAGCACCGAGGAGCCAAACTCCACCCCGGCTGTCTCACACTGATGGGAAGATGAGGGGCCCTTCTGCTGCCTCGCTCTCCCCCACCCCCATCATCTAGGACCATAAATACCAGGTCATCACAAATTGACCCTTCAGGAGACTCAGATCTAATAATGTCTGCGCCAGAGCAGGCGGTGGCCACGGTTACTGCCACGGAAGACCATCATTATACGGCCGCTTTTCCACCAGGCACTTGGAAAACGTGTCAAGCTAACATTCAGACTCAAATCCTTCAGTCATCGTAATAATAAAAGAGCCAGTCAGTATAGAGATGGGTTAACGAGGTCTATTATGGGGAGAGAATGGCTGTCTTCAAGTCACAGAAATTAACAAGAGTTCATTAAATCATTCTATAACAATATAAACGGCCTGCTCTATCAGATGGTTCTACTTCCTGATGCCCCACACCCTATCATGGATGCCCTCTATGGATAAACGAAGATCACTTGGCACACTATGCAACCAAACTGACTCTCTAACTCAGTCTTCCTCTAGTCAGACACCAGAGCTTTTTGAACTAAAGGAGACTCTGTTTAAACAGGGCAGGTCACAGAAGTGGGGTGATTGGAACTGGAAAGACATTTGTGCTAAATGATAATTATGGCAGCTGTCAAAATGGTACCTGTCAATCTCTCTCTGTCCATACACCCCATTCACCTATCAATCCCATCCATCCATGCATCCATCCATCCACCTGCCCATCCATCCATCCATCCATCCATCCGTCCATCATCCATCCATCCATCCACTCTTCCATCCACCTACTCATTTATCTACCACCTATTCATCTACTTCATCTAGTTCCAATCCACAGCAAAGTATTTGCATAAACTTCTTCTTCAGGGTGGATGACCTTGGCCTAAGAAACCTCTTACTGTTCCAATTGCCCACTGCCCAGCCCCTGGTACAACATGCAACTCCAAAGGGCATCACAAGGCTATAGTAATACTTCATTAAAATTGTAAAAAGCCTTCTAGAATCCAGAAAACTAAAAAAGTACTACTAGTTTCCCATGAAAATCTTTCCCTTTTTCTCAGCTCAGTCTCCTTTTCCTCCTCCCCAGCTCTTGTCTCTACCTTGGCTGCCAGCCAAGACTTTATAATAGTGTCAGGTAGCAATTTCATTTTTAAAATGCTCTTATCAAGGATTTAAGGTGAAAGATAAGAACAGCTCAGTAAATCTTCATAAAGGAGCATAGTGCGAGGTGTAGCATTTTACAAATCAAAACAGTTAACAAAATGAAAAGGCAAGGGCAGGGAAACAAAGTGAGTTAAGCAGGGGCTGAGAAGGGGAGAGGCGGGGCCACATTAAATACAAAGATCACCTTTCAGACTCCCAAGCTCCCTTTGGTAATGGCCTTGGCATATTTGCTAAGGATGGCATGAACAGTCCAATTTCCATTTTAAAATAGGATGTTTTTAGACGGCATATATATTGTCAAGCCATTATACACACTTAACTGGGGGCTTTCATCGAAGTCATCTGACCTGCAGCATGTGTTGCTAACATCACTGCTTCATTATTTATCAACTCAATTTCTTCATGGAATGACTAATAACACTGCCGCAGCTGCTCTCCTTCTCCCGCCCCAGCTGCTCCCGCCCTGGCAGCAGCAAGAGTTGCTAGCTACCTGCTACTTTGCTAAAGAACCTTAGAGAAAACAAAAAAAACAAAAACAAAACCTAGCAGAGGAATGAACCCGGGAGATGCTTGTATAGATGGACCGTTTCTGAGGAACCACTACTGGGGAAGGTTAGCTCCACCACTCAAGACTAGGCAATAGGATCTAGAAGAATCTCAGTTCTACAAACAAGGAACCATGCATTTAAAACATAAAATACACAGAGCAGGAGCTTGTTGGTTTATGCCTGTTAACTTAGCACCGGGGAAGTTGAGGCAGGCGATTCAAGAGTGCAAGGCAAGTCTGAGCTATATGAGAGACTCTGCCTCAAAATACAATAAATGTATAACGGCAGGACAAGGAACTACACACCTTTAATCGCAGCACTTTGGAGGCAGAGGCAGGTGGATCTCTATGAGTTGGAGGCCAGCCTGGTCTAAGCAGTATGACCCTGTCTTAAAAAAAAAAAAAAAAAAAAAAAGCAAACAAAAAATATGAAGTTGAATTGGTAGCTCATTTGGTAAAGTGCTGGCCTCGAGGATATAATTTTGATCCCTAGAACCCATGTATAAAAAGGCAGGCATGGCAGCATGTACTTGTACTTATATTCCAGTGTTGGAAAGTCAGAGCCAAACCCTACCTTTAAGAAAAGAGAAAAAAAGTTGACTCGAGGCACAGCACTTGATGTTACCCTCTGGCCCTCACATGGACCTGAGATCAATCCTCTGTGCACACATCCATCTTCTCTCTCTCTCTCTCTCTCTCTCTCTCTCTCTCTCTCTCTCTCTCTCTCTCTCACACACACACACACACACACACACACAGACACACACAGAGGCAGGGGTGCTTGTGAACAGGTACCTATCTTTCTAATTTCTAATTTGATTTTCTTTAACCTTTGATTACAGGGATTTTTAACAAGGACTACACAAAACTCACACACACATACTCTTCCACTTCCACACCCTCATTGTTGCATGTGTACCCCAACACACACACACACTCACACACACACACACACATACACACACACACACGGCTGAGCTGAAGCCTCGAAGAGGCAACAAGCTTTGAAATCTTGGAAAATAAAATTGTTGACAGTGCTATGTACCTTAGCTCTTTCTATGTGCTTGCCAATCTCCTTGGGACTTACCTGCAAATTCATAATAAATAAAAACATGCAATTAGATTATATCACATTTACCAACGAACAATTCAATTGTCCATTAAAATCCAGTTCTAAAAATAGCATAAAAAGAAAATTATTAGGAATTGTGGGTACACGTGTTTCTGTTGTAAAACAGATTAGCACTGTGGGCAAAATACAAAGCTTCCTTTGTAAACCTTACTCCCCCACCCCCCTTTTTTGAGAGGTAAGACAGAATGAGGGAGGGAGCAAATTAAACCATAATTTTCAAGCTACATTTTTTTTTATTGTCAGTCAGAAAAAATTGCCAGGTGTTTCCAGCATCGTTTATACATAAACATACTAGCTGAATCAGGAAATCTCTTTCCACGGCAAATGAATCAACTTAATTAAAAGGAGACTACAGATGCCAAGGCCAAAGATCTTGTGTCTGTGGGGGTGTGTCTTTCTACCTGCCCTGGGAGGGAAAGCTGAGCCTGGCACAGGTCTCTGGCTAAAGCACACCTTCCTCTGGGCCAACCAGGTAGAAGCGTAGGCTGCAAGACTAAGTTGTGGGTGTGCACGCTTGTGCTGCTGTGCTCCTGTAGGTCAGAGGTCATGACTGCTATCTCCCTCAGTCACTCTCTCTCTTTTCTTCTGAGACAATGTCTCTCACTGAACCTGGGGCACAAATGACTTGGCTAGGTTGGCTGGCCAATAAGTTCTAGGGATCTACCTGTCTCTGCCTCCCAAAACTGAGGCTGTGAAGATGTGCACCTAATCTCCTACATGGGTGATGGTGGTCTGATCACGGTCCTCCGGCTTTCAGGGCAAGCACTTCACCAATGGACCTATTTCCCTAGTTCTCTATTTTTATTTTAAAACTTAAGAGACTTCTATGTATTCTAGGCTGTTTTTGAATTCATTATGTAGCTGAGGATAACCTAGAACTTCTGATCCTTTTGATTCTACTGTCCCAGTGTAGGCATGAACCACTGTCCCCAATTATGTGGTACTGGGGACTGAACCTGGGGCTTTGGACACATTAGGAAAGCACTTTAGAAACTGAATGACATCTCTAGCCCCAGGGTAGATTTTTTAAAAACCAAACCAATACTTCTGGGCTTTTTTCCAAACCACTTGTAAGCAGCAGCCCTACAGAGATGCCCAGGGCACGCCTTGTGCTTTTCTAGCAATCGAGAATTTTCACTAGCTTGTTGCTTTCCATAGGTACTGGTCCAAAAAACAGGATCCTGAGTGCAGCGCCCAGATATAGTCCAAGGTCTAGGATCTGTCTTGATAATCTATAAGGGTGCTTGGTAAGTAATTGACGCAAGAGGGGTCCCCAGGCCTGAATGCGTGCTAACATCAGCTGGGAAGGTGACAAAAGGACAAGGGTTCCCGGCCCTTAGGCTCAGGAGCTGACCTAGGGCAGGACCCAGGAATTTGGTGAGGCTTAAAAATGCCCCAGCTTGCCTGGCTGTGGTTGCTTATACCTCTAATTCTAGCACTTGGGAGGTAGAGGCAGCTGGATCTCTGTGAGTTCAAGGCCAGCCTGGTTTAAAGAGCTAGTTCAAGGACAAGATCCACAGCTACAGAGAAACTCTATCTCAAAAACAACAACAACAACAACAACAACAACAACAACAACAACAAAAGCCCCAAGTGACCCTAAAGTTGAAATCTCTGATCTAGGTGAAAGCCCTGGCTTAGCAATCACCATTCATAGCCAAGGCAGTCCTGACATGCAAACATCCAAGCTGGCTCTGGGGTTAAGCAGCTCTTGGGTTATCAGTATGGACTTGAGAGAAAAGATGAACAAGGAGGAAGGTCACAGCACGGAAACACATCCGTGCCCTCCTAAGGCAGTAGTGCCATTGGGTATCCCAGGCCCACCACAGTTCCGGTTGCTACTCCAGTGGACACACGGCAGCTGGGTGGGAGGTGGGCAGGAGCCCAGGGCTGGTGCGAAGCACAGAACAGGGGTCACTGTTGCTTCTGTGTCTATTCTGGGCCAGCATGGATGATGTCACCTCCAGCGGCAGTGGAAAGCAGGGCCATGAATCATCCATGAACTAGCCCAGCCCTCTGAGATAATAAATTGATGTCAGCACTACGCATGTCTGCTGCAGAGCTGGTGAAGAACCGGCTTTGCCTAGGGTGCTAGGGCACAGCCAGAGAGGGAGGTGCTCTCAATTATCTCCTGATACTAAGATGGGCAGCAGGTGGAGGGAGAAACTTCACATTAGGAGGGAGTGCTCAAAGACACACAACTCTCTTCACCTTTAAAACCTGGAGGTTATTGGTGTATACTGCTGGGCTTGCCAGTCACACTTGAGGATTAAAAGAACTCCATCCGTACCAGGGTGTCATTACCCATAACGGCTGTGCCTACCAGCTCCCTTACAACCAGCAATCTGTAGGTATCACCGTTCTGACCCTCCACTGCATTGATGGTGTTTAAAAGCTCACTCCGGGACTGTATTTGGCAAGCACCCCACCTGAAAGGGTTTCAGGAACAACATAGGCAAATCAACATGTCTTTCTGACAATCTCTGAAGTATCAGTTATTTTGTTGCCTGCCCCCCAACCCCGCGCGACATGCCCCATGGTGGAAGAAGAGGTACGCTGAGGTGCCAAGGCAAGGCTGTCATATACACCAGCTCCCCGGGTTCTCAAACGCTTGACATGGATGCCACTTAAGCCCATGAGTTAACACTGACAACCCCTTCAACTGATGATGAGAAAGCAGAGGCTCTGAAAAGGTCCATAAAGAAGCTGTAGTCACACAATTTGATGTTCAAACTGTAGAATTTGGAAGCAAGGAGGAGACAGGGGATGAGCTTCTACCTGCGACTGAGCAAGGACCTCATGCTAACTGACCTTCTTGGAAGAAGTGCTAGGTCTACGTTTCTCCCTTCCTTACAAAGCACTGGTACTCTGGGATGGAGGGGCCTCCCTGTCCAGCCTCTTCTCTGGTCTTGGATGAAATGAAGCGAACAGGACTTTTTCAGGCCAGGGCCAGGCCAGCCATTCTAATAATAGCCCGTTGTCTGGGAAGAGCTGTGGCTAGTAAGAAAATCCCCTCCACCCAGCCCCATTTATGGAACAGCCAAGACAGAGGCAGCTCAGTGCAGAGGTGATGATCAAGCCTGGCTGGAGCAGAGTATCTTGGAGTGACCAAGGCAGGAGCCACCATCCCCCACTCCTCTGAGTCTGTACACACCATGTACAAATTGTGCAATTGCAACTGGCTTTAAAATATTTATACAAACGTAAGGGACAGGTAGAAGAGACAGTACTGAGGGTGCTGGGTGGGGTAAAGGTTTCTTTGTTGAAAAATCTTTCTTCATGTTGATAACTACACGGGGGTGGAGTTTAAAAGTCAACATCTGACTAGGTAATGAACGTACATCATACATAAATTCAAAATCTAAATGACAAACAATCAAAAAGTGTCCCTCTACCTCTGTAGTTCTGGTCATTTGATCCCATTTCTCAGAAGCAGAATGAGTTTGCATCCGTAAGAGTATGTGTATGCATGCACACATGAAGCATAAGGATGCTTGATTGTGGCCAAAAGATGTAAGTGCCTTAGGCTAAACTAGTATTACCCTCTTATCTGGTAGATAAGGAATCCCGCAGAGAGGTAAGTAGCTCACCCAAGGCCACACAGTCCTTAGGTTACAGAACCACCAGTCCTAAGGTTCTAAGGCCAAGTGCTTATCTTATTCAGGAAGGTGGTCCAGGAAAAGTCTACTCTCAAGCAATACATGCTGTGTGCAAAGAAAAAAATATTTTAAACATTGCCCCCATCCTCAATTCAAATACAGGGGTTTTTTTGTTTAAAGAAAGGAAACCCATGTTTTTTTTTGGGGGGGGGGGAGAAAAGTGCAGATTACTGCGCACCCCCCACTTGCCGTGGGCATTCTGCACATTGAGAGCCAGGAACTCTCAGGGCAGGTCACTACAAGCAAGTCAAGCAGGGATTGATTGCCCCATCAGGAGCCATGTGGCTGGCCCCAAGTGTGAACATTTACAGTTGTATTCACGGTGGTACAGATGGGCTGCTAACTCTGGCATCCTTGGCCTGCAAACATCCAACAGCAGCTGCGGTCCAGCGCTGCTCCATCCTGCTCTCCCGGACCCATCCCAGGAACCTTTGAGGTCACGGCAGAGTAACTTCCCCTGGCTTTCTGTGACCCTTGGCTCAGCCCTCCATGGCCTGCAGAAGTGCACCGGGGTGCCAAGTTAGGAGGCGCTTTAATCAAGTCACCCACCCCGGGGTTCCATTCTCTCAGGGCCACTGCACTCTGCCCTCCCCTAGCTCCTCACAGCCGCGGCCTCTGTGGGAACAGGACCCAACAAAAGACTCTTTCTGACTCTCTACAAATACCCACTTCTGGGTCAGCGAAGTTCTGACCCCACGCCCATTCCTTCTCTGCTTCCTCCGGCCCCAGCCAGGGGAGGCAGGAAGATCTATTAGCTCACCGCCCTTTTGGTGCCAGGGCTTTTGTGCCCAGAGAAGAACTTGATGATTTTTGCCTTGGGCGAAATAAAACACAGCTCCCCCAGGAAGCCTACTGCTCCTGACTCTGCAGGCCCCACTGGCCTGGAGCGACCTCCTCCTCTGCTCTGTTGCTATGGAGTGGACAGCCATGTCCTCCTGTCTGTAGAGCAAAGCAGGTGAAAGGAAACCAAGCGACTGTGTTGATTAATATCTCAAGAGACAGCGCCGGAATGGGTGCTTCCGGAATTGAGTTACCTCAGGGAAGAAGAAAATAAATAAATAAATAATTCCAGTGTGCTCCTTGCTTTCCTGTCAGAAATAAAATTAAGGTCTCGGATCGATGTTGCCAGGGCTGGGACATCTACCGGAATCTTTAATGGCTTCTTCTACATGTTCAAATTCACATTCCCTTTCAACCCTGCCCTTTTAATTGGTTATTTGCGAGGTCATGTTTGCACCAATTTCTCAAGAAGGTTAATGGTGTTTATTTAATGAGAAAATAAAATGTGCAGACAGCTCCGAGGCTGGTATTAAATGAGGGATCTGGGTAGGAGGTTGCTGTTCTTCGCCCCACCCCTCCTTCACCCTCACTGCTGCAAGGGTGTGGGCCTGGGGGTTAAATATCTGCTTAGGGTTTAGAGGCTCCTGGGTCCCTCTCAGGATGGGGGAGTGGGGGTATATAATCAAACCAGTCCCTCACACACCCTCAGGGTCAGGACATGCTCAGCTGGGCATCTAGCAGAGGGAGAAGTGGGGCTTCAGCTACTGCTTCTCTTGAATTTAAGAGGCTCTTCCTCATTCTAACTAAAGTGTGCCCAACATGTAGCCTGCATATAACTCTGCTAACAGAGTAGCTTCAAGTACCCACAGCTGCCAGCTAAGGCTCATGTCAGCCATGCCTGGCCCCCAAGACTTCTTTTGTGTAAGTTAGATCACAAGGAGCTCAGGGGTGCTGAGTTCCTTCCTATGCCATTCTGATGACTCCTTCCTAGAGTCCTGGTTTGGCAAAGTCTTCCTTGAACAGCTGCCCGCACTGCCAACGGAGGAATGGTTCACTCTAGGAGGAGAACAGAGTTTTCGTGTACTTGCTAATGACAGCCAACTGGCAAATTTGGGAGGGGGTCGCTACATTACAGCCTAGAGTGAAGGCTGTGTGAGGGGCCTCTACTCCAACTCAGCTGCAGAATTAGTGTCAATACCAATAATGACCAGCCACTGGCTTTCAGGTTTTCAAGTAACCTGCTAATGCACCTCAAACTTTAGACAGAACTTAAGGGGTGGGGAAACATAGGTAAAGGTGATTGCGGCTGAGGCTTGACAACCTGAGTTCTGTCCCTGGATCCCAAGCAAAGGTGTAAGAACCGATCCAACTTCACGATGTTCTCATCTTGACCTCCACATGCACACTGTGGCCCACACAGCCACTGTATCTCTCTCTCTCTCTCTCATACACACACACACACACACACACACACACACACACACACACACACACACAGAGAGAGAGAGAGAGAGAGAGAGAGAGACAGAGAGACAGAGAGAGACAGAGAAATCAAAATTTTAAAGAGAGGTAGGAAAATACGACCGTCATAATTCTAGCAAGGCCAACAGGCAGGTCTTGCTCTAGACCCAACAGGTGGGCACTAGTGAACACCCTGTCGTGTTTTAATAAATGTCACCGCCAGCTGAGACTTTACCCATTCCTATCATGTTTTCAGCCCCCATCCAACAGTCCTTCTCCCAGACTTGGCCTCTTTGCCAAACATCCTTCTTAAAGACCAAGTCACACTTGAGGCTTGTGAAGCCTACTCTCTCCCCACAGGTAAATAAAATTAATTCTAGAATTGTATAAGGGAAAGAGCAATCATCTTTCCATTTTGCTTGGCATCACACACTAACAGAATGATGCTTTTATTTTTATTCTTCTCAAAACGAGATTTATGTCCTAAGCCCAGGCTGGCCTGGAACACATACTCCTTCTTTTTCAGCCTCCTGAGTACAGGGGCTCATTATTGTAGGCTAAAAAAAAAATTAATAGCATTTATGTCTCTGTGACCCTCATTTTGCACGCCTTTGGGTTTTTTCCCCCGACAAATAGGCATCAATAAACAAATAATTACAGTACCATTCTTAATCATCTTTATATGGTGTATATAAACGAGTCAATCTGGAATTGAGAGGTCAATTTCAAAAGTGAGTATCTGGCAGGTTTTCAAGACATTAAGAATTTTTTTTTCTCCTCTCCTCAGAAAAGCATTATCTTCTATCACAGCTTTGGTTACATTTTCCTGGCATCACTTTAATAAATAAACTGCTTACGCAAATTACAGAGTCCTTAAACTTGGGCCAACTGCTTTTGGGATGGAGACTGAGCAAGCTTTGAGAAAAGAGCCAAGGTCTGCGTCCAACAGCCTTGAGGTGAGCTGGCCCAAAGCAATTGCCTCTGGCTGGCTCTACCCACCCTGTATCTCTCCAGTTGTGATAAAGTGTGTCGCCCAGGGACAGGACCTCTCTGCTCTGAAGACCTGATGTGGCTGGTGCCAGGGAAGGGCCCTTTCGGTGGGGCAATGGCTGTTTGGACTGGTTATTTCTCTCCAAAGTCATTAGCATTGCATTTAGTAAGTGACTGCTAGCTGTTGGGAAAAGTCATCCATCAAGCTAATCTCTGTTTTGCTCTCAGTGTATCCTGTTCCTTTGCCTCTGGCAATGTTCCACAGCAAACAGGCCTGCTGGGTAATGGCAGCCATGGGGATCTCCAGGGCCAGAAACTATTCCCTCTCTAGCCAATCCTCCTGGCTTTGAGACACCCCGTTCATTTCCCACAAGGGACCCCAGCTGTCCAGCTCTTTCCCTGGAGGACCCAGGAGTTCAGGAGCCCAGGGTCTGAAGTCACAGGAAGGGTCAGCTAAGGTTTCCCTGGAATAACCCTCACGCTGGGGGTTCTGTTCCCTTGGAAAGAGAGGAAGGTAGATTCAACTTCAGCAGCCCACATTCCACACTTTCTACAGGGCTGAGCTTTGGAGGCTCAGAAAGAGAGCTGAGCTAGCCTCTCCCTCCCGCCAGCAAAAGAGTAAATTGAAAGGACAGAGTCTGGTTGCCTTCCTTACTTCTCCCTCAGGTGTCTGCTCCAGCCCCACCCTGGGATCAATACCTAATGCATGCCTTTAAGATCTTATCTGCCATTTGCAAGGAGAAAGCAACAAACTTGCCCCCAATGATTAAACCCTTTGATGATCTGCCCAGCATTTTCCAGGCTACCTCTAACAAGCTTTAGAGAGCAAATGAAATGACTCTGAGAAAATTTGAAAGGCCTCTCTCTCTCTCTCTCTCCCGCCCCCCCCCCCCCCGGGACACAGATAGTCTCATGGAAGACCACGGGATAAAATGACAGGCAGGAACAAAGATGGCTCTCTGCTCCCACCACCGACGTCACTTCATGTGACTTAGTTTCTCCATCTGAAAGCGAAGAGCGGCATGGAAAACAACAACGGGGGTGCAGGGAACAAACTGTGAGAAAGCAGTCTAAGCCCTGGTTGGTTCTCCCGTGTGCAGAGCTGCTTGATACAAGCCCTGCAGAGTGGCCGTGAGCTTGGGCTGCAGGTCACATAGGCTGAGCAGAAGGTCTCAGTTCTGCTACTGCTTGGGTGCATCCCTGGGCAGCTCAGTTCGCCTATGGCTATTTGTCACACGCAGTCCTTGTGCCGGCTCCCTTGCTTGCGCAGTGTTGGCTGCATCTACTGAGATGATGGACGTAGCCCATTTAGAATAGCCATGGATCTCTGACCGTGCAAATCAGGGTGGGTGTCGAGACAGGATGCTCATGCCCCTTTCAGAAATGAAGGACAGACATCCTCTATATCTTGCCCTCTGGCTGCTGGGAGTACCCCCAAGATGTCTTGCTATGGTATATCCCTTTCAAATTGCCTCAGCAGAAGAGAGCCCAGATGACACAAGCTTCCTGGATGGGAAATATCCCTGGATGGCTCATGTGGATACAGAGATGATCCCCAATCCTACCTGGGACAGGGATGGACCTCCTCATTTCTGATGTCATCATAGGACAGATTCTCCCTCTAGTCACCCCTAGTCAAGGACTCTTCCTAATAAGACTCAATTCCCTTCCCATATTCTTAGAGAAAGAAACTGCAATGGTCAGGTGCTTTCCAGGTAGAAAGTGAACCCCCAGGCACCTCTGCCCTCCCAGGTGTGTGTGTGGGGGGGGGCTTGAAGCTACAGGAAGACCAGCTTTATCTAGGGGCAAGATGAGAGCATTCCATATTGCCTAGCTCCACTGGGAGGCAGGGTCTAAACTCTCATCCCCTGCCTTCTCTCCCATGCCATTAGGGCTAGCAGGCTGGTCCTTTAGTGGATAGAAGTCAACAGCCACTCAGATTTGGCTCAGGATCATCCCTTCTCTACATGGACCCCAGGGATCAATGAATAGAGTGGCAATTAACTTGACCTCTGCTTTCTAAGGGTGAGAATGGCCCGAGTGAGCCCAGTCCATGGGCCTCAGAAGGCCAAATCCATGCCTCAGTCTCCCTGAGCAGCTGTGGCTCCTGATACACAGTGAGGTCCATGTTCCTAGGATCAGGGACAAGGCACAGCCTGGGCTCTCTACCCAACAGGGCGGGTGAGGGGCTTGAGCTATCCAACCAGGCTGTGGTGACACCTGGGCTCTTTAAGAGTTGGAGGCAGTATGAGGAGAGAGGAGTCCTCACCTTCTGCTGCAGTCACCCTTTCCCCTCCAAAAGAAGGGAGGCAGGAAGCTGAGGAGGTGAGGGTGATGAGCCAGCGCCAGTTTTCTTTCCTGAGCTTCTATCACCAATCCTAAGGCATGTTCCACCATGCCTGGGCTGTGGGAACGATGCTGGCAGACAGGACCTGTGCTGCTGCTCAGATTTAAAGGTTTTCCTCACTTTCCGAAATGCTCCAAATGCAGGCACTACCCTACTGCTAGCACTCAGCCCAAGAGAACCTTCTGGGCTGTTTGGAGGTTGGAAAACGTGTATGGGCAAAATTTCCTAACTGCACAGAAAGTACACTAGAGAGGCTAAAGCAACAGACACTGCCTTCCTGCTACACCGCCAGGCCAGCTTCGTGGCTATGCAGCCTGCATACTCTCATGTAGCCGCCATCCAGAGGCTTCCACCTCATCTCAGCGCCCTGCAGTTGCCTTGAGAGTCATCATCAGACCTGTTGAGAGACTCAACAAACCACAGAATCAGGCCTGCATCGGCTACAGGGGTTTGAACCTCTGGCAGGGGAGCTAGATGCCAAACACACGGGGCTCTGCTCTCTCTCCTGCCCCCAGAGCCCACCAGATGTCTGGACTCAATAGCAAAGATGTCCTGAATCTGGTGGGACCTCCTTCCACCTCCTAATAATGCTTATGCTCCCACTCACAGAAGGAACACAGCCCCATCTCTGCATCCTAGGTTGTCGGGTCTTTCCCCTGAAAAACCCTGGTCCTCACAAATAAGGGAAGATATTCCCATGCACATTCTCTGAGGCCAAATGGCACCTCTATCAGTGCCCAGTCATATGAAGCTTCTCTCCATGTCCTACACATGTAGGTGCATACACACACACACACACACACACACACACACACACACACACAGAGAGAGAGAGAGAGAGAGAGAGAGAGAGAGAGAGAGAGAGAGAGAGAGAGAGAGAACTTAGAAAGTAAATCATTGTGGTCCAGGTCCTGGATTTGACCTTAGATCCTAACATAAATAAGAAAAGGACACAGTCACCATGACATGGCCCAGCAACCTCCTGGGATTTTGAATTCTGACACTGACTGCTGAGAACACATTCTGATGGGATCGCTCACCCAGAAAAACCTGTTCCCCTCTGGGCACACATAGAAAGAGAGTCTGGAATCAGTAGCCTTGGGCTGGAAGTTTTGTGGGGGACTCAGAATATCCCTCTCCTGGGCCTTGGTATCTCAGCCACAGAATGGTAAAGATAGTAATCATAAGAGCTAACACTTAGGTACATTTATGCTTCACCTTATGCTTGCCAAACAACACTAGTAAAGTAAGTACTTGCCCTGGGTGGGTTTTTTGTCAAGTTCGAGTCATCTAGGAAGAGCAGCCTCAGAGGGGAAAAACCGCCTCGTCAGGCTGCCTGTAGGCAAGTCCGCGGGGCATTTTCTTGATTAACGGCAGGTGTGGGGGCACTGAGCTAACTGCAGGCAGGACCACCCCTAGGCAGCTGGGCTAAGGAAGCAGTTTAAGCCAGCCAGGAGAAAGAAGCCATTCATCAGTGTCCTTCCAGGGTCTCTGCCTCAGTTCCTGACCCGAGTTCCTCTGACGACAGACTGTTGTGGAAGTATAAATTGAAATAAACCCTTTCCTCTTCAGGGTGCTTTCGGACATGGGGGTCTTACCACAGGACTAAAAGTCCCTCAGACACTGTGGTTACCACTTCCACTTTATAAATGGAGACACGAGGGAAGCACAAAAATGTGTAGCAATTTCTCCAAAGTCAAAACAACTCTCTGACTCCCAGGATGGCTGTGGAGGTCAAAGTATGAGAGACACAGGAAAATGGTGAATTGGCTCCATATTTTAAAATTATGCATTTGTGTGTGTGTCGTATATATGCCGTACAAATGCCCACGGAAGCTATAAGCTTTGCCTGTCCTTGGACTGACTGGGGCTATAGGTGGTTGTCGGTCATCTTAGGTGGGTGCTGGGAACTGAACTGCTGCCTCTGAAACAGTAGCCAGCTCTCTTAACCACTGCGTCATCTCCCCAGCCCCTCCGCGCTTACATTCTACAGACAGAACCTCTCTCTATGTTGCCCAGGCTCTCTTGTATGTCAACATTCTGAGAAAAGGAGACTACAAGCCTGTAGCTACCATGCCCAGCGTGGTATCTAGACATCTGTAACACCAGAGACAAGGCCGATGACGACAGTAAACAATCACAAATAGCACATCATTGCACACCCACCGTCCACCCCTCCAGCTGTCTCCTCGCCTCTCTCCTTGCCCTATCCACCCAATGCTCAACTTTCCCTTCTTGAGAAAGCTGGGGAAAGCTGGGTTACCAGGCACACTAGGGCAGGATGTGCAGGTCTCTCCCCAGCCCCGCTTCACTTCTTCCTCCCTTTCACTCCGCTGCTTGCCCCAACAGGAAGGAGATACAGTCAACGCTGGGTAACTGCTTCTAATCACAGGTGACAGCCGGAATGTTAACAACGGGAGAAACATCGAAAGGCAGTAGACGTGGCAAGGAAACAGCTCTCTGGGTTGGCTCGGGGCTCCTTCCCTGGAGAACACCCCACACCCTTTCCTGCCACCCCGCTTCAGAAGCACTGCTCATCAACACCCTGCTAATAGGAACCCCAAAAACACGGCGCTTCTGGAGCACAGGAACATAGAGCACTAAGTCACAGCGTCCTCTGACTTTGCCCTCAGATGGTCCAGATTCCTCCCATTTTCCTATTCAAATCAACGATTTTCACATGTTTTGCTGGCAGGTGGAGTTGGTGAGAGTTCTCTGTTCAATACTAGGAATCCACTCCTAGGCAAAGCTCAAACACCGTGTAAATCAGTTCAAAGGTTTGTGGACCCCAGACTGAGTAAGACCCGTTTCCTATAACATCGATTGACCAGGAGGAACAAATAAATATAGCTGTCCCCTAAGCACTGGGAGGCTGACGGGACATTTCAAATCTGCAATCGCTGTAATCAGCGAAGAGATTCAAGACGAGGTTTTCCTGACTCCTCTAGCTTGTTCTGTAGGTTGACAGTCTGCCTTCTAAGCTACCTCCATCAATGCAAACTGACAGTCTGATTGAGTAATTACCATGAATAATTTCCACTAGGATCACTGAACTGAGTGCTGAGGTTGGCCAGGTGCTAAGCGAGCCAGGAGGAGAAAGGTAAGTTCAAGGAATGTGCTGGATACGGCTGCTCAGTTCAGCTGGAGTTCCCTAGCCGAAAGGGTTCGCATTGTCTGGCGTCTGGATGCACGGTGCTATGGTGGCCCTCTGTTATTAACATCCAGCCCTTTGACAGATGGCTGTGTCCACTTGCTGGCTCCTGATTCTTCCTTAGATCTTTGGTCAATGGGACAGGAGGCGAGAAGGGCTGGGGGCCGGAAGAGAATGAAGGGGCAGTTTTCTTACGCTGGGGCCATCTTACCTCTGTGCCTGTTGGTGGTTTTGTCAAACATCAGCATCGCATCCTCCACCTGAAACAGAGAAGAGAAGCTGCTTCAGGACTTCTCACAAAACACAGACATTACAAACAGATTGCATGGGGGGAAGAGAGGTGGTCTCCATTACCAATATCAGAAACCCAGACTGTGCAGGGTGAGGGAGAGGGTTCCCATCACTGAAGTAAGAGTTCCTTAAATAGAAAATATTTGTAAAAGGGAAAATAAAAACAAAACCCTCTACTTGGCATAACCTTAGTTAACATACGGTATAGTTCCCTTTAGAGTGTCTGTGTGGGGTACCCGTGGGCACCTGTGTTCACAAATACACCGCCTCCCTCCCTGCATAATTAAAAATAATCCATACCTCTTACAGAATTGCTTATTACATTATTTATAGAAATTTATTTATTTATTTGTTTGTTTGTTTATTTATTTATTCTTGGGCTTTTCAGTTGTACAAATATTCCACCCAGGTCACTACATCAGGACAACTGGCCAGCATTCCACAGAGCAAGAGGCCCTAGCTTACTTCTCTTCTGACGTAGACTTAGTTTGTTCAGTTGTAAACGACAGACTTGAGCAGTCTCACTCTGACTGGCTGGACCATGCTCCCTAAAACTCCTCGACTGAAGCCCTAATTTCTAGTACCGTATTGGTGGACTGGGTGCTTTAGTTTTAAAAAGATCTAAATTTTTTATTTATGTGTATGCACCGGTGTCTGTACGCACCGTGTGCGGACGCCTGTAGGAACAAAAAGAGGGTGTTGAATCCGTAGGAATGGAGTTACAGGGAGTTCTGAGGTGCCTGACTGGGTGCTGGGAAACCCACTTTGGGGCCTCGGCAAAAGCAATTAAGTGTGCTCTTAGTTGCCAAGCCACCTCTCCACCCAAAATTTAGATGAGGTCATTAGGGTGGGCCTAATAATACGAAGGGTGTTCTCCAATGGGAACATGAGGGCAGGGACCACAGGGCCAGGAAACCGTAGGTCAACAAGGCCTCAGGAGACACCAACTGCCTCACCTCAATCTTGGACTTCTGACTTCCTGAATAAACATACATGAGACAAATCTATTTTGGTTGTTGAACCTCTCCAGCCTGGGGTGCTTTGCTTTGGCAGCCTTAGCACATAGCACACAGATGCACAGATGCTAGGGGTCTTTCTTCTCTCATGCCCTGCAACTCTTGGGCACTTCTAGCAGTAGGACTCCATTCAGATCTCAAGAAACCACTGACAACCTACATACGGCCTCGGAATCCACTCCTGTCGTTTGTAGATCTAATCCTTTAGGCCACAAGACACATCTTTATCCCAGAGAAAACTCGTTTCGCCAGGGAGGAGTGGCAGCTAACATTGGAGGCAGGAAATAACCCAGTCGCACGGCAACACAACTGTTAGCCAGAGGACTCTGCTTGCAGCAGTCTGGGTGTGTGGATGGGGCTGGAAAGATCTTGGCACTCACTGATGTTCAAAGGCTCACAAGCAAGCTGAGGGGAGGGTGTTCAGCTAAGCCACCTGAAGAGGAATCACAGGCTATTCATTTCTCACTCCTCCTGGGTGAAACAATGAAATGAGCTTTAAAACGGTGCCTCTGGACAAACGGAATCCGTTTTTTTCTAGATTCTACCACATACAATAGCAGGCAGAGTGAAGTTCAGGCAAGAATGGGAGAGGTAGGCAAGCCAGTCTGGAAGAGCTCGGACTCACTTAAACATCCTTCTGAAGGCAGGGCTCCCTTTGTTGCTAAGCAACCCAGGCTGAACAAACAGGCTCCTGGGGCCTCACCCTTCTGGTGCCCCCACTCCTGCAGTCATTTGCTGTGGGGAGGGTAGCCTTGCCTGGTGACTCCTCCAGCAGGGAGCTGGCCCCCCTCCTCCCAGGCACCAGCTGGCAGGAGAGGTAATGCTAGTTTGAGATCACTTGAACAGGGCCTCCTTCCCTGGGCTGTTCCTGGAACCTAGGCCTTGGCAGGCTTCAAGAGTCCCCCAGACACCTGCTGAGGCCATACGCCTCCCATGCACCACCCAAGCAAACCACCATAAGATCAACCGGTGTGTTTGTACACAAAGCAGTCACACTCCAGCATATGGCATCTCAGATTCAGACCTGGGGCTGCCAGAAGAATTCAGATGCCTGGGGTGTGGGTGTGGGTAGGGGGTAAGGCCTGCGGAGAGTGCAGGTAAATGCAGCATCTGCTTCTATGCACCCATCTCCACATTTTCTGAGATGTTTGCCAAATCCTGATCTTGAACTGAAAATGCCTAACAGCGAAGGAAACAGCCTCCCTTCTGTGTTGGCCATGTCTTCATACTGAAATGCAGATCCCCGTAGGAAATAAATATTTTGAATTAAAAAAAATTTTTAAAAAAACCTGTCTTTCAGCAGTGTGTAATTGGCTCCCTGCTTCTCCTTGCTAAGTTTGCCTGCTTTCTTCTGTACCCTCCACATTCCCTTCACCCTGGTGAGCAGGGGAGGGGGATCTTTGTGTGTGTTTTGGGGGCAAGCATTGTTGTAGAGAATAGGGCTCTTTTCCCTGCAGTCCAGCTGTACAATGGGACTCTCGAAGACCTCCTGAATGGATAAAGTGTCAGGGTGCAAGAAGAATTCTATTGACACTTTACAAAATACAACATCTAAGAAGTAGCTGGAGAGAAAGAGAAAGTGGGAGGGGGATCAATATGGGTAAGTCCCAGTCCTGAGGGTTGGGGGGAACTTTTCAGGGGTTGCAAAACACTTATTAATTCAGAGAAGCCATCAATGCAATGGAAATCTGGCAGGACAGCAAGAGCCGAAACCAGGAGAATTTGAATACACAAAGGCTGAATAGAATGAAAACCGCAGCCCCACATAAGGGCCTGGTTCTCACGGTTCTAGGAGAATCAAACAGAAGCGGCTTGTGCAAGTCTCTGTTAAGGAGAAAGACGGGGCACAGTGGAGATGACTGGTGTCAGCGCCAGAGCCAGCCAACTGGTAACCATTTCAGCTTCTCTGTTCCACAGGAGCCAGTGTACATAGGTGTGCACCTGAAACTGATACAAAGGAGTTGGCTGTGCGGGCATAGGATTCCAAGAAGGGCTCAGAAGATGGGTGTGGAGTTGGGGTTGTAGTGTGATGTTGTTCTGACCTCAGGAAGAAGACATCATTAAGCCTGTGAAACACTGAGGGACATGGCCTTAGACCCAACATTTTGTGGGGACAATGTCTTGGCATGCTACCTCGCAGATTTTTTTGTACTGGAGAAGGCACCTAACTAGTCTTGGGAGTCCCCTGAAGGAGAGAGGGGAGAAGACATGAAGATAAGATGCCTCAACCTTAGGTGGCTTTGTCCCAAGCCCTGGTGTGAGCCTGGTCTGTTTGGGAGAAAAGTTTATCCCAACCACAAAAAGTCTCTAGTAATGACCCAAGGTAGCCTACCTTTAGAAATGGAAAAGAAAGGTCATAAAACTTTCAGATCAGACAGCTGGGAAGGGATGCTCTCTGACTTGAGCCTGGAAGGTCTAGCATGTGAGTTTCTGGTTGTGGAAGATTCCAATAAATCTCCCTCAGCAAGCTATGGCTATCAACGAAAGGAGAGCAGCACTGAGGGTCTCTTGGACATATTAGATTTGCCCAGAGGTGGGTGGTTCACAGACCCCTTAGGGCACCCTAGGATTTGTGTACCTATAGAGGTTCCAGATCCCATAGGTATTCCTACTGGCCTGTGGCCTCTTCCCCCCCCCCCCATACTGTTTGAATAATGAGGGCCCAGAACAGAAAGGGTGTGAATACACTATAGGGGAGAAAGCAACCTCTGGCAAGTATACTCCCATCCAGCCCCTCCTCTGCTTGCGCCTCTTCTCTCGGTACTGATCATCTAACGTCCTGAAGAGTTCACAGTGGAAACAGCAGTGGAAAAGCTGACATGGAGAAAGGTTTCTTAACCTGCCCCTGCCCCGATACAGAATGAAGCCAGTGTTAGCCCACATAATGCAAACTCTCCTTGTAGCAGTTAAACATTTGCTAACATTCCACATCAGGCTTGGTCAACCCAGTCTTAACCTAAAAATCCAGCTAGTATCAACTTCATTTACTTCTACACACCCTGCACGTCTCAGGCACTTCTACCTGCAAACCATCAGTGCTGAGGGATAATGCTCTTGAACACTGTAAAGATTTGCTACTCATTAATTTAATAAAACTCTGACTGGCCAGTAGCCAGGCAGAAAGTATAGGTGGGGCGACCAGACTAGGAGAATTCTGAGAAGAGGAAAGGCAGAGAGTCAGTCACAAGTCAGATGCAGAGGAAACAAGATGAGAAAGTCTTACTGAGAAAAGGTACTAAGCCATGTGGCTAAACATAGACAAGAATTATGGGTTAATTTAAGCTGTAAGAGCTTGTTAATAATAAGCCTGAGCTAATAGGCCAAACAGTTTATAATTAATACAAGCCTGTGTGTGTTTCTTTGGACTGAACGGCTGTGGGACCAGGCAGGACAGAAACTTCTGACTACACATCAGCCTATGTACAATCAGGAAGAAGGTCCCACAGTTCTGTTGGACAGGTCACATTAATGACCCAACACCCAGTAATTTTGTAGTTTCTCTCCCCAAAGTGAAAAAGCCTATTTCCCCATCCCTCCAAACAGGACCTGGCCGATACAATGAGCTGAAGAGAAGAGTGTATCTGTTAGGGGTCTGGCCTGGAGCAACTCAACATGCTTCCATTTGGTCTCTCTTGGACCTTGGCCATCACCATGAGGGACATGCCTGGGCTGGCCTATTAAAGGATGAGGCACACAGGGCGAAGAACAGCAAGATCAGTAAACTCCTCCCAGTGTACCCTAGACATCAGCTACTGTCTGCCACTGAGGTTCTGCAGCTTGTCACACAGCATTCTTGTGACACTAGAAAATACACCCACAATCCCTATCCTCCATACAAATAAATAACTCGAAAAGAACACCTTGCATTCAGAAGATGGAGTTTCAAATAACACCAAAGAACAAACAAAGGCAAAAAAAAAAAAAGGCAGAAGGGAAAATGCTAAAATAAGGGTCAAGCAGTAAGCCACCAGGTTCCACACAGCAAATGGAGCCTATCAGGTGGACACAGGCATTAGGATATTAGGGTGTGTAAGGACCTCTGCTTTTAAGCTTTATCCCAGCAGCAAGGGTGAACACCTAGGTCCTAGAAAAGCCAAGAGAAGACAGCAACATGTTTCTCACCAAATGAGCACCATGAACACACGGCAATCATTACTCAAAAAAGTCAGCAGGGGAAGTCATCTTAACCCTGATTTCTTCAATGAATGAGCGAACCCTGTTTCAAGTGCCTCAAACATTTGATATGAGCCAGACAGTTTTGCTGGGTGATTCTGAAGTGGTCAGATGGTACTGACTGTATCGAAAGTTTAAACTTGACTTTTCCTAGCTCATGGTGATTGAACAAGCAACCTTTAAAGTCACAATGCAGAAATGCCCATGCAAAGGGAAGTCACAAGCTTTCTTTGTCTGGTTAACTGACCTCAGTCCTCTGGACTGCCTGCTCTGCCTGGAACTTTGCAGAATTAACTTCCTGGGGTGGGGAGCTGTTGAGAAAAGGCAACCTGATTTGAGAGCATGGAAAACTTGCTCCCAGGAGAGGGCTAAAGATCAAAGAGTCGCGGTATTGACTCCGCGGGGGCCAGGTGCAGATAAGAAAGACTGACCAGGGCTGCACGGAGTCCAGGACGGGTCCAGGTTCCCATCTCAGACTCACAGGGTCTCGGGGAGTTCAAGGTGCCTCCCTCTTTGTCCCCTGGTAGCAGCTAACAAAGGAGGGAATTGTATGAGATGACCGCTAAGATCCAAGGGTGAGGATTCCACAGAGGATGCAGATGGCAGGCCGTAGAGGATGCCGGGGAAGAAGGGGAACAGGAAACAGACGACATCTGGGAGCATCAAATCCACCACTGAAAACTGTTTGCCTTTGAAAACGGCTCTGTGAGGCTGTTCCAGAACCTTGCTGTGGTCAACACAGCCCTTACTCCTCCCAGGACCCCGGCATCCACACCCACACATCATACCTATCAGAACAAAGCAAGAAACCACACTTCAAATGGTCCTTAAATCAACTGGCCAGATTCAAGGAGGGGAAAGGAAGAGGAGAAACCTCCTTTCTTCCAATGAGCCCCAGAACAAACGCCCTTAGCCTTCTCTTCCTGCTCCCACATGGATGCTTCAATGGTTAGCTTACATCAACACCCATAAATGCAGGACTGGCGATATGACAGCCCATAGGGTTTAGAGGCCTTACTACGCTCTGTAAATTCAAGGCTCTGAAGCCTAGGACCTGGTGCTGGAATCCGCGTTGTGTCAAGTGTGGGTCACTTCTGCTCCAACCGCTGTGTCCACTAAAGTGGCTCCTGCCATACACCTAATTATGTCCTTTTCTGATGCTGACCTTCTCAGTATACAATGGGGGCGGTGGTGTTAACCACTGACAGAGAGACAGCAGGCGGCAGAGGGAGCAGCCCGAACACCCCATTAAATTCATGCTGCAATTTGTATTTGTGGTTTTAGCCTTGACTGCTGCTCCTGGTAGCACCTGGAGGGCTGTTGAACACCTGTTGCCTAAGCCACCCCCTCTGGCTTGTTAAGGTTGCCTAGGGCTTACTACTGCAGGGCACCCTGCAGAAGGCCTCTTAAACTCCCTAGTGACCCAAGTTCTTAAAGGCACAGAACCCCTGTTCTAAATGGTTAAATGTAGTGGGAGGGGCCTTACTCAGAGCAGGTGTCTTAAAAATAAGCTACCTGGTATTAGTGGGCCTTGAGCTACCCAGGGGTGGGGTGCTGGACACAGAGACAAGCATGCATCCTGTTTCTTGTTCTGGTCTTAGTCTATGAAAATCGGTATTTTGTTCTAAAGTAGCCAGAAGGACCAACAACCGAATCTAGCATTGTATTTTTGAGACACTGTCTCAAAATACAGCCTAGGCTGGTTTTGAACACTTATATAGCCAAGGATGACCATGAGCTCTCGATCCTTCTACCTTCTAAGTGCTGGTATTAGAGGCTTCTGACACCATTCCTAGTTCACGAGATGGAACCTTCTGCATGCTAGACAAACACTCTCAGCGACTGTTAAATTCCCAGCTCTGAACCCAGAACTTTTAAGACAACCTAATGAAACCAAAGCTTCCTCTTCCTCTTCATATTTCCACAGAGTTATCATGGCCTTGGTCTTCATATCAGCACATGAGGAAGATATTATCATCAATTCTCTGAACCCCAGCTTTCCCACTGCTCATTCTAGAGCTGCCAAGAGCCCATGACTCTCAGCTGGTGCTCGTCTCAGGGATTCAAGCCTCTGCCCCAAGCCTCTGCCCCTCTGTCTCGTCAAGGTTCTTGCCTCCCCAGCTGCGGTCAAGAGAACTCTTTGCCACTTCTCTGTGTAGTCACCCTGGAAGGTTCCAGCAACAGAGGTGCCCTCACGACTTCTGTTCCAGTCACTGCTGCTGGATATTGCCGGTTTAATTCCAGAAATCCAACACTCTCGCTTTACCAGCCCCCAAGGACTTGTTTGTTTTTGATCCACACTTGAGTCTCCACTGAATAGCAGGAAACGAGACTTCTTGGTTTCTCCTACATCCTTTTTCTAAAATGTGGTAAAATACACGTAACATTAAATGTGCTGTTTTAATCATGTCTTTACCATTCAGCTCACAAGCACTAAGTGTATTTCCCAAACTCTTCATTAAAGGCTCGTAAGTCTTGTGGCTAGAATATTCTCCCTTCTCAAGCAGGACTGTGTTCTGTCGGTCCTATTTGTCTTACTTCTGTGTTTTTAACCCGCGTGGAATCACCCCACTTTTCCATTTTACTTATGTTAAATCAAACCCCGAAGCTCATCAGACAGAAATTACAAATGTGTGTAACAAAGGGAGACTTGTCAGGGTCCTGAAGGGATGAGACTTCCCAGAGAACCCTTCACTGGCTTGAGGCACTTTCCCTACAGGCAAGACCTCCTGTTCAGCTGATCTGAATGGAGATTCTATTAATGAAATGCACCCCCCCCATTAAAGATGAATAGCGATGGTTGTGATAGTGACCATTTACTACAGCTGAAGGGGCAATTTACAATGTTTATTAAGTTCTTGCAGAAGCTCTGCAGTGGATACTATCATACCCACTTTATAAGTTGAAGAAATTAGAGTTGTTGAGACTAAGGGACTTGGCTGGCGTATCACACATAAAACACAGTGGAGCTGGGGTAGACGACCCTTAGCTCTTGCTTTCCTTTCACTGGTCCGTTTTCTTAAGTTCCAAGAGCTTAGGGTAGTGCTACCTTAAAAGCTTCCCAAACAGTCAGAAGTGACCTTGGGGACAATGGAACAGTTGGAGGAACAGGAGGACGTGGAGGTTCCTTTCCTTGAGGCAGGCAAAATTCTAAAGCTGATCACTGGGCTCCTCCATGGTCCCAGGGCAAGAGCCGGAACTGGACGGGAGTCCTGGAAGTCAATCCAGGGCTCAGCCTGTGAGAGCTGTCTACAAGGGACAGTGGGCACTGCAGAACACACACCATGCCTTCCACCCTCGGGCTGGCAGGAAGTCTGGTGGCCACTGAGTCTCCGGTTCAGCAGACCCTCATCCTAGGTGAAGCTGGCCCAATTCCTTGACCTTCTGAGGACTTCTTTTGCTGTATCATGAACACGAACACACATCCACACGCACTGAAAAGTGGGTCACACCAAAGAACACCCACTAACAGGATCGGCATGCCCTTGGGGGAACAGTCACAAGAGGATCCATCTTGAGAGAGCGCAGTCAGCAAGAGGCTCTGAGACTCTGGTTAGAGTTAGGGCTCCCTGTCAGCTGTGTAGACAAAGACCTCATCTCTGGCAACCCCCAGCACCCAGGGAGGGGGCAGGAGGTGTTCTCTAGGGAGATCTGAGTCAGGGCGTGGAGAAGAGGTAAAGGAAGGGAGGCGGTGAGAGGGAGGTTGGGCATGAGCTGCCGGAGGAGAAGCAGTTGGATGCTGCAAGCTGACAGCTGTCACAGGGAAATGGCATCTGGCCTAACGGCCTCTCGTGTGACGTTCCTTCGAGTGGCGGCTGCTGTGTTCTGGTAACCCAGTACCGGCTTTCAGGGCCGGTTGCTGAGTGCGTGCGTGCGTGCAAGCATGCAAGTGAGCTCTGGGGGAGGGGAGTGGCAGGCAGGCTACTGAACATTCCTTTCTCCCTGTCTCCAACCTCTCCCATCAGGCCTCACCTACCGTGAAAAAGGCCCAAACCTGCCAGCTCCGGAGGAGAGAGGCCCATCATTAGGGGAGCGTTGATGTGCTGTAACAGTCTCTTGCATTCCCATTAAACAAATACTAAACTGCTAATTGCCAAAATGGATCTGCACGACTCTGACCGAACAGGGGAAGGGTTTATAATTACCAAGTGTGAAAATGCACAGCCTGTAAATAAGAACCTCATCTGTCCTAATACGGGCTGATATTGATGGGCATGAAATAAACATCAGGACCAAATGGAAAAATCATCCACATCTCCTGTGGCCAATGCAATCTCGGACGGTGACAAGCGTGGCTGCAGCCATCCGCCCGGGGAAGGAAAGGAGGGGGAGGAGAGGCATTTTGCAGGCTTGAGAAGTCCAGGTTCCAATCTCTGGTTCCAATCCCTGGGGCCATGTGCCACTTCTTTCTGCCTGCAGAACAGGGAGGGAGGCTGCACAGCTCGACGGAGGGTCTAGGGCCTGTCTGCATCTGCAAGGGTCTCCTGTGTGCCGAGCCTTGCTCTGCTCTTTCACACACAGGAGAGGGCAGATGAGAAAACAGGGCGGTGAGCACTTGGCCAAGGTGGCCAGAATTTATTCACTAAACCAATACTTACTGAGTCTTCTCCGTCTGCCCAACAGAGATGATAGCTGCAGAGCCTAAGTGAAAGGAATGTGGCATCCAAATGACCCTGAGGCTTCCTGATTTTCTGACACCTCAAGCCACGGGACCCTCCCTCCCCCACGGCCTTCCTTCCTGTGGGCTGGAAGACAGGCAGACTCTGGCCTCATAGGATTCCAGAGCCATCCACTTGCCTTGATTACAGGGAGCAAAGGAAAGAACTGCCACAGGCTCTGCGCCCCCCTACCCCCCACCCCACCAGCTTGCCATTCTGATAAATTCAGCCAGATCTTGGGAGGATTGGGTGGGGTGGGGGAGCACGTGAGAACCTACATCACTTCGGAACTATAGGCTTTGGAGTCACATCAGAGGTGACCCAGGGGCCACAGAGCACCTCTCCCTTCCCCGGGGACGAGCTGCTAGAGCTGAACACAGCAGTGGAAGCACTCAGAAGCCCGAAATAGCAGCTTCCGCCCCTCCACTGCCCAGTGTTGGCAGGAGGCAGAATTCTGTGAACTGGAGGGCGCTGAGTCCCCGAGTGAGTGCCCCACACATTCATCACTCATCCCCAAATCCTCTCGGGGTCTTAATGGAATCGGCTCCAGCTTTCTGTCCTTTGAGGGACCACCCAAAAGTCAATCTCCCTGGCACCTGGTCACAAAATCACCCCAGAGTCCTGGGCCAAAGACCCATGGGTTACTCAGTTTTAATATTGACCCCAAACCTTGTCCAAAATTAGCCAAATGAAGTGCCAAGCGACTATTTTTTTTAAGACGTTCTACACTGTTGCTTTAAAATTCCCCCAAACACCTTCAGATAATGGCTAACACAAGGCTGCTGCGAATGAAGTTCAAGTGCAGCTAGGCTAAGGGGCAGGTACTCGGTTGACTTCTCTAAGCGGACAGGAGTAAGATGGGTACCCCACCCACTCCTTGTCACATTCCAGGAGCAAACCAGCTCTCACTGGTTCTGTGGCTATAGACAACCCAGTGCGGCGACAGGAACCCAGCAGGGCCTTAAAGTCTGGGGTTCAAACTCTACTCCACCCCACCCCAACCTGTGCCGTCTGGGGAAGGCTCTGCAGGATGACTAGTTTCCTCATGTGAAAAGAGACCAATGATCATTGTTTACCTTCCCATCTGCCTTTAGAAGTAGAAATTATTGACGTAGTATCCAGGGAAGCCAGCGTGTCTGTTACAGACACAAAGCACCCAGCACCAGTAGCACGAAGCACCCAGCACCAGTACCACAGATGCTCACAGATATCCTTCAGATATGGGGTGTGTCATGGACTAACAGCCTCTGTATTGATCGTCACACAGCCTGGCCTAGGGAAATCAGTATGGACGGGGGAAGTTTAACCACACACACTTCCCCAGGTTTATGACGCACATGCACTGTATTTTAGAAGTGCAGAGGGAACGCGAGGGAAAAAACGGTGGCACATCCTAAAACGGAATGCTCCTCAACATGAAAAAGACACACGTGAACTACAGTACATAACTTGCATGTATCTCTTGGAGGAAATCATGCTGACGAGAAAAATAAACAGTATTAAAGGTTGGATGAGTCTACTTCTAGAACACGTAGAATGACAACATTATTATAGTAAGAACAGCTCGGATCTGTGTTACGAGGGTTAGGAGTGGGGCGTGTGTGTGTGTGTGTGTGTGTGTGTGTGTGTGTGTGTGTGTTTAACAACAGGATGGTGCTAAGTATGACAATGGCTAGCAGAATAATCACATCAACATTTTTCTTTCATTTTTCCCCCTCTCTCCCTCCCTCCCTCTCCCTCTCTCCCTTTCTGGTTTCTTGGGACAGGGTTTCTCAGTGTGACTCTGGCTCCTGGAACTTGCTCTGTAGACCTGGCTGGCCTGGAACTCAGAGATCTGCCCAACTCTGACTTCTGGGATTAAAGGCGTGTGAGACAGACAGACAGACAGACAGACACACATACACACACTCTTACACCAGCTCACATAAAAACTAATGATGCAATGCTGTGCAGCTACCACTGTTTCCTGGTTTTAACACCACACGATGATGACAGATGAGAGCATCATTGTGGGAAGTTAGGTGAAGGGCACACAAGAGCACTTTGTAATATATGTGAGACACACACACACACACACACATGTATTTTATCTACCAAATAAACTGAAGTTGCGTGGAAGATTATTTTTTAATAATGGTCATAATAGAAGCTTTCAGTGGTATGGAAAGGGATTACCTGCCCCAAACCATATAGGTACCTGTGACCTTTAAGTTGGCCCCTATGGCTTTAGGGTGAGGTATCCAAAGTGCCCAGTAAATTTCTTTTAAAGTGATAAAGTCAACTTAAGGACCCTACAGTCCTTCTGTGGACCCCTTGGGGTGGAAACTTCTAGACTCCTCATTAGGTCTTGTTACATGAGTATTGTCAGAGTAACTATTTTCCCCACTTCCCAAGCCATATAATTCCCTAAGGGAAAAAGAAGGGAGAAGAAAGGCCAGTACCCAACATCTAACCCGGAAAAGCAGCAAGAGTACCAACTCACTCTGCTTCAGGACCCAACAGGCAGCTTTTCCTTTCATTTATTTCTGCATCACACTCCAAGGATAAAAAGGGTGTTCTCATCACAGGAGCTGTCAATTTGCTTTAGTGCCGTGGTTTTCACCAGTTTTCGGTAAGAATGAATTACAAAGCAGGCAAATGAAATAACGCAGGGCAATCTAACATATTTCAGCGATTCAAATTGGGATGAGAGAAGAAGGAAATTAAACAAGGATGGCAGGCCACCCAGCACACCTGTGTGAAGTCTACTGGCTTGCCCCTGACCCCCCTGGTAACTGTGGGAACTGATGAAGCCCTCAGCACTCTGCTGCCAACTACGCTATCTGCCTCACCCCATCCCTTCAAATCGTGTATATATGCTGTACAACTTTTATGGTAGTTTGCTTTCTGAAGCAGAGAAATCTTGTAACCGTGGGTGAACTGTCAGGAGCGGTTCCTATAAATGCCCTGTGAAAGATCGGAGGAGCCGGAAGTCCGTCCCTATACATTTACTTCTCTCCCTCAGAAATCAACAGAGACACATGCTTCCTGTAAGCCTGGCCACACTACAAACCCTCACCGCATCAAACTTAAGGGTTCAACAACAATGGAACTTATAAACAAACAAAAGAGAACCCCAGTTTCTTCCCCAAACGGCTGCCTCTTGGGGTGATGATGCCTCCTGAAGACTTTCGGCAAATTCATCTAAATTTTTGGTTTTAATTAAATTGCCCCTCCTTCTTCTTCTTTTCTCTAGATACAGTGCTGAAGACAAGCTAAGAAAACATTAGGAACTATAGGGCCAAGATGCTCCACTAGCCTCTGGAGCCATGTGTCACTCACTACCTTTGACCATCACAGGCTCACAGGCGAGGGCATAAGGTGTGTGACAGCCCTGGGGATCAGGATATCTTTGAGCCATTGAAGTATAGTAAGCCCCTTTCCTCTGATCACCATTAATTTAAGATCAAGTGAGCCATGTGACAATGACCATGTAGTATTAATTTCTTTTCTTTCTTTTTTTCTTTCTTTCTTTTTTTTTGGTTTTTTGAGACAGGGTTTCTCTGTGGCTTTGGAGCCTGTCCTGGAACTCACTCTTGTAGACCAGGCTGGTCTCGAACTCATAGAGATCCGTCTGCCTCTGCCTCCCGAGTGCTGGGATTAAAGGCGTGTACCACCACCACCTGGTTGTAGTATCAACTTCTATAGAATGTATCTGTGTGCCAGGTTGGCTGAGCCACTTCTGGTACTGGAACTGACCCCACAGGGACAGCATCAAAAGTTCTGTCCTTCACTGGACAGAGTGCTAATAGCCTCCAAGGGCTCAAGGCTGACCAGTATCCCAGGGTGCTGGTCACCAAACAAAAATGGAACCCTAGAGCAGGCTTCATCCACTGGCTGCAGGGGCTGGTACACCCCCAGCCCCCACCTCTGGAAAGGAAGCGGCAGAGGCAGAGGAAAGCTGATCTGAGGGCCTGTAATGCCTGCTCGAATCCCAGGGACTGTGCTGAGGGCTGCAGTCCTAGAAACATGGGTATGGGTGTGGGCATAAGGTTAATAGTACGTAGGACATGTGTGCAAAGGCACAGGTCAAGGATATCGTCCTCCGGGGCTCCCCACCTTAGTTTTTGAGACAAGGTCTCTCGCTGAACCTGGAGCTAGCTCACTGATTCACCTTGGCTGGCCAGCGAACCCCCGCCTGGGATCTGCCTGTCTCGATCCCACAGCCCTAACATGGAGCTGCACACACGTGCAGCCACGCCCACCTTTCACAAGGTGCGGGGTGACCAGCACTCAGATCCTTCTTGCTTGTACGGCAGCCACCATCCTAGCTCCCACGGACCTGTTTCTAAAGGCATTGGACGGAAACACACGCCTGTCTCAGCCAGTTCCAGCCGCTTTCAGCACGGTTGTGTGGTTTTGAGAACTGTCAAGAGGGGCAGGGGATACAACGCTATCTATTTATGAGCCATATGAAAGGAATTGAGATAATTTTCTTAATTATTAGGGCACGAAGAAATGGGAAGGGGGCTCAAGGATGGGGGCCGCCACTCCCAGCACCCACCCCCGCCATGATCAAGGTTTCAGGAGCCCCAGGTGTTACTCTCCTAGGGCCGTGCACAGAGCTCGGTGGAAAAATCCGACCACACAAGGGGGTCAAAGCCCCAGAGGACTGCAACTGCAGAGGACAGGCGAGCCTCACGGGACAGAGCCAACTTAAGAATGAATCGACCGCCAGCAAACGCATGAGGAACACGCCGCTGCTGCCTCTCTTGTCTAAGACTGGAAAAGCAGGCTGAAGCAGAAGTTTAAACCAGAGGACTAACTTGATGGCGGCAGAAGGAAGTGCTGGGACAGAGAGAACGGAAGACACCGTGGTCGAGCACTTTCAAGAATGAAGCAGTTTAGGAAGGGTGGAGACAGTTTAGGAAAACCAGAAAAGTCCTGGGGAAGGGGCTCCCACATGAGGACACACAGTGTTCTTAGTGCTGCGGCCGCTGCTGCTGGGAGTCTCTCAGATTGGCATCCATGTGGGGCTGGAGTTAAGGAAGGACCATGCATCTCCTAGTGGGTACTGCGCCTCCGTGACTCCATGTCTGCTCCTTTGTGGGCCAAGCCATCTCGGCAGATGAATGCCCTCAGAATTCTCCCGGCACTTCCCTTCCGCTCAAGAGAAACGTACTTAAGACAAATGTTCTCCAGACGACTGAAATTCCCCCTCGCTCTCCATGTTTAGTTATTTATTAGGAAGCTTCAGCGAGGTTATTTTGAGACTTCCACGAGAAACAGCAATACTTAGCACTTCCAATTCATCTTCCAAGCAGTTTTCAAATGTCAGCTCATTAATCCCCAGTCCCCTTGAGAAGCTGTGTTCTGCCCATCACTCAGACTGGGAAGACAGAGGCAGCGCTGAGGGGACCCCTGCCCAAGGCTGACTGGAACCAGGTGTGTCCTCGCCTGGCCCCAGGAACTACTTTTATTGCAACGATGCTGTTCTTAGACTGGAGGACTGTGTCTAAAGGGATGGGTCTCGGCAGGAGCCCTGTGGCCTTGTCGCTTTCGGAGTTACAAAATCCTGAGGACATAGCTTCCCGGTACCTAGCAGAGGCAGGTGCCTAGCACGTGAGAACCCAGGACATCCACCCTATGGCTGTTCTCAGCAGGTGCCCGGCAGCTGGGGTCCTGCCCGCCTCTCCTTCCCGCTAGTTCATCAGCACATGTGGAGTGCTGGGGGCTCTATTCTGCTGCCCACACATCTGAGAACTGTATCATTACCTTCTAGGAAAAACCACAAGCATGGAAGAGGTCTTCTTAAGTAAAACTATGAGCTGGGCTGTGGGTCAGTGGTAGAGTCCATGTCTAGTATGCAGCAAGCCCTGGGTTAGAGCCCCGGTACTACATAAACCAGGAGCAGTGACACACGCCTGCAATTCTAGCACCAGAGAAGTACAGGCATGAATCAAGACCATCCTTGAATACATAGTCTGTTTCATGTAGTCTGAGCCACATGAGACCCTATTAAAGGGAAAAAATAAAACAAAGATTGACAGAAGCATAGTGGCACACAGGCAAAGCAAGAGTATCATGAGTTTGGGACCAGATTCTGGGCTACAAAACAGGATTCTGTCTCAAAAATAAATGAATAAACTAAAAGCTAGAGATAGATTATAGAGGGGGGAGGTATCCTCTTGTGTGGCTTCTCTTCTCTTACAAACAAACGAAAACGACCTCCACATGCCTTTGCAGCCAGCACCAAACCTTTAAGGCCCTGTGAAACAGCCAGAGCCAATGTGGCATCCAAGTGGCTTTTGCACTTATAACTTAACGAGATGGAAGATTCCTATCACTTGAGTCATTCCTGGGGCAGACAGGCAGACAGGCTGACTTCCCTGGGCCAGGACATCAACTTCCATCTACTTCCAGGTCCTAGCAGGGCCTGAACTCTGGGTTGCCTGTATCCTGCTAGGGCAGCGGATGAAGGGTGGTACTGTCACAGTGAGTGGCCTATCACTACCTGGCCCACACAGGGGGAGGGATGGGTGATGAAGCACTCAGGGTGGCCGGTCCCAATTCAGCCCTGGCTAATCTGTAGCGGCTACTCTGAAAGGGCAAATTCTCTACTGCAAGTGTCTACTAACTCACGCTGACCCTGAGATTTCATCTGGCATCAACTGGCATGGCCCCATGTCTAAAGTATAGCTAAGATCTATACTATGGCACCTCTGTCTTGGTGACAAGGAATATACTGAGATTAGACAACAAATGGTTATTGTCCCCTTCAAGAGCATCACTATGGAAGGCCCTTGGCTTGCTGAAGAAGATTTGGATTTGAGGAAGGGAGGTGGGAAGGGAGGGTGTTATTCCCTTCTAGTTTGGTCTCAAGTCATGCAAGATAACTAGTCATTATTTTTGAGTCTGATTACATTTAGATCCAAAATCAGCATAGTCAATCTTGGCCACACATCATCTGGAGCTAAGGTTGGTGATGGTTTCCAAAACTCACAGCGAATTTCAAAGGCCAAAGATTTTTTTACACAAGGAGATTTAGAGGAAGATGCCAGAGTCTGGATCTGAGTCCACAGTGAGCCCTTTGAAAACACACAAAGCAAAGGTAGGCTCTTTGGAATAAGAATATAAATATTCCTGTTTGGAAGAGGACACATTGCCTTGGTAGGAAAAGTCCTGGTCTCGATGCTTCTACACATCACAGGGGTTGAGAAACGGACACTCATATACACCATGCATACATATACAAGAGACAGAAAAATAACAACCCTCCCAAAAACCAATATAAAAGAATCTTAAATGTGAGGACTTCCTAGATCCCCATCTATGTAAGAAGCTAGGTGCAGAGGTGCTTGCTCACCTGTACCCCAGAGCTGGGGGAGGGGGTTGGTAGAGCTAGAAGGACACCCTGGCTTTGCTGCCAGCGAGTCCAGTGAATTAGTGAGTCTGGATTCGGTGAGAGGCTCTGTCTCAAAAGCTACGGTGGAGAGGGACACAGGAAGACTTCTGTGGTTGACCTCTGCCCTACACACACACACACACCACAGACACACATACATACACACACAAACATAGACACAGACATACACATCCTCTCTCAAAGACAGGGTATATAATCCTGGCTAGTCAGAAACTTGCTCTGTAGACCATGTTGGTCTTGAACTCACAGAGATTCTCCTGCCTCTGCTTACAGGGCGCTGGGATTAAAAGTGTGCAACACCATATCTGGCCCCAAAAAGAATATTAAAGATGAAATAAAAGGAAGAGAATTAAGAAAGAATTCTCCATAGCTTAGTGCAAGTAGCTGTAAGAAAGGATTTACCACCTCAGTGGACAACAGAATTAGCATCCTGAAATGCATTTGATTTGTGAATCTGGGCTGGACCTTAAATTATTTAAAAGTCACAGACCCCCTCCTATACCCTTCAACACAGTCTCTCTCTCTCTCTCTCTCTCTCTCTCTCTCTCTCTCCCTCTCTCTCTCTCTCTCCCTCCCCCCCCCACACACACACACACACACACACACACACACACACACACAGGCATAAAAAGCAACCTCCATCTTTGCTTAGCTCCAACCGAACAGACTAAGCACATCCAAATGCAGATATGTCAGCATCTCTGGGAAGACGACGAGATACAGAACCCCTTGGACTGCACATCCTTTTTCAGGGGCAGGCTTCTCCTTGTTCCTATACTACCAGGGAAGACCTCTCAACACAGAATGGTTGCTTGAGGAACATGCCCAGAGAATATGGCATCAGCGGGAAACCCAAGAGTGTACCCACAGCCTGAGGAAAAAGCTCTGTTTATCCACTCATGAGACATCTGGAACTCAAAAGAGGCCACAAGCTGTCTTTATCACATCTCTGTGCATCCAAATACACAACGGAAAATTACAGGTCCCTCTCATCTACTAAATGAGCCATAATAGCCCCACAGGTTTCCCCGGGTCCTTAAGACACTCCTATTGGAACATTTACGACGAGAGAAAAGCACAGGACCGAGACCGATGAAAGGCTAAGGCAGAGGAGTGGGCACCTTTCCCAGGGAGCAGCTCTAATCAGGGCTAATTGTCCCGTTGGGGTACTGTCTGGCTAGACCCGAGCGAGGGTGTCTCAAAAGAAAATTTGCCACCTCTGTGGGCCCTGGAGATACGGAAGACTCGTCCACTGTCTTTTGTAAATGCCTGCTGGGTAAGTGTGCAGATAAGACCAGTATTACATTATGATGCTTCTTCATGCATGACAGTCTATTTTTAAAGAGAGTCTGCGGGAGGGGGCCTGCTGGAAGAGGGGCACGGCCAGAGGACAGGAGATACAGAGAGGAAAGCTGTTGCAGTTAGAAAGGTCTCCGCCACAGAAGAAAACTGTGCCTTGCCCTAAAGAGAAAAACGTCACTAAAGTTCGTCTTCCGTACCCAGAAGAGCACAGTTTTTTGGAGAAGCTGCTTTTCTTTAGTCTGCATTGAAACCTTGTCCCCTCACTGACCCCAATTTACACATGAGTTCTTTTTTTTTTTTTTAAATATTTATTTATTTATTATGTGTACAGCATTCCTTCCATGTATGCCTGCAGGCCAGAAGAGGGCACCAGACCTCATTACAGATGGTTGTGAGCCACCATATGGTTGCTGGGAATTGAACTCAGGACCTTTGGAAGAGCAGGCAATGCTCTTAACCTCTGAGCCATCTCTCCAGCCCTACACATGAGTTCTTGAATGGATATGTGACACTCCCCAAACTGGCAAAGCCCTGCCTTTACATCATTTACTTCCCCTTGCAAAGCAGTACAACCACGAGGGTCATGATCATCTGTTTAGGCAACATTGCGAAGACACTGCTAGACTAGGGGGATGACAGGTAAATCTGGAGCCAATCACCCCCCTTTCTTTCTGAGACAGGGTTTCTTTGTGTGTAGCTCTGATTGTCCTGGAACTCATTCTGTAGGCCAGGCTGGCCTCGAACTCACAGAGACCCACCTGCCTCTGCTTCCCACGTGCTGGGATTAAAGGTGTGTGCCATCACAGCCTGGCCACCTCCCAATCTTTTAGATAGTATCTTATTAGGAAACAACCTTCCTCAAGACCCAGTAATATCACTTTTGTTATATATCCAAAGGATGCTCAATCGTGCCACAAGAACATGTGCTCAACTATGTTCATAGCAGCACTGTTTGTCATAGCCAGAACCTGGAAACAATCTAAATGCCTTTTGACTGAAGAATGGATAAGGAAAATGTGGTACATTTACACAATGGAGTACCACACAGCTGAAAAAATAACGACATCTTGAAATTTGCAGGCAAATGGATGGAGCTGGAAAACATCATATTGAATGAGGTAATTCAGACCCAGAAAGACAATTATCATATGTACTCATTTATAAGTAGTTTTTAAACGTACAGCAAAGAAAAGCAGCCTACAAATCACAATCCCAGAGAACCTAGACAATAATGAGGACCCTAAGAGAGACATTCATGGATCTAATCTATATGGGAAGTAGAAAAAGATAAAATCTCCTGAGTAAATTGGGAGCATGGGGACCTTGAGAGAGGGTAGAAGGGGAGGGGAGAGGCAGGGAGGAGAGCAGAGAAAAATGTAGAGCTCAATAAAATCAATAAAAAAAGAATGGCTGTGACAGTGAACGGTGACCAGTCACTGCTCTCTGTGCTCCTCTCCTTCCTATTCTTGGATCCCCCTTTATTTCTCTGCTGCTGTTTCCGCCCACGTCAGTATTCCGGGACCTCAAACACTAATGGGTCTTCATAGGAAGCCTCACACCTTACCAACTCATTTCCCCTTCCCACAGGCTCGGAGCGTGACTGTTCTGTGTGTCCCTCTTATCTGCAATTTTGCTTCCCACGTGTTTATTTAATGGGAAATCCCCGAAGTAAATGACTCACAAGATATAAATGGCACGCCATTGTGGCAGGATGTCTTCTCCCACTGTCCTGCCTGGGATGTCAATCACCCCTCTGCCCAACAGCCAGCGGCCATCTTGCCTATCATTCCCACTTCCTGGACTTGCGGGAGTTATGTTCAAAGACCCCTTCTGACCTCAGCTGGCCCCGAAGTACAAGGGTGTCAGTGAGGCTGACAATTCAGACCCACCAAGGAGAAGACAAAGTGCCACTTTCAAGAGCACAGGTGAAAGTTCTGGATTTGATAACAGATGCCAGAAATTGTGCGCTGAGGTTGCTGGGCGCCGCAGTGAGAGTCCACTTGCTGGAACTGGAACAGGAAAAGGAACCATGCTACTTCTGCCGCCGCGTCTCAAACTACAAAAGAGGGTCTGAAAAGCACTTTGTAAAGATAGAAATGGCTCGGAGATTGTGTGTGTGCGTGTGTGCGCACGCATGCTTGTGTGTGCGTGTATGGGGTTTAGGTCCATCTTCAGTTTCAGTGCTGTGCGGGTGGTCTTGGCTTGTATCCCTCAAGTCTCAGGGAGGACTAGTATATTCCTTCCTTTGCTGAATCCCCTCCTTGACACGTCCCTTACCTTCTCGGACACTTCTCTTCCAGGAAGTACTGACTGCTTGTTATTTACCCTTTCAGTGTGTATCTGGCTACTTCCCTGAGGGATCACTTTGACCTTCCAGGTGTCTACAGTCCCTGGGGCCCTGTCCAAGTTCACAGGGCCAAGGGCAGGATGAAGCAATCTTGCCATTTTATCTCTCTGTCCCCAACAAGGGCATAGCCCCGAATCCAACAGACAGGTCTACTGGTCTCTCTCTACTCAATCCCCTCTACTTCTCTCTCTATTTATGTGAACCTGCCTGGATCCAACGTCCATGGTGGGAGAAACAGAAAGGAGGTGGTGGAGAAATCCGTGGGATTCCTGGGCCTGGCCATGATGGCTGGGCACCTGGCCACGGGGCCGGCAGGGCAGAGGATGGAAGTGAGACACGGGAGAGGAGGAGCCAGTGCAGGGAAGAAGCTGGGTGAGAAGATAGAGCTCTGGGAGCATGCAAACATTTCTGCTTTTTAAAACACTCATTACATGTACATAGCCGAAACCACTGACAAGCAGGACAAAATACTAGTTAATATTTTTTATAAATTTTTGTTTTTACTTTCCATACCTTTTCTTGGCGCTCTCTCTCTCTCTCTCTCTCTCTCTCTCTCTCTCTCTCTCTCTCTCTCTCTCTCTCTCTCTCTCTCTCTCTCTCTCTGTGTGTGTGTGTGTGTGTGTGTGTGTGTAAAATGACATCTTTAACTTAAAAAAAAGGTACTATGCAGGGGATAATTGGTAAGGGACATTTATTAATTTGCAACTCTTTGTACCTCAGTTATTGAGACTTCATCCCCAGGAAGGCACTGCTCCTGCACGGCTGAATGCAAAGGAATTCCCAGTCAGCCCTCTTTGGTTCCTCGGACTCACATCAGTCTCTAAGCCACCCCTGAACTGTGATTTATATGACAGCTTGGGAAAAGCCAATTGGGGACAATCAATGAACAGACAGAGACAGGCCTGGTGAATGTGCATGAATTAAAAGCAAAACTCCATTGTAATAGGAACAAGATTCTAATCACTACACCTAATTACAAAGAGGAGTAAATCACGGGGAAAAAATTAAGTGTCTCTTACAGAACAAACAAAGCAATTAGTCATTAACAGTAGCCCAGGGTTTGGTGAGCAGGCTGGAACCCAGACCGGAAGCCAGCTGTACATCTGTTCCCAAGGTCACGTCAGCATCACGGAGGGTGGACAGCACCTGAGTACCTCACAGGGCTAAGGGCAGATTGGTGACAGGCCCCTGATGTGTGCACGCTGTGCAGCCTCTTCAGAACCTTCCGACCTTGGCAGAGTTCCAGCATCAGGTATAGGAGGCCCAAACCTTCCTGGATGGAAAGCCGTCACTGGCTTAACGTGACAGCCACCTCTAGTCCTCACTCCGTGGTTGTTAATGACACAGTACTAAAAATACCGGATTCTTACTACACTGGACACGTTATCTGGTTCAAATGTCATATTTTGCCCTTGAGGGAGGCACTATTATTATCGCTTGCATTTATAAACAAGAAAATCCTGGTCCAGATGGCAGAACTGTTTGGTTCTAGTCACCCAGCATACAAGGGCTCGGTGAGCCTGGATTTAAAGTCAACAGTGAACTTCCAAGCTCAGACCTTTAAACTCTGTGCCAAAACATTGTGGGGTGCTAAGTGCTGAGGGTGAATGGCCTGGTGTACACTGGGCATTTTATAAATGTCTTTTTCTGCGCTCTCTCCCCGTGTCTTCCTCCTAGAGGGCTGTTGGAGAACACTAAAGCCACAGTACTTTGCATCCATCTGCAGTCCTGGTGGACAAGGCCCTCCTAGAATGGGGCTGGATCACCTAAACGTGTGCTGTAAGGCCCTGAGCTCATATAATCTCTACCGTAGGCCCAAGACTCACAGGCCAGGCATGGCTGCCCAGAAGGGCTGGGCAGCAGTATAGTTATCGAGCATAGCATAGTTAGGAGCAGCTACGCTCCTGAGAACCACAGCATGCAATGGCTGTGGAATGCAGAAGAGCAGGCTCCTTCAGAGTATGTGAACAGAATTTGCAGAATGAAGACTGTTCTATGTCTCTCTTTCAAAGACCAACCCGAGTACACCTGGAGCAGCAAGGGGCGCTTTTATCCATAAACACACTCATTCTTCACTCATACCTTCCAGAGGCCCACCCCAAGCATGCAGGATCTGTTCCAGACATCGCCAGAGACCCGGGGAAAGATTAGTCTACCACCACTCCAGGTCCCTGCGGGCTGACTATCTTCTGAAAGCTGAGTGGAGGCTGTCCTGGGGCCATGCATGGTGGGGAAGAGGGTAAAATGATGTCTGGTCCATACTGCTGGGATTTCCTCCCTCAACCCTAAACTGCATGAAAATGGAAGAAAAAAAAAGACTCTTGGCTGAGTGATATGGGGCTGCAAACATAAAAGACTTTTATTTGCTTTGGACACGTCCGGCCCAGGCACTCAGATCCTAACACCAAAGGCTGCTGCTGCTGTCTTTGGCAGGGTTGCTCCTTCCGACTAAAACCTCTGGCGGCCAAGTCAATGGCCAATGGCTCTGGTCTCAGAGGCACAGAGAATGGACTTCATACGTGATAGGTCAGAACCCCCACAGTGACCTTGGGCGAGCGATGAAAGAAGGTACTTAACTCTGCGAGCCCCAGCCAGTGACATGCTCTTTAGATGGGAATTAAATGAGATGGTGCCTAGAACACAGGTACACATGGAAACATGCCAAGTGGCAGCTTCTGATGCTGTCGCATCGTGACGAGTTACATAAAGGCCACTGAGTGCCCTCCCTCTCAGAACTGCCTGGGCAGGGTGCTAGGTGCAAGGCTGGTCTCCACATACGCCTGTGTACCTAGGCACCTCCTTGTGTCTTGCCAGGCTAGGTTAGAAGAGGTGAAGGCATTTCTTTCTGCCTTGCCTGCTGGACCCTCATACTGAAGCCTTAACTGTTAGATAAGGGCTCTGACTGCCCTGAGTCTGACATGATGCAGCTGCAGCGAAGCTCAAACCACATGCAGGGAGACCTCTCGGAGAAGGCCTGAGATGACATTTGGCTGCAGTTTGACTATGACTTTACGAGATGCTCCTCGCTAGACCCACCTGCACAGCTCCTCCCAGATTCTTGCTCCACAGAAACCACCCTTGATGATACGGGACGGCACTGCTTCAAATCAACAGGTTTTCAGATAACTGGAATACTAGGTTCAGAAAAACATGCTGCAAGCCAATGAGTATATAAATATTAAAATAAAGATAAATGCTAAGAGTAAGCTTGAGGGTTATTTCTTAGTCTACCCTTGATTTGGTTTTCTAAAACACTATGCACACTAGAGAAAGGGTAGGCATGTATATATTCACCTCTAGACTCGGAAAAAATAAAACACAGTGCAATAATCAAATGAATGCTATCAATATGCAAAATACACCCATCCCAGACAGGGTCTCCCTGTACAGCCCTAGCAGTCTGGTAACTCACTGTGTAGATCAGGCTGGCCTCGAGCTCACAAAGATCCCAGTGCCTCTGCTGGGATTAAAGGCGTGTTCCCCATGCCCTATACAGAACGACATCTCAATCCATCGGGGCTAAACTCCAAACCTCACATGTGCTAAGCAAATGCTTTATCAAGGAACCACAACTTCAGCCCTGCTGACTTCCTTTGGAAAACTAACTCGGAGCTGGAGAGAGTGCTCAGTAAGGTTAAGAGACCGGCTGCTCTCGCAGGAAACCCTAGTTCAGTTCCCAGCACTCACAGTGGGTAGTCCACAACTCTCTGTGACTTCCTCCCCAGCACATCTGATGTTCCCCTCAAGCCTTCGCAGGCACTGTATTCAGACCCACACAGAGACACAACAAACACAACTAAAAGATATAATAGATTTTAGAAACCAAGATGACATGAGATAATTAAAAACTGACTTGTGGGGCTAAGGAAATGCTTCAATATTTATAATGTGCTTGCAAGCCTAGTGACCTGAGTTCAATCCCCACAACTCATACAGAGGAGGAAGGGGAGAACCAACTCCACAGACCTGTCCTCTGACCCCCCCCCCACACACACACAGAAAGAGAGAGAGAGAGAGAGAGAAGAGAGAGAGAGGCAATCCACCCCAAGGTATATGTCATGGATTCCCTGTGCCAGACCAGGGCACCCCAAAATCCTCCACCTGTGGGAAAAAAGAGACCCTGCAGAGAGGAATTAGACCCTACTACCAAGTCCAGACCTTCCACCGTCCCCCCTGGAGCCAGAGTAAGAAGACATGGTCCAGCGGCCCTGACCGCGTTGGCCTGTCGTGGCCACGCACTGCACAGTGAAAAGCACAGCTTCCACATCCGCATCCCCGCAGTTCCTGGGAGCAAATTGAGATCGCAAGGCCGTCAGCAGCCTGGGCGCTCATCATCTTGACAGATACTTAGCTATTCATTTAAAAACAAGCGAGAGAACAAGCGTCAGCTGTATTTTTTAATTACTCCTGGATAAGGCTGGGACCGCTTTGGCATAATTGGGGTACTGAGATTTTTTTCCCCCTCCCTTTGAAAGCCTTGTTGCAGCAAGAAAAATACTGTGTTTATTCTAATTAAAACCAACCCTTCTTTTAAATCATCTCGGCAATGGGAAGGGAAAGGGTGACATTTACTTTGTAGTGGGCAGCAGGAGTAACTGCGATGGGGCCGGCTCTGCCATGAACATGTCCCTGGGCATAACTCTCTTTCTTCAACGATCAGTTCTCTCATTTATGAAACGGGAAACGTGAAGAGAATTCCATGTGTTCTCTCTGGCTCTAATGTAATTTGAGGCTATTGCTCCCACACATTCTGTCACTGGAGACCAGTAGGGTGTACTGTGTACCAAGGACTAGCTCCCTGAGATATAGAGTGATTTCAGACCACCTGGCGTCCAAAGTCATTGTTAGCTCCCACGATGACCCTTAGGGCTGTGCTGGCGATGGCAGTGAGGACAGTGTTGTGGCTCCCAGTCACTCATGGTTCTATGAAACCATCTAGAGGCCTTGATAAACACACAGCTCCAGGCTTCCCTGAGAGCAGGACTCAGGAGTTCCTAGCTGAAGTCTAGAAATTTCCTTCTGGGCCCTATTGTTCCTGACCACAAAGACATTCAGAAGGACACAGAAAAACTCAGGTCTAGTTCAAAAGCCTTGCAACACTGACTTCGGTCTCAAACTCTGTCTTCTTGATTTCTTGAGCACATAACGTCAAGCAGGGCGCACAGGCTCCTTGTTCTCGTTGGAGGAGGAAGGCATGCAGAGACCCTGTCTACTTCTTGGCACATGCAGCTGCCAGGCAAGGCTTATTCCCTTCCCTGGCTTTCTTTCCCTGGGTGTTTATGAGATGGGTCTCATTCTGCACCCCAGGCTGGTCTGGAACTCATTACATAGTAGGACAAGCTGGGCTCAAACTTTCAATTCTCCTACCTCTGCCTCCTGAGTGCTGGAGCCGTAGACATGACCACCTCCAGCCTTTTCCTTGGCTTTAAAGGTGGGGCAACTTGAAAAGCTTTTCAAGAAGCTTCAAAGTGATCAAGTTGCTCAGAGGACAAACTTGACAGAAGAAGAAGAAAAGCTACAATAAAAAGAGCCCAACGAAAATACTTTGTCCATGTTTCTTAGAGTTAATAGTCAGGTGGGCTGGGTGGTGGTGGCGCACGCCTTTAATCCCAGCACTTGGGAGGCAGAGGCAGGTGGATCTCTGTGAGTTCGAGACCAGCCTGGCCTACAAGAGCTAGCTCCAGGACAGGCTCTGAAGCTGCAGAGAAACCCTGTCTCGAAAAACCAAAAAAAAAAAAAAAAAAAAAATAGTCAGGTGGAAACTGAAATCAGCCACCAACAAAATAAGTTGGAACTGTGAGCCTGGCAGGGAGATGACGGGATGGTGACCTTGAGCACTGGGAAACAGTGTTACTGAAAAGCCCCTGCCCCAACCCATTCGAGTTTGGTGCTGTCCTGGTTCACATTCAAGTCTACAAGAAACTTTCAGCCTCCCTGCCCATGGTGAAGGTGATGGGGCTGGCAGGAGGGAGGTGGCTGCCTAGGGCCCCAGACTCCCAGACTGTCGGGCTTTGTCCTTTGGAAGCAGCTGGGCAAGTGGTTTACCTGAATGCTCCCATTTGCAGCCAGACACCTGGGCTAGCCAGAGCCAGGCTCTGTGACCAAACAGCTGACAGAGCACGTTAGCTTGCCTCCTCTGCCTGTCAGAACATTTAAGTCCTGGAAGGTGACGGCCATGGTGTTGGGCAGAGAAAATGCAGTTGTCTGATCAGCCTGTTCATCAGCCTCACGGTGGGTGTGACAAGCAGGGAGGGTAGGCTACCTAAGGGAGAAGAGATCCAGGCTGTCGCTGAAAAAATGCAGTAACCCTGGAAGCAACACACACACACACACACACACACACACACACACACACACACACACACACACACAGATGGCTAGAGCTGGCGATTCTGTGGATCTGAGAGCAGGAAGCCTGCAAGGTCATGGGGTGGTGGCGGGGTGGGGGTGTGGTTTGGGTATCCAGCAGGTGACTGACAGGCCGGCCCTCCTGCACTTCTACTCTGCTCCAGTAACTACCTGTATTATGCTAAAATGACACAAACGACAATAATTAAGCCCCGATCTCTGTGGATCATTCGCTGTGATAATTCCACCTTTGTAATTCAGCTGCAGATAAACCCCTTTTGTTCTGCCTTATAACACAGATTCTAGTATCATTCAAGTATATTAACTGTAGCCTATTACTGTCACAAAAAATGCTCCCTGAGCCATAGCAAAAGACTCCCCAGACAAAACTTTATGTCATGTTAATCCAAGCTTTAATAACTATGAGGATATATAACTGTATTCTAATTGTGCTCTGCGTTCCTGCATACCAAAACAGAAGATATCAAAAATGACAGCCACAGATCTCTTCAAATTAAAAAAAAAAAAAAAGCATTAATTCCCCACTCTGGGTGCTAGGATGCAAGGGTGAAGGGATCCAAGTTGACACGAGGAAACAAGAGAGGCGAGCTGCTCAGGATGGGGGGACTGTGGGGCTAGTGTGGGACTGAGAACCCCAGGCTAATGAAGCTGGGCTAAGCCGTGAGAGACGAGGCAGCGCCAAGGAGACCTGGGTATGGGGAGACTCTCAGAGCAACGATGTCAGTCACTGTAGGGAAAGAGTCAAGTGGAGACAGCTGTGAGGAGAGGTCAGGATGCTCATTTCCTACGTCATCCCACATGCAGTCTGAAGAGAGGCCAACAGACCAACCCCACATGTGCCTGGTAAGGGACGTTCCTCCAAGCCCTCTCCACTCTTGCCCTGACCACATGATGGAAAGTTGCAATCCCAAGACTCACCCTGTCCAAGTGAAACTGTAACCTGGAGGCTCACCATGACCAACTACAACTCCCGAAAGTTCTCCCAGATGGGCTGATCTGGAGAAGGACCCCACCACACGGCTCCCCTCTTCTGGACCCGGCTCTACTCTGGTCCCTTTCATTTCCTAAGGTGCTGTCATTTCCATTCTTGTCTGATTTGCTCTTTATCTTAGGTCTCCCTCCACTAGAATTTAGCTCTCTTAAATGACCAGGATTTGTTTCTGTTCTGCTCATTCATTTCTCCCTGGTGTCCCAGTAGGGAACCTGGCACAAAGACTAAGAGCCTGCTGAATGGCAAAGCGGCACTGTCAGGGTCTGCCTGTGTGGCTGAGAACAAGTTTCTTCAGTTCTCTGAGCCTCAGTTTCCCCACACAGAGGAGGGAAGAGGCAAACACCGACTTCTGGGTGCTGAGAAAAAATAATTGGAAAAGTAGATGCCAAAGGACCTGGAAGAGATTGGTCCAAGAGCAGTATTCAAAGCAGCTGATAGGCTGTAGAGAACCAATGCCCAGAATGCTTAAGGTGCGGCAATTACTGCTCAGAGCAAAGGGGGGACATAGCCAACCACAGTTCACCACCCTGACAAATCCCGTTCTAGAACCACCATCCCCCTCTACTTCAGGTCCAGAGTCACTCCCTGGCACCAGGAAGGGATTAACCATTAGGCACCTTGTGGGGCGCTGCTCCTCTACAGAGACTTCTGCATGCGAGTCCAGAGTGCAAACTTCACTCGGGGAATATTACAAACCTTCTGGCCTTAGAGTTGCTGTCTCTATAGAACAAGGACAATGGAACTTAACAAGCCCCCCTTACCGCAGGAGGCGCACACTAGAGCAAAATGAATATACTCTGACAAGAATTATTACTTTCGCTTATGAGGGCACTGTGAAACTTCATTTCCTCATCCATGAAGGGTTACCATAACCCTCACTGCCTTATTGCAAAGGGTGCTCAGGCAGACTCAAGTGCTGATGAATCCAGGCTTGCTGCCCATCAGGACGAGACTAGAGGTGGCCTCCCAGGGGCCAAGAGCAGGCTGATAGACTCCTGGGCATGAGGTCTAAGTGCAAGCTCCCGGACTCACGCAAACAGCCCATTTCCTTTAAAGGACCAATTGTAAAGGAGATGAAAACCTTCTGCCTCCACATGCTTCACTTTAATGCCACCTGCGAAGGGGACGAAAACGTTCCCAGGGGGTAAAACAGCCTGGACAGCTGGGGCGGTTTCGGCAGTGACAACAGGCAGATGAGAAAATCACTGCCCCTCCCTGCCGGAGCTCCAGTCTTTTCCAGACCACGGCCTCGGATCCCGAATGACTGTTCTTGTTGCAAGGACTCAGAGAACAAGGGGACAGGAGTCTTGACATGTTCTGCTGGCGCCCATCTGCCCAGAACTCCGCTGGCCAAGTCCTGTCCATCGGGGGGCACTCGTCACTGACATCTCCACATCGGCCTCTATACTGATATTTTCACTGCACTCAACTAGCAAAGGATAAAAGAATCAAAGGTGGCAAGAGAGGTCAGAGGCTTCTGCATGAGGCTTCTTTCTTTCTTCTTTTATTTTTATTTTTTGGCTACAGATCAACTAAGTGACCAGACTATATCAACTACACACCCACAATGTATCATGTGACAAATGAGAACTCCCCAGAAAGACACCATCACTCCTATGTGCTCCTGAGAGGTACAAATCACCTCCCAGAATCCTGAAAGTCATGGCAAGCAGAGGAGGAAAGATGGCAGCTCCCAAAGCCTCTAAAGTACCTAGCCAGTATTTCCAACCCTCTGGCTAGTACTTAGAATTTGGGATGGGGTGGTGGTACGTGCCTTTAATCCCAGCACTCCGGAGGCAGATTGCAGGTGGGTAAATCTCTGAATTCAAGGCCAGTCTGGCCTACAGAGTGAGTTCCAGGACAGCCAGGATTGTTATATAGAGAAAACCTGTCTCGAACCCCCCCAAAAGAATTGGGGGGTGCTTGCTAGGACAAGAGTCTGGGATTTCCTCCTGCAAATGGGAATGGAGTTTTCTTGGTGCTGATAGATTCTACAGTGGGCTTCATTTCTCCGCCCTTCTGCCCTGGCTTTTCTCATTATAACTGATTTTTGCTCCCTAACTGGAAAATCGATGAGAAATGGAGGATGAAAAAAATATTCAAAAAAGAGATGAGTGACTCAAAGGATTCTCTGGGATCCAGTACACACTCAGAAAGAGCATCACTAAGCTGCTGCAAGTTTTGTAGTATCTACTGGAATGATTTTTCTTCACGCCTGTCCAACATGGGCCACTAAACCCTTAGGCATCTATTTGAGAACCCTGAGTATTGATCAGGTTAATTACTATAAGGTTTTCAGTTCTTGATTTCTTGACCTTAAAAAGCCCAGGAGGGGTCACCCTAAACCACAACGCCATCATGCAGATGACTGTGGGGAGGGAACACACCAGATAATTTATACCACTGTGACATCCACTTGTCCGCCACCTCCAGAGCTCATGCAGAATTTCACCGACAATCTTCCCCAGCTTTCCATGGGGATTACTGGGACCCTGACAATGGGACGGAGCCATGCCTAACTAGAGAAATGCTGTGGAGAATTACAAATGAAGGATTTAAGCAACTCAGAACATTATACATCAGAAACTATCTTTTTCATCTGTGTTAATATGAGCAAGCCTGGGTTAAGAGAGAGAGAGAAAGAAGGAAGAAAAACCTTTAATCACAACTGATTTAGGTGGTATCAAGAGCAAATTACAACACTAATACAGCACGTCAGAAGAGAAAAGTTTGAAGAGAGAATAATTGTGACTTTTGGGGCATGGTTCTCCCTGCTGGCCAGCATGGGCGTAAAGGGAGGGGAGAGAGGCAAAGCTGCCAGGCCAGAGATGCTGAACCAACAGGAGCAAGGAGGGAACTGGCCTCAGATGCCTGCCACCAGAGGTATAGCGAAAACAATCTTCATGTCCATCATCCTGGCTCTGGCTTGCCTTCCGCTGGGGTCTTCAGTGGCTCCTGAGTTGGAAGGGAGAACTGGCAGCTGGTGTATCTGCCTCCACAAATACTCGTCTTCCCTGATGGCACGAACCCCCCCCCCCAAAATGCCACTGGACTCCTGTTCTTTCCAGAGAGCCCCTGAAAAGGCTGAGATTCCCTTGCTACTGGAGTCTGCATTAAGACTCGTTCGATGTGCTCTAGGACCAGCCACAAACACTGGTCCCAAGCTGACTGTTTCTGCACTCCAAGTGTTCTCCGGGCCACCTGCTGCCGCCTCAGATGCACTGACAGCTGCCAGTGATGCTGGGCTATTGATGTGTTCTACCGTGGCTACAGAGAGGCCACAACCTGGAACCTCATGGTACCTGTATCCATCACTCCATACCTGCCTTCTCTTACCTCCCCTGCATGGTACCGTGTCTAAGCACGCACTCCAAGAAGCTTCAAACAACTCTCAGAATGGAGACAGAAAACAGGAAAGGAAGGTTAGGTTCCTACATGAGAGGAGCACAGACTATAAGCCCTTTATCCTAGTGCCAGGCAACTACCAGTTATGACCACCACAGCCCACAAGGGGCAGTGTGGTACCTCCCATCTACCCGCCCTCCCACCCCAGGAACTCTGGCCAGGTGCTCTGAGGATGCTGCCAACTTGTACTTTGGCTCCAAAGAGTCTGAGCCCTTCTAAGTGACCGGCTCCAAGCACTAAGCTGCTGCCTTTGGCTAAAGAAAGGAAAAAATAGCACAGGTGGTGGTGGAGGCAGGAGAATGCAGCCTCACCCTTACCCCGACAAGGCATGCCAGCCACTCAGAACAATCTGGAAGACTGGAATTGAGAAGTGGGGGCAGATCGAAACATTTAACCAAAGTTCTTTGGGGATGTGCCCTGCTTTTGTCCTGCAGAAACAAAACACCAGGGCTCCTCTTCAAGATCATGGCCATCCTTAGCCTAAGACATCTTGAAACCTGAGCCTGGAGTTCTATTCCAAATGCCATTTCCCAGGTCTCTTTGTCTTGGAGAACCAGGGCACAGAAGTGAGCCCCACCTACCCTAACTACTGCTCCTCAGTGTGTTCTCCATCCCCTGCAGAGGCCATCCCCAACACACTCTTCCTGGGTGACAGAGGGTGGCTTTCAAAGCAGGGGTCCTGGCCCCCCAAACTCCCTAGGCTCTAATGAGAGGGAGTCTACAGGATTCCTACCAGGGGGAATCTGAGAGGCTGAAAATATGCTGCCTGCCAAGAACAAGACTTTTGGGCTGGTGGCTACCCTGAGATCCTTGGCCAGCTTCCTCGGGTGTCAACAATAGTCCTGCACAAACTGAGCTTAGAGATCTCTGGTGTCAGAAGGGATGGTCTACTGCTGGACAGTCTAAACAAGCAAGAGAAAGAACTAGCAATTACTGAGCGCCAGGAGGTTCAGAAACATTTCTCCTAAATCTCAACTACGACTGGTCCAACATCAGCCTGGTCACTCCCCTCTTGGAGCTGTTTTGTTTCTTTTCCCAGTGCTAAGGATGGAATTTGTAGGACCCCAGGCATGCTAGGTGGGCGCTCCGCTCCACCATTGAGCTACACCCTCAGCTGGGTTATCATGAAGAGAAAAGAGCTTCCCCAAAGATCTCCAAGGTCCTCAATCTTTCTGCCCAGCTTGGTCTTAGTCCTGCACAGTCTTGTATCCTGGAGTCAGGTGCTCAGGGTGCCACCATTTGAATTTAAAGTTAACACAATTTATTACTGAGCTTCCATCAGCAAGACATTCTAATCACTCCTGCCGCACCCACCTGCCACACCCAGTTCCTCTTCCCGCCCAAAACATCACTGCCCATTTGTCCACTACCCTTGTAATATGTGTGGCCTTACAAGAGGATTCGTTTGTTGCTCTTCTTCTCCAAATACTATTTCTTGACAAAGGCTTTGTCATCCACGGAATGGGGCTATCACACAGTAGAAGCCAACCCTTTCCACAAGTCCTGGCCCCACTGTCCCCAAGACTTCCCCTATCCCAGGCATACAAAAGTGAACACAATTAGGTTGGGTGATAACCAGGACAGGCAGGACTACATGGTAGCTGTGTTGTGGTGTCTGGCACAGTTCCTCTCACACTTTGGACTCTTCAGGATACTATAAGGTTCTTCATGCATAAGGGGAAAGGTAAGAGGAATGGTTTAAGAGACGGAAGAAGAGGAATCAATTCTGGCTGAGCTCTTTGGGGCTCATACACCATAGCAGTTCTGGAAGAGCCTCTGGGCGGTACCAGCTGGCCTCACTGGGCCTAGGCCAGGACTTTCTCTGGCCAATTTGGAATTCCAAAGTTCATGCTTGGAAGTCTAGAGCCATTTGGCTCAGGCTCAGGGCAGCTTCCTCCCTGCTGGGTAGCCCTGCTCTTTGCTCCCCCTCTCCCCAAACTCCTGCTCCCTGCAGTCCTTGTCACTTCCCTGCCTCACTTCTCCAAGAGGCTCAGTCTCTCCTGAGAAGTTCCATCAGACCCCCAGAGACGGCATCCAAACCCTCCTTTGATAGGAGAGAGCTATCTAGACCCCAGAAGCCATGCAGCCTGCCCAAGGCCACTCAGCCAGTTGGCAGCGGAGCTAGGACCAGACAGCAAGGCTCTTAATGACCCTTAATGGCTCTGATGACACATAACGGAGCAAGAAGCTAATAGAGAGCCGGGCTCGGGCCTGGCTGGCCCCAGGCAGTGCTTCTTCCAAGAAGCTCCCTCAGGAAGGGCATGTGGAGCCCTAGGCCAGTACATCGGGTTCCCTCTTGCCATGTTCGCATGCTGCCAACCTCACTGGATCATCACTTTGCAGGATCTGAACACATTTCTAAGCCGTGTCTGCCTCTGTAAAGTGTAAGGCGCGCGCGCACACACACACACAAATCACCTTGAGTGAAGGATCAGTATAGCTCCAGTCCACACACCAAAACCCCAAGGACAGTACCTAAGCTATGGCATGACAGTAGAAAGAAAAAAAAACTTGCCAAAGGAGAGGCAATTTCAACCCATTGCTGATTATCTTTCATTATTCAACCGAGCTTCTGCAGATGCTAAAGGAAGCGGATGTTTAGGATGTATGGAAATATCATTTCCTCCTGGGACAAGGAGGAGGGAGGTAGGGTGGCTATATACAAATGAGTTTTCCCCTGGTTGTTTTCTCCAGTAATCTTAGCTCCACCCTCAGGAGACATGGAGCCCACTCTGAGAACAGCATGATCACCGGGACAAATGAAGGAGGTTCGGGCTGCTGCTCTGGTCTCCTTCCTTCGGGCTCTCTCCACTTATCTCCCCCCACCCTACACACACACACACACACACACACACACACACACACACACACATATTAGCTGGGGACCCACCATGAGCCTGGCACAGAGCTAGGGATTGGGAAGAATGCCCATCTAATAATATGACAGACAAGCAAAACAATACCAACAAGGCGCTTGGCCATGGGAACAGAGGAGATAGGAAGTATTATGGGAACAGAAGGAGGGAGACACAGCTCAGTGTTCCAGGTGGGGAAGGAAGGAGTTAGCTGGCAGGCCTGTGGACGTCTGCTGGGGTAGGGATGGATGTGCAAGTGTGGGAAGGCAGAGAGCGCCGTGCAGAGGGAATGACTAGCTTAAAAATACTGACTTGACAGGGTGCATGGCAGCCCCCTCTTGGGGTGGCTAAACTTGGGTATGTGGGGAAGGACATATAGAGTGTACCTGTTGAAGGACTTGACTTAAGTTTTCCTCTAGGGGGAGAAGGGCCCCAGGCAGGTGCTGGGAGAGGAAATGGCATGGCCACCCCAGCCTTCTGAAACCATTCCTCTGGCAGCAGAAAAAGAATGAGCCGGAGGAAGCCAAACCTGAAGGTCAAGAAAGAGTTTTGCCACTTCAAGGACAAGTGTAGGGAGAACAAGATCCAATGGCAGAGTAATCAGAAAGAGTGAGCCTGTTTTCAGGGTGCAAGAGAGAAACACAAGAGGGGTGGAACACAAAAGCAGAGGAACTGAGCCCAGCCCACGTGGGGCACACAGAGGACTCCCAACAATGGGGACACAACTCCTGGGCTGGCAGCACAGGTCACCACACCCTGGTGTTGCAGTGTCACGAGACAGCTCCAGAGCACAGCTCTGGCCTCTCTCCTTGTACCTCCTCACACTGTACCCCTAAACCCTCTGCACTTCCCACATCTGTAACTTCAGGCTACACCCCAGGGTACCCTGGTTTTCCAGCCTAGGCTCCCTCCCCTGCCAGGCAAGACTGGTCGTGCCCTCTTTTACAATTCCAAAACCATATGCATGGTTCTCTCCTTGAATTACACTTCCTGACTCTGCAGTCAAGGACATGGATGGCTCAGTGGGTCTCTGTGGCCTTTGGACAAATAGGGATCTTGATTGATCCACCAATACGATGCAATACCATCAACATCAATAAGCAGCTAGGCGGCAGAGACAAATGCACTCTTTGGATCTGACTCTTCCTTCTACATTTCAGATGGGGCCACTTTACATCCGCCCTATTCAGGGTAAAGGAGCTCAGAGAACTTAGCCCGAGCAAAGACACGAAGGTCGGCTCCCGGACAAAAGTAAGTGAAATAAACCCCACCATATTCGTTGCGTATAATGTAAGGAAATCACTTTCAAGTTCTCTGCAAGAGAGAGATTATATAAATGCTGTTTCTTTCGTGATTCCAACGACCCAAACTATTTTTGGAGTCTCACTCTGGCAGTAAGAAAGCTTCGCTTTTGCTGGGCTGGGTTTGTGTTTTGTTTGCCCTTTCCTATAGAAAGGAGACACAGCTCATTTGGATTAACTGGCGTGAAAAGAGAGCAGTATCTCTGTTCTAATTCCACAAGGCGAGCACAGCCCCATCAATTCGTTTCTGGTTCTCAGATAGTATTTGTGAACCTGTTGATTAGAGGCAGGCTACTGCCTATATCTGCTAGGAGAACAACAACAACAAAGCCACCCCTGTGATGTCCCCCTCCTTCACCAAGCAAGCAGCTGAAAGCACTGCCCCCACCCACATGGGTGTTCAAAGTCAGAGAGCAATTTGCATGAGTGGAAAACTCATTTCCGAAGCAGCAGAAGCTGTTATTCTGACTTTGTATTCTTGGAAGGTGATTGAAGGAGTGGGCCTGCCTCAAGAAACCCAAGTTCCCAACCCCAGGTTTTCCAGAGCTCACAGAGGGAAACACATCTGGACCACAGGAGTGGACCCAGTGCACTGGCAGACACCTGAAATACTGGAACAGATATGGATATAGGGGAGCTGGAGGAGGGGTGGGATAGGATGGGGGCAGTGTAAATCTGATACACTGGGGTAGATCCAGCATGCTGCATAAGATTTTGCATACTGGTGTACAGTTGGTGTAATGGTATAGATTTCGTGCACTGGTGAGGGTCTGGCATATTGGGATAGATCTGGCCTACTGGTGGGGATTTGATAGTTCAGAGGGGATCTGGCATGTTGGTGTGGGCTTGGAGTATAGGTGCAGGCTTGGTGGCCCTGACATGCCATAGGTGGAGAGTCCATGACTGATTGGCACCTTTACACCTAGGCTACTTTTGCTGGGACTAGAATGGTCCAAGCCTGTGTGTTCAAGGCCAAGCAGGAAGGCTGTTTTTGGAACAGAAAATAAAGCAAGCTCAGAACACACGTGAACTGCAAGTTCTTAGCTCTACAGAGCACCACGAGAAAGCCCAAGGCACAGGCACGGGGGAAGATTCAGAAACAGGGAGACGTGGGTCTATTCCACCAACACCTCACCTTCCTGCAGGCAGACGACAGCTATGTCAAAGAAGCACAAAGAAAACGACGGGCAAGTTTCAGAAAGGAGAGAATGCGTCTACTGGGACAGAGCCAGGAAAGGGTCGGCGGAGCAGATGGCACTAGGATTGCTCTTCACCGACAGTACAACCTCTTTCTGTCTGTCACGATTCTAGGTTTTTGCCTTTGTTCTGAGCCAGGATCTCCTGTTGCTCAGGCTGGCATAGCTAAAGATGACCTTGAACTCTAAATCCTTCCATTCCCACTTCCAAATGCCAGCACTGCAGACATGCATGTATGAAACACACTTAGTCTATGTGGTCCTGGAAGATCAAACCCAGGGATTCACGCGTGATAGGCAAGTACTCTACCAACCAAATACATGCTTTGCTTTGATTTATTCATCTTTTATTTTTCTAGTCCGATTTTCTCTGTGTAGCTTTGGCTGTCCTAGAACTCACTCTGTAGACAAGGCTGACCTTGGATTAAGAGATCACCTGCCTCTGCTTCCCAGGAGCTGGGATTATGAAGTGTGCACCACTACGACTGCAAATTAATGTTTTACTTTGGTGTTCTATCTAGTGCCAGAACCGATTAAACCGCTATATCACATGTTTGCTCGGCCACTGGCTCCCCATTAGGCTCTACCATCTAGAGGGCAGCTTTGAGCCTGGGGAGCAGTGGGGAGTGACTCTGGCTTCAGCGAGGGAGCTTTTCCTGTCTATGATTCCTGAACATCAGTCCCTAGCAATGCTGTATGATTCTAATAGTGACAGTCCCGTCTCTTAGCAGTAACTAAGACCAGGTAGGTGTCACTTTCTAAGCTCACACAAGCAGTGACAGACATGTGCTACTATGCCTGGTTTATGTGGTGCTGGGGACCAACCCAGGGCTCTGGGCATGCTAGGCAAGCCCGCTACAACTAAGCTCCACCCTAAGCTTCAATTAGTAGAACTCTGCTAGCCCTTGGTAGAGTAGGGGCAGCGCCATCGTCCTGCAAGTACGGTGTCCACAGCACACCTTATAGCAATGGTTCTCAGTGGCTCTCAAACCAGCTGTTTCCCTGTTGTTTGGAAACTTTAAGAAACGTGAAAGGAGGCACACACAGACTCCAAGGACCCAGACACCCACGAGTGATACAAAGTCTCCCAGAGTCAATGGCAGGACTGGGATTTGAAGAAGTAGGTTTTGATTCCTAAAGGGGCCCTCCACAGCTCTCGGGCTGTGATACTTTGGGCCTCCACTGGAGGCTGCCTCTCCTGTACTGACAGGCTTTGTCCCCTGCCTCTTCTTGCTTCACCTCCACCCCAACACCTCCTTCATGTGAAAGGGTCCATACACAAACCAGTCTCTTTAACTGCCCTGTGGAGACAGTGAGAGGATGGAAGTCCAGGGATCTCCTAGACATCTCAAGAACGTTCTACAGACACTTTAGTTCTCTATCTACTTAAGACACCAGACTCAAAACTGTTATTCCCCTCTATTCTCCTCTCTTGACTATTTGGGATTGGAAATGTGCTTTGATTTAGCTGGCTCAGCAGCCTATGTGCTACCCTCTCTCCTCATTTCTACCCTGTACTGTAACTGCCTCTTTGCAAATGACTAGTATGGTTTCCATTCCCTGGCTAGACTCTTAACACATTAAACAGGGATGACAGTAGCTGCTCACAGCGGCCATGATAGCACTTATTATAACCACTGGATTAAGGCCCAAAGCAGAAATTAAAGGAGGCAGGTTATGCTCCATAGAATCAAATATGAAATGCTATCGGATTCAGTTATTGTTCATGTCCTTTCTGCACAAACTTTTAACATTTGATTGAAGTGAAAAACACTTGCCCCCAATACACACGAGAGAGAGAGAGAGAGAGAGAGAGAGAGAGAGAGAGAGAGAGAGAGAGAGAGAGAGAGAGAGAGAGAGAATGTCTCACTACTTTTAGTCAATTCTTTCATGGATGCCATGCAAAACCACTCCATCTATCAAGCTGTCAGAGTGAGTCACTAAATTCTTAATAATCTTCCTCAGAGAAAATGCCCACATAGTCCATTGCGTTTAGGGGGTAGGGTTGGCCCTGACTTTCCAAATGCAGGCACATTCAGGTGGTATTCAGGTTCTCGTAACGACACTGTTCAAGAACTAAGTAGTAACACAAACCAAAAGAAGTTGGGATGTCAGAGCAGAAAGGAACAGTCCAAGGCATGCTGTCCAAATGGACATAGCGCTATGGATACAGACGCTAGGACTATAGAGAGGAAGGGGACTTCGCCAAGGTCTAGCAACTACTGTCCCCACAGCCGCTCCACCACAAGACCTCCTCCCTCCCCTCCCTCCCCTCCCTTCCAACTCCACTGGACCTGACAGTCCTGCCAGAGCGTCCAAACTTCTTGCATATAATTGTTTAACAAGACTACAAACGGGAAGAGGAGGATAAAAAAGTATGGCCAGAGGAGCTCAGGAAGGACAGGACTGTCAGCAGGCAGTTTTCTTTGCCCATCAAAGTAATAAATGAAGTCAGGCATTCACTGTAGTGTGGACGCCAAAGCAACTGCGAGCCCACGGTGTTTTCAACATCTCAGGAGACAGGCATGCCACTGGCACACAATGCATTCGTAATGTGTTCTTAAACAGATTCTGACTCAAACTCTGAGACGGCTGGGTCTCTTCCAAGAAGCCTTAGCCACTGTGAGATATCTCTTTCTGTCCTCTCCAGCAGATCTCCTTGGAATTTGCCAGATAAAGAGGCAATTTATCAAGTAGCCAGCTGAAGGTTGTATATAACGCATTATCTGCCTTCCTCTAGGATCTGTACCTCTATGTTCAGTCCCTATTGGGCAAGTGGACAGACTGGCTTCCATCTTGAGGTGCCATGGCAACATGAAATCAACAAGGAGCAAGCCATTAAATGAATAATTTACTGATTTCATAAGAACCTGTCCTGCAATTTACAGTTGTATTATCTTTCTTCCTCATGTCTTAACTCCTTTGTATAAAAGCTGCAATCAAGCTGAATAACATTTGAGACTCTAATAAACATATATAACCCTGTGTTCAAGCCAAGGTCTAGATTGATCCTGACAGCATCAAAGTCCCTTCGAGGCCAAGAGCTCCCGGAGCTGCCAGAATTTCTCTGCCTCTTCTACAAAGGGCTAAAAAGTTAGGGAACAAATGACCTCAGCTGAGCTTTACGTTTTCCAGTGAGTCATTTCTCTTCCTTGGGATAGCTGGAACCTATCAAGTTAGGGTTGAGGAGCTCTGTATATTGTACTATTTACAGAAGTACTATATGGAAGAGGCCCCTCTGTCACAATTACCAACTGCCAGTTTAAAAACTCCAAGGAGATCTAGTTACTAGCCAAGGAGGAGAGGGGTATAGGCAAAATAGTGGTATTTTAAAGCTCTTTCAATATCAGCTACGCCATTTTAGTGGCAAAAGCATAGCTGTCACTCAGCTGCGACATATAGGATCTTTATGAGGAAGACAGCACAATGAAAGCACATTTACTTGCTGACGTATTTATCTGGGTGGAACCGGTGACAAATTATTTTGGCTCTGTGCTTTTCAGTGGCATGGATAGGATAGGGCCCTTTCGAAAAGCACTACTACCTGCTAGCTGCTATTCTGCAATCTCCCCCAGGAAATCAGCCCAGAAAGAACAACTGCTACCTGCTTAAAAACTCTGTCACTGGAGCCATGTGTCCTTGCATACAGAATGGCTAAACATGTCAGGTGGGGGTGGCACACGCCTTTAATCTTGGGAGGCAGAGGCAGGTGGATCTCTGAATCCGAGGCCAGACTGGTCTACAAAGTGAGTTCCAGGACAGCCAGGGATACAGAAAGAAACCCTGTCTTGAAAAACAAACAAAAAAGAATGGTTAAACACACTTGGGAAGAGCCCTAATGATGTCCACAATTATCACAAATCCTGAGAAAATGGCTCTCAGCCTCTCCAGTGGTCTGTGTGCCTGACCAATGAATGAGAAGCGTGTGTGAAATCCCATGAGATTCCCTACCAACGTCCACCATCATTATCTCCAATGTCACCAGCTCTGTCAGAAAGTTTACATTTAGTATGTGAACTAAAATATGTTTTAGTCACATTTAGGCATGAAACTAAAGTCATCATCCTCCTGTTGTTCTAATGCTCAAAACCCACACAGTGTCACTGGCTAGTTTCATAGTAACTCACAAGTTACTTGTGAAAACGTTGTAGTAGCCAAAGACAGTAGTGCATACGTCAATCCCTGCATTCCAGAGGCAGGGGCAGGAAGGTCATGCTGAGTATTGTCTACAATACTCAGGTCCAAACTCAAAAACAACAACAACAACAAAATACAAAGCCAGGCAAATGAAAACCACCACGGGCTCAAGACTAGGACAGCTGGGCTCAACAGCAGAGCAGTACAGCGGTTCTGAGAATACAGGATTTTTGTGCTGAACCTCTGACGTCTATTAATAGCACACCATCCCTGCAGCTGAGGCCCGAAGCCCAGGCAGGCACGGGCAAGAGGTAGGGGTAGGCCTGGTCAGTGTCCTGCTCACACGGTTCAATCTCAAGATTTGGAATCTATTAGTCTGTAGTGTGGGGAAGGCAGATACTCAGATGAAAGTGACAAGACATCTCTTCTCCAGCTCCTAAATGCTTAGTCTGTGGCTGACACTAGATCCTGTTTGCTGGCTTAAAGACTGAGGCTGTATCTAACTGAGGGGCTGGGACATGGATTATTTATATATCCACTTTTAATAGTTATATTAGCAGATGCCAGCATTAATTCTTAGCATCTTAGCTCTACCAGGTTCACATTTGAAATAACACTTTGTCCTGGTGACTGGGACTTTGGCGGACCGACAGAATGAAGCAGGAGTTTCTGGCATCTAGTCTGTCTGAGATGGACTTGAAAGCTTGTAGGGCCTTGGGCATTTTACACGACCTTTGTGATGGTCTCTTTATTCACATGCTTTGTTTTGTTTTTTTAAACAACTCCCACCCCCAGATTTATTAATGAGGATTAAATGGATGTGAAAGGCTTGGGAAGGCACCTGCCAGGCACACAGTAGGGCTCAGCAAAAACGCAGTTTAATATGGGTAGGCGGGATGGCTACACTGGTCAGGTGACTCCCCACAACCAAGAACATGTGAAGTTTGTAGTTCTGTGGCTACACTGAGCACACACTAATTAGAGTTTTGACTTTCACCCCAGCTTTGCTTCACTTGAGAACCCAGACTCCTAATTTGATACTTCTGGCACGTCCTACCTACCACTGTTCAAAAGAAACTTTGAATTCCTCATCATTAAATATAATATGGCTTGAGATAAAACCTTCAATGCTAAAATGGGAGTATATAGCACAGTTTGTTCAAAGTAGGAATGAAACGATCAAACCTACTCTAGAAAGGCAATGCCATGAAGACCAATGAATCTAAGGAGTTAGTAAGACCAAAGGCCAGAACTGAAGTCTCAGGGGAACCTGTGCTCCCCATAAACCACTCCTATCTCATCTCAGATCGCTGGTGACAGGTGTGGAGCCCTTTACCCCAAGACTTGAAACCCCATCCTCCAACAAACAGCTGGAGACCATAGGTCTAACTTTAGCACGTTCTTAGTCCTATCCCCATCCCATCAGTCCCCATCCCTCAGTGGCCTGAGATGCCCAGGCCACTCTCCCAGGCTCTCACTCCTGTCTCACCCATCTAGTACTTTCTCTTCGATCTCCTTCATCCCATCCAGCACGCATTGTTGGGCTGGCAGGCTGGATTTTGTCTGGTTTGTTTAGTGACGCATCCCTAGTGCCCAGAAGGCCACTGGCACTCTGTAGCCATTCAATAACTCTTTGAACAAATAAAAAAAAATAAACAAATAGATAGCAAAGAGGACAGGGAGTCACCCTGTCAAAGGATCACACAGTTGAGTCCTGGTTTGATTTTTGAAAGAAAACAAATGTGTACGTTAGTGATGGGAAGAAGGAATAATGCAACAAATGGGCTGGCCTCCTGCCCAAGGCCAAAACCCAGGCTGCTTCACACTGAACCCTAGATGGGACCCTGAATTCCTTCCTAGTCTGAGTTCCACTCTGTCCTCCCCAGGCAGTCTGGGACTTCATGATGGCCTTTATCACACTGCTGGCTCAATATGAGAATTCAAAAACCCAGTGACCTAAGTGCTGGCCTTGAATACAACAGAGAGACGTCAGCAGTAATCTATCTATCGCCCCTGGTTTGGGGGCAGATAGAGCTCTTAAAATAAGACTTCAGAGCCCGTGGCCTTTTCTATCTTGATTGGTGTGTGTGGAGGGGCGGGGGAACTAACATATGTCTGAAAGGCTTCAAGTCCTCTAATTTGAAACAAAACACAAGAATTAAGTAACAAAGGTCTTTTCCACCAGACACTGAACTTGTCCTTTTGTACTGGTAAAAGAAATTACCTTGAAGGAGTGTGCACACAAGTCAACTAGACACAGATGACAGAATCTGGGGTGCCCTAGGCACCAGCCATTCAATGTGCTACTTCTCATAAGTCACTTCTTTATCTCCTTTGCCAACCTCCCCAAAGCCAAAGGGGGCACTCTCATGGACTATCTGCCCTGGGCCTCAGTCAGCAGGGTCACTGTGCCTCCACTTGCCTAGCTCAGCTCAGCCCTTACTGCAAGGCTGCAAAGCCAGTGAGCAGACGCCCCTGAAACTTCCCTAGGTGTGCAAGTCCTCACAGGACCAGGCTGCCAGGAGCTCTGGGACCCTTCTCCCGAATCTGCTCTAAGCTGCAGTCAGCATCCTTGCAGAGAGAGAAGACAGAACAGCTGTGTTCCCCCTCTTCAGTCCAGGTGGCTGTAAGGAGGCTTCTCAGGCAGACTGGACCAGGGCCATGGCAGCCTCTTGCGTCAACTATTTCTCACAATAGCCACACATTCCCAACCTTCCTGCCAGAAATCTCCCAGGAGGGAAAGACATGCTAAGTCCCCATCTATGAAGAGAGAACATTCTCTGAGAGCCCATGGGTCTCGGAGAATTATGCTTGCTACCAACCTGCCTCTGACTTCCAACACCCAGAGCAGGATCCCTCTGGGGGCCTTTCTTTTTTAGGGAATCTACATTGTTGGGAGGGATGCGCATCTGCATAGAGGCCAGAGCCCATTTAGAGCACTCAGGGGCTCTAGTGGAATATGTACAGCCTTTGCAGAGCCTGCAGCAGGGTCCCAAGCTCACGCTTCCTGCAGCTGTCAATGTCACTTTGCTTGTAGGAGAGAGGGTGGGGGCACAGGGACGGGAGGAGATGCCTAGGGATGGGCTTTGGTTAACTAGTCTCTGTTGTTTGATCAAGACCATGTCGAGAGCAGCATAGGGCGTCAAAAGGAAACCCATTTCTGATCAGCAGCGTTAAGCACAGGAACAGGCGGGCTCATTGGCAGTCGGCTTTAGGAGGAACTGCCAGACTCAGAATCCATTAACAGGCGGTTGTGTCAGGAGAGAGGGCCTGCCTGTCAAGAGATTCCTTCTGCAGGGCCCACCTGCTGTGCTGAGCTCTCCAGAGGACAGATAAACAGCTTCTAGCTCCTCCTCAAACACACACACACACACACACACACACACACACACACACACACACACACACACACACACACACACACTGCTCATGGTGCAGACCTCTGAACCTAACAAGGACAGAGACTAGGATTCTCAATCCCCGTGGCCTACTGTGCTTTTCCCACGCTAAGATCTGTCTCAGACGTTTGAATTGCTCTGTCCTCATTCAAGAGCAAAGCCCCCAAACCCAAGACCTACTAGTGGCAGAGGGTCATGTAAGACAGGAATATAGAAAAGGAGGAACTCTAGCTACATTTTAAATGGGATTTAAAGAAGGCAAATAGGGCTACTAATGAGGCTCACCGTGTAACCCCTAACAAGTTACTTGACCCCCTTGGAGCCCCTATTTTCCCACCTGAAAATAGGGAGCAGGTCTCCCAAGAGCTGCCAGGGTGAAATTATACAGATGACAAATCTGAGTGCCTCATTCAGCGTGTAGGCCCTGTGACCTGAGCCACTACCCAGGGTCTAAAGCAAGACAAGGCTGTAAGACTCAAGGAACCTGGGTCCCTAAATCACTGCATGGAAGAAAAGCCGACCAGGAGCCTCCACTCACAACAGTGGAGTGAGCAAGAAGCAAACTTCTATCTAGTGCGTCAAGCATTGACATTGTGGGGTACTGTTATTTCAGCAGCCAGTATCCCCTTCACTTGCACAGGCAGCAAGGACAGTGTCTTGCTTGTGATGCAAAACCCGGAAACCTCACTGAGATCCCCTGCTTTTAATGATTACCAAACAGCCTTAAAGCTGCAGGTTCCCGCAGTCACTGCATTCCTCTCTACCACACCCCACCCAGGCCCAATGGAAGGTGACAGGACGTCCCAAACAGCTGCAGAGCGGTGAGGATTGTAGGGGCGGGAGAGGTGTCTCGGTTCCCCTTGACTTCTGCTCAGGGACCCCCAGGAAACATACAAAGCTATTAACCAGAGGGAGCTGCTGATGCAAATCAGCCTAGATAGCCCTACATGTTGTGAGTGGCAGGCACTAACCGTTTGCATGACAAACCTCCTACAAGATGCCGGCTGAACTGCCCTTTTGTGCCAATTAAAGATTCTCCAGAACACAAAGATTACACACCACTCTGCAGCGCTGACAACAATAAAACAATTTTAAAGGCTATTCAGATCTTCAGTTCACAGCTGACACTGTCAGAAGGGGGAGATTGGCTGCGGCTTTGTTCTTTGTTGTTGTTGAGTCTTAAGGCTTAACCAAGATTTCTGCAGGCGGGAGGTGGGGGGGGACAGGCAGATAGGAGCTTTCTTGGAGTTTTTAAAGGAGAAAAATGAACAACCTGGTACTCCTTTTGTGTGCTTGAATGTGTCCATGTATGTGTGTACATATGAGGTCACACAGACACACACACAGACACACACACAGACACACACACACACTTTTTCTCATTACCTCCTCTCCAGAGGTCCTCACTTTCCCAAGGAACCCATTCTGGTGTCTCTGTTAGTCTGACACACCCTGAGACATGGGGTTATGGGTAATATGAACAGATATTTTTGGCACCAATTAACTGAAACTACAAGGGCAAACGCCCAGGAGCTTTTGCCTTGTGTGTTTGCTTTAAAGGCAAATTTCCAAAAGCTGTGAGGGATTTTAAGAAAAACAACTTTGGATGTTCAGAGATAAGATGCTCAGGTCTGCTGAGGTAAATAACGTGGGCAGCGTACATCAGGTGAGTGGACTCCCTACCAGCTCCTCAGAATGAATGAGACAAAGCCCATCGCTCATACCCATCACTCCTGTGTGATCTGCGTGTTTCTGGAGCACTTTCCACAGGCGCCCATGGCCCTCACCATCCCTTTTCTCAGGAGCTGAGAGTGAGTAAACATCCAGGACTCTCCAAGAGCGGGAGCCTGCTTCTCAAACCTGGGCCCTCTGTGAAGACAGGGAGCCTTTCTGGGGACTCCTGCCCTGACTCTGGGCCCAACGTCTTCTAGAGCCAGCACACAGCACACAGCAGCCCCTCGTGTGTTGCTGTCCCAGGTTGGTTGAGTACATGTGGTTCCTCAGATATCCACCTTCCCTAAGTATTAACAACATGGGATTTCAAGAGAAGACTCTCCCTCCCTCCCTCCCTTCCTCCCTCCCCTTAGCGCCTGTGGTATCCAGTGACCTAGGCTGCTGGGAGATACACAGGACACTGTCTATGGCAAGGTCTCCGGTGGCCAAGTGGAAAAACCCTCATTTAGAGTCTGATGGCCAGAAATGCAAATATCCTAGACACTGACTTTACCTCACTGTTTGCCTTTACTGAGCTATGGCATCCAGATGCGAACAATGGGGACATCTATTCCTACCCTGCAGCCAGAGCAAAGGAGATGGCCTGAGATGAATGCACCTAGCAGCTCTCTGGAGGCCTCAGAAAACCCTGCTGTGACCCACAGTTAAGGACTGAAGGAGAGAAAATGGTCCTGGATATTACAGAGCAGCAAACACCCCCAACTTCGCGTGAGAGCGTGGATCTCATCCTCTTCCTTGCTGAACTCTGTCCCCTGAAGCAAATTCATTCATAAAAGAAACATCTTCCCCATAAGGGGGGGAGGCACCAAATAGAGAAACAGTCAAATCATAATGTCTGGGTCAGCTCCTGTCAGCTGGTTGTGATCAAAAACACATTCATATTCCATCTGCAGGGGCTAAACAGAAGGCTTCAGGCCATCTCAGGAATGTAAGCTCCTAGGGTCACAACTCCCCAGACTTACCAGTGGAGGCTTCCAGTAGGGCCAGGGAGAGTGCATTCCCCCCTGGCCACTGCTGGCCACCTGCCCAGCCATGGGGTACTCAGTCACCTTCCCTACTTCAAGAGTGAGAAGGTTCTGGAAGAAAGAAGAAAGCATAGCTCCTGCCCCTACCCTCCCCACAAAATCAATTAGAGAGCTCAGGCTGTGGCTGCCAAGTTCCTCTGTCCAATTTGGTAGATATTTTAATAGAGGAGGAGAATTCCCAGGAGCCCCCAACGGAAATGCCCCATGTCAGGGAACGTTTGTTTTCATTTCTTTTTGCCATCAATGAATTCTACTCATGGTAACAGCTTGGGGCTGGATCAGATCCACACAGAAGCATTTGTTCCTTGAAATAAATCTCTCTTTGGGGAATGACTTATATATACATCTGGGGGAGGGGGGCACATACACACTCAGACGTGTATGTATTATGCATCACAGACAAAACACATGCATAAATCCCCAGGCAGGCAACCCTAGGCTCCTGGGAAGAGGAGGTGATCTGCTGGTTAGCACGGTTAATGAAAACCGGTTTGGTAAGAAACCTTCGGTGCTGGAGCATTCCCTGTACTAGGGTTAGAACAGTCCCTGAATGCAGAGCTTGCGCGGCAAGAGTACAAGGCAGCTGTGGTGTCTGAGGGTGAAAATGGTGATCACAACAGCTGCCATGGCCACACGGCATTTACTAAGTGTTTCTATACACTGCCTCACTTCAATCTTCCTATAGATACTATTCCTGCCATCAACATTCCATTGCAGAGACAAACAAAATAAGGCTCCTAATTAAGGCACCTGTTCAAGGCCACAGTGCTGACAGGAGGTGGTGTTGGAATTCAGACATGGAGGCCTCGAAGGCCCTCCTAACCTCTAAAAAGATGCCCCTTCCATCTCATTGCCTCTGGTTGGGGATGGCAGCCAGCCCTCTGCTTGTCTTTCAGGAGCCTAACTGCCACCCCAGCACTGGCAGGATCTGCAGGGCCTCTCCCTAGCTAGAATGGCCCATTAGGGAAAAACAAGTGCGTCACATTCTGTGTTCTTCCCATTTGGAGGAGGTCAGTCCAGAAACAAGGCTCAGTGTGCCTGCCAAGCTACACAGGGACCAATGTTCAATCAGACCCATGAGAACGCTGTAAAAGGCATCTGTGAGACACTAATTTCCTCTTGGCTCATTTTTGGGGAGACTCGTCACTTGAACACTCATCCTTCCTAAGAGCAGAGCCCACTGGCAGGTGGGAGGAAACGGCGCAACAGCCTCACCAGCGCTCTCTCTGCCCTGACCCATCCCACCAGCCTGGAGGAGATAAGGGCAGGCCTACCCAAAGAAAAGTTTCCAGAGAAGAAGTCTAGGTGCTTGGAGGCTGAAGACATCTCTCCTCTTCCTAGATGCCCACAGCTTCCTGGAAGCCTGGGGTTAGCGGCATGAACGAACATGCTAGAGGCTCACGGCAGAGGCAGAGAGGGCATCTGCCTCAAATAGATAAACCAGAATGCTCAAGAGCAGATCCTGGAGTGTGTGTGTGGTGTTGTGTGTGTGCGTGCACACGTGTGCTTGTGCGTGTGAGCAAGCACGCACGGACGCACGGCAGCTGTGTCACCACCTACAGATGAGGGGCGAGAGGCAAGCCTTGAGGGACTCCCTGGATCGACCTTGAAGGAAGACCGAAAAGTACTCTCTTAGGCACGCAGGACGCGGCTCCTCTCTAAGTACCGCGCTCATGCACAAAGGCGCTTCATAAGGATTGACTGGCTAGGTCCCTCAGCAATCCAGCTTAACAGGCTCGAGACTAAGCTTAAAAAACAACATAAAGGTTTAGACTCCAGTGCCCAGAGCTTGGACCAGCAGCGCACATGAAATAGTAGTATAATGGTGGGCAGCATCATCTGTTACTCAGAGGGTCAACTGTGTGGCCGGCAGGGTGAGCAAACACACCCTTCATGAACCCTCCACCATTGCTTTAGGCAATACCTTCCAAGGGCAGGAAGCAAGCTCAGGGAGGGTGGACAGTCGGGAAGCACCGGGAACAAAGGACCAGGCTGTTGCTCCTACAGCGGCCTGAGACTGACTGCCAATCCATTCAGATCTCACAAGCGCCCTGTCTGATAAACACTATTATTGCTTTGCAGCGGGGCAGCATTGAGGTGGGATTTCCCTCTGTATGTTGTGATTACCATTGATAAATAAAGGAACTATGGCAGGAAAGAACAGAGCTAGGCGGGGAAAGTTAGGCTGTATGCTGGGAAAAAGGAGGCAAAGTCAAGGAGAAGCCATGTAGCCCTGCTGGAGACAGATGCCAGAACTTTAGCCAGGAAGCCACTGCCACGTGGCAATACACAAGTTAATGGAGATGGGTTAAATTAATATGTAAGACTTAGCCAATAAGAAGTTAGAGCTAATGGACCAAGCAGTGTTTTAAATAATATGGCTTCTGTGTGTTTATTTCAGGGCTGAGAAGCCAGGAACCAACAAGCGGCCCTATTTCAACACAGCATTGCTGAGATTGTCCAGGTGACACGGTGGGATTTGATCCCAGGCAAGCTGCCTCCAACATCTGTCACTGAGTTAGCCGTGTTACCTTTCCCACCCAAAGAGCTGCTCCGCTGACTGCCGGCCACTCTGCCGCCATTCTTGTAGGATGCCTCCTCATCCACACTGGGGAGATGAACTTAGACCCTACCAAACAAAGTTGACGAGGGCACAGGGCTACCCTCAAGGAGCTTAGGTTTGTCTGGAAAAAGACAGATTGTTGCTTACAGTAGAAGCAGGGCTTGTCAAAGTAAGGGATCCCCAAAGAAACACAGGAGAGCCATACAGGTAGGGTTCAGTTCTGAGGTAAAGGGGACTTTTCAGGGAGTCAGGATCTTATTCATAGCTGGAGGACGGAAAGGCCAAGCAAAGAGGACATGGGCACAGAGAGTTTAAGGTACAGGGTAAGCTATAGCAGGTCATGCTCTGCAGGACGGAAGTCCTTGGGCTACAATTCTCTAAATTTTATCCCAGGGCTACCAGGATTTATACCAAGTGATGACAGATATATTGATTACTATTTGTTTGTTTGTTGTCATCTTGACACAAACTGGGTCATCTTAGAAGAGGGAATCTTAATGGAGAAATGTCTTTGTCTGACTGCCCGGTAGGCAAAGGCAAGTCTGCGGTGGTGGTGGTGGTGGTGGGGCATTTTTTAAATTAATGATTGATGTGGAAGGGTCTAGCCAACTGTGGGTATTCCCTAGATGGTGGAATGGTGGTTGTGGGAGATTGAGAAAGGTAGCTGAAAACGAGCATTAAGAGAAAGCCAGTGAGCAGCACTCCTCCACAGTCTCTACTTCACTTCCCACCTCCAAGCTCCTGCGCTGTTTGAGTTCCCTCAGTGACGCACTGTGATGGGGCACGGGCATGTAAGCCAAACAAACCTTTTCCTCCTCAAGCTGCTTTTGGTCAGTGTTTGCTCACAGCTACAGAACCCACACTAGGACAGATGTGTACTTCAGAAGATCCATGAACAGACCATGAAGGAACCCTGGAGATCTCTATATCCTACCAGCTTGAAGAATCCGATGATTGGCTGTCCTTATGGTTTGGCCAACTCTTCTCTGTCCCTGAGGCTCATAAGCCAGGGCCTGAATTGTAACAGGGCTCTGTAGGCAACAAAGTGCCCCTGGGCAAAAATCTTAACCCTTTCCCCACTGCCGATCATGGTCATGCACACCCATCAACTAAAACCTGCTCGGCAGACCATGGACTCAGCACCCTCGTCATCTGTGTCTAAGTGTAATGGAAAAAATTGACTGTTTGCCTGGTGCAATAGGGCATGACACTGTTTACACAGAAATAATAGCCCAACTGTGATGGGTTCTAAATCTCCATTACAGTGAAAGATTTGAAGGAGTAAAGCAGTTAGAAAAATAATTGGTTTTCTTGTTTAGTTTAAAAGTCCTTTATGCTTACAGATCACAGACCTCACCTCTCCCTTCTTAGCGGCTTCAAAATAAAAAGGAAACTAGAGCTGGGAGACGAGGCCAGAGCCCAAACTTCTGTCTTTCTGGCAGATTCCTCAGAGGGGACAAGACTGGGGCTGTTCTGGATTTCAGAGCATAAGTGGGTTCCTGATACCCACAAATGTCCCTTGAGGCACCTACCAACTTAATACGCAGGTTCATTCCAGTCTCCAAGGCAGACACAAAAGCTAGTCCCAGGCAGCCATGCTAGAGGATAAACAGAGGACACAAGCCTTCTGCCTGTTGAGGAAAGCCAGCCTTTGCTCTCAAGGATTGAGAAATCACCAGGATGTCATGGACACATGGAAGAAAAGGTCTTGTGTCTCAAGGAGATACGATGAGCTTCGGAGTCCTCCCGGGCCACCTTCCTCTGGTCTTGCCAGAGCGCGCCACCCTCAGCTGCGTTCTACAGCAACAGTCTGAAGACATACGAACCCTCAGCTGCGTTCTACAGCAACAGTCTGAAGACATACGAAGTGCTGACATCAGGCCCAGGGAACCTGGTCAAATAAACTTCCTTAAGAGCCCAAGACTCCTCACACTTTCCTTGGGGCTTTCACTCTCCCAGCTTCGGTAAAGATGAATATGTTCCTCGAGATGCAGAGATGGGGAACAAGGAGTCACTGCTGGTCTCTAAGGACTCTTGAGCAGGACTTCACTGAATTCATAGCACCCATAGGTACATACTCAGGTCCCCTAAGAGCTCACAACAATGACTCTACTGTCTAACCTATAGTCCCTCACCATTCGCCCAGCATGGAGCAATTGCTAAGCTGGGAGACCAGGGTATGTCAGACAATGACAACAATCGTCTATGAGCCAGGGAACATCAGTTCGTGGGGCAATGCCAGGCAGAAGGGGCTATGGGGGAAAGGGACCAGTATGTTCCATGTGTGATTTTACCATCAGAGAGGGCTTGGAGGGTCCCATCTAAGTATTCAAGGACAGGATCTATAATCTTCAAGACGAATGTATTAGGTCACCGTCCCCAGACGTGTAGGGGCAGGTGCCTGGGTTGGGTACAGCTTGAGAGAACACATAACAAGAACCCATCGTTCTTCTAACCCATCTGTCCTTTCTACTTACTTCTAACCCAACTATCTGCCTGCTCTCCCATCTACTTCTTTCACCCGTGTTTCCCGTCATCTATTCTTCTATCCTCCCATTCTCTAATCTGTTTGCCCGTCCGTCCCCAACTGTATCTCCCCATCCATGCTTCCATCCTTCCTTCTTTCCATCCACCCACCACCTAAAAGGTCTTTACCTGCCCTTCTGTCTATACATCTGTCCTTTCTTTCTGTGTCTTTCCTTCTATTCATATAGCCATACACTTCTTCCTTCCATCCACCTAGCCCTTGTGCAGACTCCATCAGTCACCGAGCTACAATCACCTCTATCTGGCCAGTCATACTCCTGGCCCCAGGACTTCTGGGAAATGCAGCAAAGCACTCACAGTCGAGAGTTCTTCCTAGAGGTCTGTGTCTGTCTTCAGGAGCTGGCTTGGATTTTCCCATCATACACTCCATCCCAGTCTGAGGCCTGACCACTTTTCTCCCTACTCAAGGTGAGCAGGGTGAGCCTGTAGGTCCAGTCCTAGCTGAGGAAGTTTCTAGAAGTGCAAAGGCCCCACATCTAAGCCCCCACTGGCTTTTGCTCACAAGGTAAGGGGTCCCTTTGAAAGGAGATAATAGGATGAAAAGTCACAGTAGCCAAGATTCGTTCCACTCTGTTAAACTAGAGAGCAGGGACACAGAACTCAGATGAAGGTAACAGACCTCAAGTCGGTCTGACTTAAGACTGGTATCTGAAACATGACTTTCATTTGAAAGTTGGACCTAAATGTTGCCGACAGCAACCTTAAAAAAAAATCAATAAAGAAAAGAGGGGATGAGAACCTAGTGAGAAAAATGCAGGAACTTATGAGTTCAAGACCCTGCGGGACACTCCTGAATATTTTAAATATCGTGTGTGGGGGGGGTGGGGTGGGGAGTAGGGATGAAAACAGTCTCTCCCAACTTAAAACCAGGGTGTCTCTTTCTAGTGTGCAAATCCTTTGAGGCAATTCTTTAAATTATTTACCAGCTTTTTGATTATATTTTATGGTGGGGTGGGTGGTGGGAGGGAGGGAGGGAAGGGATGGGGGTGGTGTGGGGAGAGAGCCAGGGAAGAAGTAAGTAGGAGAAACCAGCGGCTGACATTTTCAATATCTGCCTGGAATATTTTAAAGCCTTGTGGCTGTTTGAAATCTCAGTCTCTGGCAACAATGGCCCGCTGCCTCCCGAACTTCTTTAGGTCATATTTGCATACAAAAGAGCGGCTGCTGAGAGCTATTATGCCGGCAGAGCCAAGGCAGGCCTGGGAGAGGCCAGGTTACCAGCGAGTGGGAAGAACCCACAGAGACCCCATTAATTTTTCAGGAATTCTCAGGCCTTGGCCTTTTAAAGGCCAGTGGGGAGAAATTCCAGTTTGAAGCCTCCCCACAGTTGCTGCCACTAAATGTTCAGTCCAAATTGAGAAATGAAGAGTGACAGAGGCCCTTGCCTAATTACGGGGCCTCCCGGCTCTGATAGCCGCAAAGAGGAGCGCCTTCGCCCAGCATGGTGTGAGGTGCACTGGGGAGAGGCCCCCATGTGTGCACCCAACTCTCCCTCCGAGGTCCAATTTCGGGAAATTTATTCCAGTTGTAAGCCATTAGGTGGCAATTTTTCAAATCAACCTTATGATTCCAAAGCCATCAAAGCACTTGCTGCCTAATAGACCCTGGAAACCTTCTCCCAGGCTCAGAGCTGAGAGAAAGGTCTCTAAAAGCATAGCGTAATAAAGCTACATGTTCTTTGGTCTTCTTGGGGCTTAAAGAAACTGGCTCACAGCTAAGTACAGCCCGGGTTCCAGGCTGTTCAGACACCCACAAACTCGAGAAGAGTGATGGGATGGGGGATGGGGTGGGGGGGGTCAGGAGGCATCCAGGGAAGGAAACTAGGCTCGAGTGCTCAGCTCAGCTCAGCTCAGCTCCTCCATCAGGATGCTCTGGTGGCCCAGGCTCCACAGCATCTGGAAAAGGAGCCACGGGACAAAGCAGTTTCTGAGGAAGCCAGGACAATGGTCCACCTCACCACTAAAGGAAGAGGGCTGGAGAATCTCTCTGTGTTTAGTGTTTGTTGGTTTGCGGCATGGTTTGGAGGCACTTGGGGCTTTAATTCAGACCCTCACCAGGGAAAACGGTCTACGGCTGAGCTACACCCCAGCCCTGGATCACTGCCTCTGAAACGAGTGTTTGTGATAGGTTGGCTTGTGTCCGAACAAAACGTTTCCTCTGTCCCTTTGTTTAGGTTTTCAGAAACAGTCACTTCATTGTGCTAAGCGGAAATATGACAGTAACAGAATAGGCAATATCTTTATGTTTAAAACCATTCTTGGAGGCTCCATCAAAAAGGGACACACTCAGGTAGTCTAAGACGGGGTGGGGGCAGGGGTAGGGATCCCCCGGGGTACGGATAAAAAGGACACTGTCAGCAGGAAGCACCACATAACAAGAGGTTACAAGACACTGTCACATATGGGGCCTCATGTTAGGTGTACAGAATCACAGGCTCCAGCCTGACCGACAATGGAGCTGCGTTCCTCTATTCTTTCCATCCCCCCCTCTGCCCCGTTCCCCTAGCCCCCTCTTTGCTGAGGATGAACCCTATGTTCTACCACAACCAGTGAACCACAGTCCCAGCTAGATGGGGACTGTTTTCCACTTAGAACTAAGGACTTTCTGGCAAAATCCATCTTCTTCTTGCCAAGCTGAAGCAGGAGGCCCTTGTAAGCTGCCCACTGGACCTGTCTCCAAAGAGAGACACAACAGAAACAGTGTGGCCTACAAGGAACCCCCAGGGCTTCCAGGAGGAAGCCTGGACCAAGAGGCACTAGCCAGGGAAGTTACCTGTAGCCACCATAAATCACCTGTCTCCCTCAAATCTGTCCTCAGAGAAAGGGGTTTAACTATGTTTAGTCTCTGACCCTCTGGTTTAAGGGCTCAACACCTCCAAAAGGGGGCACGCTCCTCTCATCTGCTTCCCTTTCTCCGGGAGCTCTGCCCCTGCGCTGCACGTCCAGGCCACTTCTTTCTCCCATACTCAACCCCCTCACCCACTTCATCCTTCAGTGTATCAGCCAAGGAAACAGAACCATCCCAAGTCTAGAAAGCATTGAGTCCCTCTGTATGTTGGTTAAGCTGAACCAAACGAAACAGGCAGGGAGACCGAGCAGAGATGTTTGGCAAGCCTCAACAGATGACACTAGGAGTATAGGGGACTCTACGTGGGTCATCTAGACTAGGAAATCGGAAAATGGCAAAGAAATAACACGGGGGGGGGGGGGACATCTGGTCTGGGACACAAGGAGGATGACTAAACAGAACTCAGGCTGAAGCCTGTTTCTGGCTGAGTGTGACAAGCTTGGGAGTAGAGAATCTATCTATATAGGACATTTCAGCCATGCTACCTGGGCTTGGGGCAGCCAATGGGACTGAGGCAAGGGGACCACACTATGAGACAGAAAACACAGGGAGGGAAATGCTGGTGAGACAGGACTGGACTGCAAGGGCAAGAAGGCCAGGTGGAAGAGTACCCTGGATTCTGACTACGGCAATCAGCCAAGGAGAAAAACAAGGCAGCGGGGCCAGAGTCCCCGAGTGGTGAATGACCACTAGGCAAAGGGACAACCTTGGTCGGGAGGCGGGTGACCTCAGAAATAGAAACAGAGACGTTTAGTAGAGATGGCTTTCTCAAAACCCCGGGGGCCTCTAACTTTACTCACACTGGAAAGTCCCCACGAGCAAGAGTCATCTCAAAACTATTTGTCCTTGTCGAAGGCTCCCCCAAACCTGTCTGCCAGACCAGCACCACATTCGCAATGCTGGAAGCTTCAGTCTCACTGTTCCCAGACGGAAAATGAGCCAGGGGTCCTAGCAGCAGGTGGAGAACAATCAGGTCCACAGGGCTGTTTGGGGGGCTCCAAACTATAAGCAGGGAGAGAGGTGCTCTACTCTTGAGGGAGGACTGTAGTGAATTCTGAGATCTGTAGACTATGACCTCAGGTCATCCGTCACCAGTGCCCACTCAAGGAGCAACAACGGAAGAATGTGTGTTTGAAGGCATGACACCCATCCAGGGCAGCAGAGAAAAACGCAGCATCCTGGCAATTAACAGAGAAGACAAACCCAGGGGCCTCTGCCACATTAGAGACTTAATGGCCCATGATGCTACAGGGGCCAACATTCCCCTTTTGCTGGATTTCAACTTGGCTAGCTCTCTACTGCGGTTGTATGGCTTGCCTCTGAGGAGGAAGCGGTCTAAACGATAAGGCTCATGCAGGGGATGTCCTTGGTCTGTGCTGGAAGCTTTTTTTGATCAATAAAAGGAAATTCTCTCTCAAGTATGCAGACTCACACAGATTCCTTTTTTCTTGGCCCCACCCTCACAGCCCCGCTTGGAAGTAAACTCTGGACAGTGGACTTCTTCAGTCTCTCAGCAAAGAATCCTTTGGACTGTCTAGGGCTCATGTAGACACAGTGCCCACCATTGCAGAAAGCAGGGAGGGGATCTGGCTCACAGAAAGGCATTGGCCCACATCTGCTGGATGGCTGTGACCTAAATAGTAAGGTGAACCACAAACGGGGGGGGGGGGGGGGGGGGATGATGACCACACAGGGTGCAGAGGGTGAGGGTGAGGTCAGAGAGGTTAGGAAGGCTAGACAAGGAGGAGAAGGAGGAAGCTGGGACAGGTTGTATGGTTTCCTTAAAGCAGCTGCGATGCTAACCCTAAGCCCTCAGTATGTGACCCTATTTGGAAACAGAGTTGCCGCAGGTGTAACTAGTTATGTCAAAATGAGGCTCAGTGTGGAGGAGGGAAGGACCTCGGTCTAATGGGTCTGGGGTCCTAACAGAAAAGGTGGACTGGGGACACAGGGAAAAGGCCATGTGAAGAAACTGGAAAGGCAGGAGTGACATGACTACAAACCCAAGAGCCATCGCTCCAGTCAGGAGAGAGGCCTGGGACAGAGCCACCCTGGGCTGGGCCCTCAGTCTTCAACGCCACTTCACCTCACGACCTCCAGGGCTGTGATATGATGCTTCTCTGCAGCTGAAGTTAAGAATCTGTGCAACTTTCTACTGCAGCCGTCACAAACTCAGACAGACTGGAGAGAGATGAAGGGAGGAAGGAAAAGGAGGGCCCAAAGGAGACCTGCCCAGGGCTGCCATCGCCCTGGCAGAGTGGAAGGCACAGGCTGGGCCTGGGTTCCTACAGCAAGCAGCCTGGCACAGAAGAAGCAATCATGCCCCTTGCACAGCATTTTCCCACCACCTGCCTTCCTCCTTGCCAGGTCCCTCCGCTGAAGCTACCCTGCCCCAGAGGATTAATTTTTAATAAGTCAGCACTCTGTTTTTCTGTATTTATTAAAATTTAAGACAACAAGTCATTGGACCTGGAAAGCCTGGGGTGACTAATTACTACCCAACATCTGCCTTGGGGTGACCGGGCGTCCCCACCCCCACCCCCACCCCAGGGAGCAGAAAGAAGGCTTCCCACATATATAAGCAAGAGAAGACTAGGTGGCACCTGCCCAGTCACCCTGAGCAGGGTCAAATGTAGGAAGCAGTTGTCCATCCTGTGGGCATATGTTCACACACACCGGGAGTGAGTACCACCAATCCCATCTCAGGAATGGCACAGTGAAATCAGGGATATCTCGGCCTTTGCTTCGGGTCCACGGGACAGTCTAACCCCGCTTTCCCCGGAAGCACTCAGTATGAAGGTGCACAGTGAGGGGCGTAGTGATGATATACATCATGCTGCCTCACCCCTCACCAGCCACCCAGGCACGTTCCTGGTACACGCCGGGCACTTAGCCCAGAGCCCCCATCCTCCTGAGAGCACGCAGCCCTATCAGCCGGTCCTGACTTTTGGAACAGATTCTGCTTGCTACCTTTGGAAGCCACACCTCCTCTGTACAGCTGAAATGTGGTCCCACCCACTGCCCTCCTCACCCCCAGCCCCAAGCTTTGCTTCAGCTCTGAAGTTCTCTAAATTCAACTTCTTTGTTACCCTGAGGACAGTCTGTGCTCTTCCTCCCTGGGAACCGTGAGTATGCCATCATGCCAGGGGTCTGACTTGTCTCTCCACAGCTCCTGCTCTGCCTTCAAGGCCCCTTTCCTCTTCCAGATAAAGATGCCCCACCTTCACCTTGGGTAGCTTTAATCACGTTTCTCCAGGACTCTCCCTTACCATGAGGACCCCCACCCACCCACCCCCAGTGTGAGGGCTGTGGCCTGTGATGCTGGGCTACAGGTGCAGAGAGCATGGCAGTTAGTTACAAATAAACACCTGTCTGGTCAAGCATTAGGGTTCCCTTCTAGCCCCAAAGGTTGCTTGGGTTAGCTCCGTGGAATCTGAATCTGGGAGTCAAGGGCAGTGAAGCTGACATCAGAGGGACAAAGGCGCCCGATGATTCACACTGCTCTTCCCGCCTCCCGGCTTCTCGCTACCCGCTGCTAAAACGCTCTGACCTTGGTCCACAGCCCTGCATGGCATCCCTCACCTTCTTACCTCACTCTCCTATCCCTTCTCAAAATAACTGCGGAGCATTCCGACAGGGCCCTGAGTTTAGCACAAAGGTTAAATCTCACCAAGAAGCTTGTGAGAAAACTCCCCGAACATGATAGTTCAACTTCTGTACCAAATGGTTACCCCAAACTCAAGTTTTATTCAAGAAGCTTTCTCCCTACTCATTACGTAGAAAGAAAAACACTGAATAGCCCAGGCCTGTCTCTGGGAAACTTCTCCCCGGCTCTTACCACCAGGCAGGCATTCTTCTGGGTGGTGTAGCCAAGCAACCAGCACTGAGACTGGGCTCAAATCCTCCAGTGACCGTTCAAGGGGCTGCCATAGTTACCCAAAGCAAACAGCCCAATGCACTTGCCAGGTGCCCAGCAGCCAGGCACCAGAACAGGCTAGAAAATTCTCAAATTATCCTCCTGTGGCCGACAAAGAGTGCACCCTACATACAAAACCTGGCTCAAAACACGGCACCAGCAGCAATTAACAGGCCAGTTACTTTCTGGAGTTCACAGGGTCACTGATTAGTTACGAGCAGAGCCACTGGGCTTTTGGCAGATGCTCAGAGGCAGGAACAATGGGAAGGGGTCTCTATCCAATCTAGGGATACTCAATCCAAGACCACAGATATTCCTAGACATGAGGAATCCAGGAATTCCTGACTTTACTTTCACCTTACTACCTAGATGCTATCAACCAGTTTCTCAAAGCCAACCAAAAATTGTACACTGACTCTACGTTCTCTGCTTTGGACAAATCACTGAATAAACATACTGAAACTCTCCTTGCCATCAACAGACTGCATATTACACAATATATACATTGCATGTATGCACACATATGTGTGTGCACATATATATAAGCATATATACATTCAAGTTGATCTCTCATATAGAAATACACTTGAATACATGCAATAAAATGTCTGGTATAGATTTCTATAAAGCCATCTGACTTCAAACTATCAAATCAGAACTCACCTTACTCCCTAATGTTTACTGAGTAATTGGCTTTTCAAGAGGCAAACAGTGTTTTGAGGACCCAGGGTCTCTAGGAGAAATTTTACTTGAGAAGCGGTAAAGACATTAAGAACACTTGAATAGCCCCTACTGTGTACCGCCAAGGAAGCTGATGTCTCAGAGCAGTAAAAGACTTTTAGAAGATTCTCATAGAACACTTTAAGAGACATTAGTCCTGCAACCTCCACCCCCTTAATGCAAGTTCAGCAGTGAGACAAGCTCAGGTATGGGTACTCACACCACACAACGCTGGCCAGCAGACTGTTAAATCCTGGAGTTGCTACATTCTCTGGCCTCCCTTGTGTGTCTCACACTTCTAAACGTGTAGGGAACTGTGGCCTTTGGGGAAGATGTGTACTTCTCCATATAGTGTCTAATCCTGCCCAGAGAGACGGTGAGCTTGGTAGGAACGCCAGTGAGGCATGAATGACGACGCTAGGCCTTTGGAACAGGGCACTGCCATCCTGTTCTCCTCGCCGTCCGGACAGTGGAATGAACGCCAGCGAGGCCGTGAGGCTTGCTACATGGAGACTCCGTGGGAAAAGATGATGTCCCATTCCTAACTCCAAGAGCCTTGGCTGACTCAAGTAAGTCCTGCTGCCAAGCAGAGTTAAATGGCTGCAAATGACCTAGACAGCAATCATCTGCCTAAAATAAACTCAAAGATGATGCAGCTCTGGGAGCTGCATCAACATCTTTCCATGAAGATTTGCTGACCCAATACAGCAGGCCTGGGATTTAGCTCTGACTGTGCTCCTGAGCGTGGCCTTTGGCGAGTCCTCAATCAAGACCAACTCTCCAAAACCAGGGGACCAGGGTGGTTCTCTTCTTCTGAGAGAGGCTGGGAGGCATCACGGCAATGAGAGGGCTGTGAACTTATCCCTGTGTGTCTGTCTTCTCTCTCCCAGGAGCTCCCTTGCCAATAACAGGAACTGCACAACACTGATATGCCGGTATGGATACTGAGCTCGGATATGCAGATGGCCAGGCGCAACTGTGAACAGGGAACAGTGCTCCAGGCTGTGACTCTGCCGCTCAGAGATGCCTCACTGTCCATGCAGCGAAAGGGGCATAATGGAAGCCTTCTTGGGGATGTCTCAATCAGCCACACCTCTCTGAAAAATTTCTAGAATTTTTTCTACAGAGCTTTACGTAGCACCCAGACATGGGGCATCAGCTGTGTGTGTGTGTGTGTGTGTGTGTGTGTGTGTGTGTGTGTGTGTGTATGAGAGAGAGAGATAAAGAGAGAGAGAGAGAGAGAGAGAGAGAGACTATGTGCACAGATGAGTGTACTTGTGTTGGGGGGAGGGCGAAGGAGAGGGAAGGAGAGAGAGAACACAAGAGCGAGAATGTAAGCATGCATGCACAAGGGAGAGCAAACCCCAAGCTTCACTTGTGGCTATCGAGCAGACCGTCAAGAGACAGGCTCAGCTGGGCTCACACGGGGGACCAGCAGTTCAAAACTGTTGCTGTGGACTCTCCCCCACTGGGCCCTCCGCGCTTTCCCGCCCCGCTGCCTCAGGCCTACCTCACCTCCACTCTCGAGAACATGTCTGTTTGCTTTGGACTGGCTATACACAGAAACTTAAAAACTCAAGGGGCACACAGGGGGAGCTGGGCCCTGTTTAAAAATGCTCTCTGCAACAGCCGTCATCTTTAATGTATAAGGGTCCCTCAGAACCAGGCCAGCAGTGGACAAGGGTTGGGATCTGCGCCCCCTCTGTGCACTTTCTAGGGCTTAAAAAACACAAGTGGAAGTACAGGAAGTTGGTTTTTACAAAAGCAAAGGAGATGCTAATGCAGGAAGATGGCTTCAAGCCCTCGTTTCAAGTCTTGGGATACACGCCAAGGGTTTCCAACAACAAACACAGCTCCCTACAGGAGAGCTAGGGGCCAGAGGATCCTCTGCATTATTCAGGGGGGTGACCACAGGACCATCTTCTGTGCAAATTGGCATAGAGAGTAAGTGAGGGAATAAGCTAGGTGTGGAAAGCCAGGAATACACAATTAGTGAGCAGGCTCATGGTTACAATGGAGGTGGACTGTAATCCCACATGTGGTCACAGCAGTATTTACTCCAGGGGATGGGGGGGGGGGGTGGCGGGACTGGATTAGCACCTTTTCAGGCCTTGGGTTAGTGAAGAGTCCATGGCCTCCTGTACTATATACTTACTATTTCACGCCAAATTCCAAAAGCACACTCAGACCCAAGCCAAACAGGTCAGATACATCATGACATTGGCAGCGGTATGGGCTTGAGGTAAGCTGGATATATTCATGGTAGCTCTTGAGAACAGAAGTGGAAATACATGGTCTCTGCACACTGACACCATCATGGAAACAAAGGAAGAGGGTATCTGATATCCCATGGTCTGGGGTTGTTTGTGGGGGGCTACCAAAGATAAGCTAGTTTCATCACCGTGCTCCAGGAGCTCCCCCAACTCAGTTAACACAACTAAGAAAAATCAGAACACAATTCAATCAGAACACCTAGGGAACACTCTCTCCACTCAGTCCATAGGTGGGGAGCTCTCATTTCACTAGGGTTTGCTCTATAAATGATATTTCATCCTGGGTATCTGCCTGGCCACCAGCTAGCTAACAGGACACAGGGTCATGAAACCCTTTCTGCTTAATATTAGAATTTAGCCAGCTTGTGGCAGGTCCTGATGAGGCTGAGAAAAGCAAGAACCCTGGGGTCAGACAAGGTTGGGATCCTTACTCTACCAACCTTTAGCCATGGGACCTTGACCAAATCACGTAACCTCTATGGACCTCCATTTACTCACGGTAAACTGAAGCTAACAGAAGGAGCTCCTGCTACAAGGTCTGCAGTGAGGATTAAACGCAGAAGTGTGCCTAGCACAGGGCGCTTCCCCTGCACAGGCAGGTACTCCTGCCTGCTCGGGCTGCTATTCTGGGGCTAGCATTAAGCTCGCTTTGCCCTATGATACTGCTGACTGCTCCCATACAGTAAATCATAGGGACACAATTCAATCCCAAGTCCTTATGTTACGATCATCACCTAAACAGCAAGTTTCAAGTCATGTCACAAGACACCTTGAAAACCATGACAGCGGCCTTACAGAGAAATGGCAAGTCTGAGTGAGAAGCCCCTTGACCATGGCTCTCAGCCAAGGCTGCTCCTGCAGTTTTGTTCCAGCTCTATCAGGAGGAAGCCCACTGCTACCCACATTGCTGAGGGCAGGGCTCTACCCTCTCCTAGTCCTCCAGGGAAGAGGAAGAACGGTGATGTTGCCATTTGGTGGGTGCTTAGCAGAAATGCATGTGATGAAGCACACTGTGTTTGCAATTACTGACCCATCATAGGTAATGAATGCTTGCCAGCTACCTACACTGTGAAACAATCCAAATCTCCTTAGAGAGCAGCCTTTCCAGGAACAAGTTGTTGTCTGCCTCCCCCACCCCCACCCCCCCGCCATATACTAAATTCAGAAAATGACATTCTGAGAGAGTAATCCTTATTTCCACAAAAAGCCGGCAAGTAGATGTGTTGGCAGATCACCACAGTCACCTGGCCTCCCCTGGCATCTGGGACCTACAGTCCAAGATTGGTGCACGTACGACCAGGAGAGAGAGTGGTCTAGTGTTTGTCGGCTGTGGGCAACGTGGCCCTGGTCAGATGGCTTCTCCCCTGGGAGGACAGACAGGCTGCTGCGGTCTCTGTAGGCTGAAGCAGGGATGGTCCCACTGCACCAATAAAGATGAGGAGAACTGAGAGCCATGCTGAAGAAGTCCTGAAGCCTTGGGCCAGCATGTCTCAGACTCCAGTCAGGAATAGCTCTCTGGGTACATAGGAAGGTGCTGGACCAGCTAACAGGGTTCTGGGGGCGAAGACCAGTGTCTGTTAATGGAGTCTAAAGAGTAAGCACATAGCCAGAGAAGCCTGTCCTGGGACTGAGAGACTAGAGCAAGGGACAATGTTTTTTAGGAAAGAAAAGAAAGTTGTGACTCATGAAAATGGCAAGCAAAGTTTGCAGAATGTAGGGCTTCTTCTGAGCCCAATTCCCAGGGATGGTGATGTTCTCCATGCCTCCTTTCTGGAACCAGAGGGCTCACTGACTCAAGTAAATGAGAAGGACCCCATAGGGTCCCCAGTTAGTGGAACTGTTTGGGAAGGATTAGAAGGTGTGGCCTTGTTGGAGGCGTGTCACTGGAGGCCAGCTTTGAGGCTTCATTTCTGGTTACACACACACACACACACACACACACACACACACACACACCAAGCTTGTGGATCAAGATATAAATCCTCAGCTACTGCTCCAGCTCCATATCCACATGCCTGCTGCCATGTTCCCCACCATAATAGGTCATGGACCCCAACCTGGAACTGTGGACGCAGAGCAATAAAAAAGTAGCAAAGATACAGATAAAGGCAAGAGACATACCTGTCCCTTCCGAAGGGCAGACAGCCCTGCTGAGCAGCATTCCGGTAGAGTTTTAAAGGCCACAGCTCAACAAGTCTGTTAGAATGAACACAGGCCTGTTCTCACAGCCCACTGCTCTCCAAAGACCAAGTCCCCGTGTTCTTTCCCAGTATCTGCCTACTTCCAACCCCAACTTCAGAAAGCCCCGGGTCTAGACTCCTCTATGTGCAGGAACAGGTAAAGAGTAATGGTGATAGCTTTGCTCGTGGGCCAAAAGCAGACAAGCTTCCTGTGCAGAGATGCCGGCTTCCAGGCTGGCTCCTGATCTGGCAGAAATGTCCCAGGACAGATGGGCAGAGAGAAGAAAAAGATCCCAAAAAAGACAGGGCAGCCCACGGCTGCAGAAAACAACATCCTTCCAAGATGGCTTCCTCAAACCCCATCCCCCACATCTATTGACTGATTTCACCAAGGATCTCATCTGTGCACTGACAGACAAGACATCAGCCAGGGAGATGGAGACTGACCTACCTTAACTGTGCCCCTGCCCCCGACTGAAAGTCAAGTCAGCTGAGAGGGCTGCCTTGAAAAACCACACAGTCTGCATGTGGACACAGGGATCAAAGTCACTAAAGGCAAAAAGGACATGGGAGTTTGGTCCCTCGTGCTCCAGTCCTTCTGAACGTGGACCTGCCTTGGGCAACCATTCTTCGCCACAGACTCAATCTGCCTTACAGACAAGGAAGGAAGCTACCTGGACCTCTAGAGGGAACAAGACAACTGCAGACACAACGTCACCGTGGTTCCTCTCACGCCAGGAAAGGGCAGAGGACAGTGCGGCAGAGTTTTGTGGAAGCCTGCAAAACTAAACTGGTACCCCATTGTGTCTTCCACAAATACAGAAAAGGACACAGACTCAGCAAGGCTCTGTATGCACAATCATGAAGGAAGAGTCAGGGGTGGGAGGGGGCCAAGCTATGCAAAGAGACAGCCTACCTGTGAAGTTTTAACTTTTAACAGTTTATTTTTGGACATATAAATACAGACATAGAGAGACCCTGTCTCCAAAAACAAACAAAAGCTTATTTTTATTTTCTGTCTGAATGTATATATACAAACCATGCATGTGCCTGGTGTCTATAAAGGTCTAAAGGTGGCATGGGAATTCCTCGAAACTGGTGTTACAGATGGCTGTGAGCGTTCGTGTGGGTGTTGGGAACCGAACTCACCTCTGCAAGAGCAGCAACTGTTCTTTGTTTGTTTAATTTTCCAGACAGGGTTTCTCTGTGTAGCCTTAGCTGTCGTGGAACTTGCTTTGTAGACCAGGCTGACCTGGAACTCACAGAGATCCACTTGCCTCTGCTTCCCAAATGCTGGGATTTAAGGTGTGCGCCACCACCTCCCAGAGCAGCAAGCTCTCTTAAACACTGAGCTATTGCTCCAGCCCCACGTTCTAATCTTTCAAGGGACACTGAGTAAAGTATACATTTTGGTAACACTTCCTTTCTCTTTCTCGCTCTCTTTTAAACTGCGAAATGCCATTTCCAGTTGCCACTTAGCCACACAAGGTAATAAATCTTTTCCTCCTTCTCCGGTTTCATTTTGAAGAGAGAAAAGAAAACCCAGTTCCCGGTTCCCTCCGATGTTGAATTTGCTGAAGGTCAAATTCTAGTGCCTATAAACTTTGATAATGTCTCTATAATTTACTATTTTTTTACAGGCGCTCTAGCTTTTAATAGCAAAGGCGAGTCATTTTTCTCTGCTCATTTGCAGCGTGTGAAGGGGGGAAAAATCTGTCGCGTCTGACGTGTCTGAGCTAACACACTTCATTTTCCTTTCTAGTCAGCACATGAACTAAAAATTACTTCTTGCAAATAGATGCATATGTCTATAATGGACACGTAACATATGTGTCCATGATCAAGGCTGGAGAAAAACAGAATAAAATGAAGATAAGCCAGTCAAAATACTGTCAACAGCACCCCCACTCAAAAAAAGAAAAAAAAACAAAACGCCACACCATTTTAATGTATCTATGTTTAAGAAACTTCTGGTCACCAGCACAGTTCCTAACTACATTCTAGCCCTTATACCTCTTATACCCACAGACACATGCTGTTATCACCTCCATCAAAGAACTTTCTCTCTACAGCATTTAAAAGGGCATTACAGAAAACTATAATGATGCACAGACCGACAGATCATGGGGAGCCCCAAAGGATACAACTCCAACACAACTCCTGCACCTAAGGTTCAGGAACATCAGAAAAAGGGGAGGAAACTAGATAGCACCCAGGAGGCAGAGACAGGCTGATCTCTGTGAGTTCGAGGCCAGCCTGGTCTACAGAGCGAGTTCCAGGACAGCCCTACACAGAAAAACCCTGTCTCAAAAAACAACAAACAAGACAGGGTGAAGACTCCAGGAATTGTAGGCCCAAACACATTTTGAGAAAAGAAAAGAAGGCTGGCAGTCACTGTTAATCGTTAATCTTTAACAAACATTTTCTGCCTTTAGAGCAGTCATCCTGGCGGCCATGTGGACAGAAGTAAACTTTTAACAGTTGTCTCCTGCCTCCCAGCTTCCCAGCAAGGCAGGTACTGCGGACAAAGGCTGGCTTCTAACTGCTGCCTCTACAGGACCCTCTGCTGTGTTCCCTTCATTTGTAACAGTCCCCTGTGCACTCTCAGGGACAGTGAAAAGCGCCCGTGACAGCCACAGGCTTTTGCAAACATCCCAAGCTAACATTCTAACGTCTATAACCCAAAGTTGTAAAATTTAAAATGTAATGTCACTTTAAGCCTGACCTCAAGGCTGTAAAAGCTCTTTGACCCACACCTGGTGCTTAATTTTACTACAAGAAGGGGCCACAATCAGAAGCCGGATCTCTGGCTGTGGTCACAGCTATAGCTGACCACAGCCCCGTGTATGTGTCCCATGGTGATTTTTTTCTCTCTCTTTCTGTTTCTGGAATAAAGCTTGCTTCTGGTTTAACAGACTTTGGTGTTCTGTCCCCCATCACTGCACAACCCCGGACCCAACAAGGGAGGGAGGAAAGACTGTAAGAGCCAAAGGATCAGGAAATCTACTGTGAGTTTGTGTCTCCTAGAAATGGCTATCCAAACAAGACCTGAACAATGACCCTATCAATAGATACGCTAACCCTGGGGGTGGGCTCTCACAGTGGCACAGCACCTAAACAAAGGACTTTAGTCAACTAATGACTGCAAAGAGAGGGGGAATTAGCCTCTCCCAGGGATGAGCCCATTAAAAGGTACAACATGGTCAGCCCTGAAATCATCATATGCACACAAACAACAAAAACAGTCTAAGTAAGTTGCTATTTATATATTTGTGAGTATATAATAATAATAATAATAATAATAATAATAATAATAATATTGAGGGAGTGCATGCAGAGGTACACAAGAAGGCAGGGACAGGAGAAGGGTTGGAGAGAGGAAAGCGGGGGAGGGATGCAATTGTGTTTTAATTTTAAAAGTATATTGAAAAAAGAAACTTCTGGTCAGAAGGTCAAAGATTTCTCAGATCACCAAACAATACCACTCCCCCACCTTCAAAAATCTTAGCAACGCCTGTCTATGTACAGAAAGTCCCGTGTTGGGGCCTCAGCAGCTGGGATGGCTAATCTTCACTGTCAGCTCCGCAGGGTTCAGAATCACCTAGGAAATGGATGAGGCACACTGCTGGCTGCGGTGCCTGAGTGTGTTCCCACAGAGGATTAACTGAAGGATCAGAACCAGCCTAGCACCTGAAGATCCAGATGGAAGGCAGAAAGGAGGAAGCCAGTTGAATGGTGGTCACTCTCTTCTCTCTGCTTCCTGTCCCACCATGATGTGACGGGCTCCCTCTGCTCCTCCGGCCACGGTACACGGAAACCTTACACTGTGAGGACTCTTTCCTTCCTTAGGTTGTTTCGGGCTGGTATTGTCTCAGGGATGACAAGAGAAGCAGCTCCACACAAGGGCTTAGACTCAGGACAGGAGTGGAGGAGGACTGGGGTTGGGTGAAGCCAGGAGCGAGACCTGCTCCATCTCTAAAGATCCCCATGCCCTCGGAGTGTGAGTGTTCTTGCACCTCTAGCACCCCTACAAGACAAGGTCTGTGGGGGGTGCTTGGAGGGGAGGGGTTCCGATCTTAGTCTGGCCTTCAGCAATCAGTGTTAAGGACAACGGAGAAGAGTAAACAGTGAGCACCCAGTCGCGGGTGCCTGGTGCCCTGCTACGGTGCACCTGGTCATACGCAATCCCTGGGCCCCTCCCGCCATTCACATCATACTGCCACCTTCACTGCTGGGGAACCGAGGCTCAGAAACATAGCCCAGTACCAGATCCTGGGCCCAGGCTACTAGGCAGCAAATTATACCCCAATAGTGTCACCATAATCCTCGTACCATCCTTCTCTCACCTGCTTCTAAGGCTTTCGGTGCTGATGCAAATTCAGTTCAACAGGCAGGTGTGACCCTGGAGGTCCCAGAAGGCTGGAGGAGAGGCCCCAGGAGGAGCGTGCCAATGACTCTGCACAGGTTCACTATCTACCTGAGCGAAGGAGCTAGCTTAGAAGGGTGGCCATTAGCAGTTTGGGCAGCACCCTGCTTTCTGTGTCCTGTCGCTCTAATGGGAAGAGAAGGGCTCACACACCTCTGGGCGGGCTCCCTGCCAAACGGCACCACAGGCCAGCTTCCTGTTCATTTTACCTCATGGATGGTTTTTTAAAGCTTTTTAATTGTCCTTAATAAATTACCTACATGCGCACAATGGTTACAATAGTTACATTAATTTTTCTCAGGGCATCTAAGCTGTTTATCACAGGAGTGTTAATGGAAAAGAAAAACATGTCAGGCGGACTCTTTCTCACACTCTCAGGGCTTGAGTAAATTAATGCTTGTGGGATTGCTTTCCCACACCACAATTAGGGACATCTTTATTCCATCTTAGCTTACCATCTTTCAGCGGGGCCAGAGGAGTGCACCCACCGGAGAGCCCTAGCAAGGCCCGCCAAGGAGGCGGACTCACGCAAGCCTGCCTCCGATTAAGTAACTTGTAACTTTATCCTCGACACTCCCTTGCCTGAAATCGAAACTGAGAGACCTTGGCATTCACAGCTTGCCCCAAATGGAACAGGAGAAACACGTCAGAGATATTTCAGACGAAAAGCATCTTGACACATGAGGCCGCCTACCAGACAAACTGTCCAGGGCTGGAGGGTGGAGACAGCTTTCATTCCTAGAACAATGGCAGCATGGAACAGAATTCCTAGCTCCGATAACCACTGGGGACTGGCCACCTGGTCTTCTAGACACTGGAGGTGCTGAAAGTGTAGGCATAAAACCTGAGACTCCCAAAGTCCTTCCACACTGGGCAGCTGGGCCTTCCTTGTGTGATAGCAGGAGCCAGGATACTGACACACACAGGCCAAACAATCTACAACTAGTCCAACGTATCTGGGGTCACCCTCTCGAAACAGGGTAGTCTAAACTTGTTAATTTGAATGGTCAGAGGATGTTCAGAAGTATCGTTAAGAGGCGGTATGTTTAGTTAAAACTATCGTGAAGCAAACTAGTGTTGGCTAATGTGACTGTACCCACATGACAAAATCACAAGCCTTAAGGCCTGCCCCAACCTTTCTTCCCAAACAATGACTTCTTGTCACACCAGATATAGAATGTACCTCCATGGGCTGGAGGTCCCACAAAGCCTTCCCATTCCCACTAGTTCATCCAATCTCCCGTGCCTCATTCAGAGGGTGCTTTCTGTTCTCAGTGGGATCAGAAAGTCATACTGTTCCTACAGTGCCAACTCTACAGCCCATGGACACCTGGCAAAATACATGGTCAACTTTTTTCTTCAACTGGTACCTGTGGAGTCTCCATGAAAACTCAAGACTGTAGGGACCTACAAAGCTCACCTCCAGGGACAGCCCGATGCTACCTGCTGGACACTGTTGACACCAACGTGCACAGTCCTCAAAGGGCAGAGACAGAGCAGCCCACTCTTAACTTGCAGTGGGCCCTTCCCTTCTGTTTTCCAAATGCCCCAAGAATAAATCCAAATTCCGCCCCCTCCACTGAGTAAGCCTCTGGCTCCCTGGTGCCCTCTGGTCCATTGTCCCCTTTTCTGTTCCTTGAACTCACAAAGCTTATTCTTGCCGTGGTGACCAAACAAATCATATGGCCTGCCTGAAAACCCCTGGCCTTGGCCAGCCCTATGCCTAGAGAGACAGCTCTGCCCACTGTGTCTAAATCACTATTCTCTCACCTAGCCCCTCCCAACCTGACACTGTTCCCTTTCTTCCAGAAGCCGCTCAGGGTCTGAGGTAGCGTCTTCCCCATGTTTCGTTTCTTATATACAGGCTGAGACTCCACTACTAGAGCATCAGCTTCACCAGAGCAAAGAGCCGATGGTCTAGGCCCCAACCTCACACAGCAGGGACTCTGAGGTATCTTTGTCAGTAATGAATGAAAGAACTCCTTTTGTTATAGAAGGGATTTTGGTCACTCTAGCCCTGCAGCAAAGCTTGAGGTCTTACAAGCGGCTGGTCTATAGCTACAGGAAAGCACAAGGAGACAAACGAAGAGAGCATCCGTTGCAAAGTGGAGCACCGCGCGGTTCAGGGACATACCTCCGGGGAGCACTGGTAAACAGTTGGCACGAATTAACAAAAACTAGTTGCATGTTAATATATGCTGCCTCCTCCTTAAACGGCTTATGAACACTGTAATTTTCTTCACTAAAACACTGTCTTACAGAACCAACTCCCCTAATTACAGGCACTTGTATGCATTATAATCTTCATACAATTAAACCTACTAAAAAGAATAAATGGTTAAATGCCCCCTTGCCCTGACAGTAACCCATCCCTCCCCTAGCTAGCAAAACACATGCAAACAGCAACAACAAAACAAAAACAGACCCAAAGGTGCTGAGAAAGCACAGCTGTCAACAGACCCAGATCGCAGGGAATTGGAATTCAGGCTGACAGAGCTTTGTCACTACAGGGGGCAGAGTCAACTTTCAACTTCAAACCCCCTGGCATCTGGCAGCTCAGTACCTGACTTCAATGTTACATGAAAGGCTCCGAGGTATTCAACAAAATGTCTCATTTCAGGAGCAGACATCTTCCTCAACACCACTCACCTCCAGACGCACACGTGGTCTGGGGGCCTGAAGCAGGCTTTTGGGGATCTTCTCCAAAACTTTACACAAAGGCAATCGCGGCCAGGGGGTGTTTATCAGGAAGTCTGTGGCGGCCTCTCTGGAGCCAGGCAGGTTTAGCTGATAAACCTCTCTGGGATACTGCATCCTGGAGAAAACAGCCACCATGGGATGGATCGCCATGAACAGGCCCAGACACAGGCTGCTGAACCAAGAACTCCAGCTCCCTTTGTCTTGAAGATTCAGCACTAGGGTGAAAGGAGGGGCTTCATGCCCTGTGGAGGAAGTGTTTCCAGTATTGATGGGGTCTTGCCATCTGAACCCCTGAAAAGCTGGAGCCTGACAATGAGCGTGAACCGAGAGGTTTAGTTACAGCTGTGGAGAGGCCAGCCCCTGCTGAACTTTCCTTTCCTTCTGGGTGCCTTGCAAGGCCCTCACTCCTGCCACAGCATATTTGGTATCAGGAGAGCCAGATGTGGCCTCCAGAAACTAGCCAAGCCTTCGGAAGGTACCCTGAATCTTGTTTCCTGCTCTTCTCAGGACAAAGCTGCCTTACAAGAACCAAGGTAGCAGCCTCTCAGAAGGTCAGGCCATCTCACCGCTCTGGGTCAAGGGCTTCTGGGTAACATGCACCTCCTCAAAGCTGGACCAGGTGACAAAGTCTGCCTCCTCAAGCTGGGGATGGTTCCCATGTGTCACAGGAACATTAGCTGTGACTGTCAGGTGAAGGGGGCCTGCCCCGCCTTGTGTCAGGAATTCCCTGGGGTTACTGAGGATTCAGCAATGCTCATTCATAAAAGGTCCCAGAGGTCTCGTCTCAGACTTGAAAACATGGGGGGAAGGGGATTGCAGAGGGGGAGAGGGAACAAAATCAGCACAACCCCAGGTTCTTCCATCTGTTTTTCCTTTGCCCCCACCCCCGTCTGTCCTGTGCCCCCACCTCCCACCCAGACTCAGGTGATAACTTCTGGGCCATCAAAAGACCCACTACAAACAAACATCTATCGATTTGAGGGAGAGAAAGGCATAAACCCAGTTCTTCATCAGGGAAGACTCACACTGGCATTTGCCCCTGGGCCAGCCATGTCACTCTGGGCTCTCATCAGGCCCTCTCCACAAGCCTGTGTGTTAGGAATGATACGTGTACCATTTGCCTCTGAGAAAAGTGGAGTTCACAGAGGGGGCACATTCTGCCAAATACATATAGCTACAGGAGTAGTTGTGTCAAGCCTGCAGCCCCAGTAAGCCTCAAGCTGTCGCAGGTGGGGCTGACAGAGAGACAGGCTCGTTCCAATGGCCCTGGTTCGCCATTGACGTTAGGTGTCTTTCCCAAACACTGGACACTCGCTGCAGCACAGAGATGTTTATGAGCCTGAAGTTGCAGCATCCTAGGCTTTCGTTCAGAGAAGCCTCTGACCAGGACCCAGCAGCGGCAGCAGCAGCAGCAGCCCCAACCCCTCTGGAGTGGCTGGAGCACAGGGTGGCAGATGAGAAGCAGCAGTTCCGGCTGCAGCCACGTGTGCCACTGCAGCCGCCAGGAAGTCTCATTAGTCAGCACCAGCAGCTGCTGCCCCAGAACACAAGGCCCCACGGAGCTCTGCAAGCCTCTGCCGAACCAGGGAGTGGGTGGAGAGAGCATGGAGCCAGGAGAAGCAAGGACTCTGAAACCCTCAAGGGGCTCAGCATGGACCCCTCTCCTCACCTACAGCTGAGGCCAGAAACAAGTCACCAGAAGACACAAGCCCCTTCCGACCCACTCCCTCAGACCCTGGCGATGAACTCTGATGAACTATCTAATGAGAAGCAGTCCCCAAAGTACCCAAGTTGTCAGACGAGAGCTAGTTGCTATGCCCTGAACCTCCATGTTTCCCATTTCCTCCAAGTCTGGCTAAGAGTTAGCCAGGTGGGAAGTAACTCCTAACCCCTTTGAGGTCGGCTCAGAAGAGTACATGTCACCCCAGAACACCTTTCCCCAGCCCTTGGGTTGGATAAGGGCAGTTTCTTATAAGCATTCTCGGGCCTTCCTGTCTCATAGCATCAGATTTCCAGCCGGGTATGTCAAAGATACCTAAGGCTCCACGAATGCCAGCAGGAGATGCCACTCTATACACCTGTCAGGAAGAAAGGAAGGGCTGCATGGCCACAGGCCAGCGCCTTCCTCATTTCCACTCCACCCTGGGGGCCTCTCCAGGGTCTTTTCAACATCCCCTCTCAGTCTTCCCCCACTCACCTTGAACAATAGAGTGTGGGGCTGTAGATGTTTCCCAGGAAAAGAAATACCCTGAACAAAACATCCATCCCTTTTGGGGGACGCGGGAGGGGAGATGGCTGACTAGTCGGGCTGCAGGAACCTCTGGAGACCGACAAGCTCCATGCTTCTTAAGGAAAGCAACTCCCATTCAAAATCTCCTTCAAGCTTTTAAATTTCATGCCAATTCCTCCTTAAGGGGGTGAAGTTATTCATGCTTGAAAACCAAGAAGGTCAACACCCTTCAAGGTTTTATCAGAATTGGCTATATTGATGTACAAGACCACAATGTGATGGGGTACCCAACTTTCCTGTTCAAAGGCTTCAACAAGGGAATGAATGTGTTGGAGGAAGAGTGGGTGCAGGTCCTGGATCCCTCCACACTAGCATCTTCCTCCTCATGAAGTGATCACAGTTAAATTAAAATCAAAGAAATCTCTTTGTGGACTTTATTTGCCTAAAAGATATTGGTAAACATAGTGACTATTACGGCTGCCTGTATACCCATTGTGTGACAGGCCATGGGCTAGATAGATACTCCTAATGCCCCAATTAACCACCACAATGGCAGGGAGGTAGGAAGGCTGAGAGGAAGGGGAAAAAGAAAGCCTATCAAAGAGGGGCTTGTTCTCTCCTGGTCTCTTCCTCCTAGAGAAGGTTCCAAGAAGTCAGAGGTTCAAAAAGCTGTAAAGCCCTCCAGCTGAGATTCAAATGCGGCTCTTAGTCACTGCAGAAGTCTCTATGTACTGACACTTCACGTTGCTCTCAAAATCCCCTGCTTCATCCCTGTATCCCAAACCAGCCAGCTCAGCTCAGGCTGCAAGGCAGTGAGGGGCTGCACAGTAGCGCTGGGCTCTGGATCACGCATATGGGACTGGCTCCAGGAGGGGCAAGTTAGGGACATTCAGATTCGGACCACTGCGACTTTGGATCGTAAGGGTCAAAAATTAGCACCAAAATGGGCCTCAGGGGAAGTATGCTCCCTTCTTCTCTTTCCTCAGCCATCTGTCCCTGTGAGTCACCAGCCCAGGAAAGGGAGTGGGTGGTTCTGAAAACCCATCCCCGTCAATGGAAACAAAACATAAAGGCTCTGTCCTCACAGTCGTGGGTTACCAGCGTCACTGCCTCCTACAAAAGGCTGCTCTGCCTGAAAACATTATCTCCAGTGTGGCCAGGTGCCCGCTGTTCCAGGGCAGCAGCAGGGGGCAGTGTTGACAGGAAAGAGATGCCAGAGCCCTTATCCTCAGGAAAAAAGACCAGAAACCAGTTCTGGTTTTCTGTCTCTTTGGACTTCTGTTTCCTTGGGGTAAGAAGAAATGGTTCAAGTCTGATCCCTGCACTGTCCCTCCCTGTACTGTTCCACCCACCATCCCACCAGGCACAGCAGTGTAGCTGGGCTCTCCTGGAGAACAAGCAAGAAACCCAGGGCAAACCCAGCAATCCACCCTCCTCAGTCAGGACTACATACAGGTGGCTGGGAGCCAGCCACAGAGCACAGCAGTCAGCAAACATCAGCTCTGCCTCAGTTTCCAGTATGTCAGCCTGCACAGGTGGCCACTCATTTAAGACCTGGACAATTCTGCCAAATAATAAACAGACCCATTCACTTTTCAGAAGACTAGCTCCAAAGCAAATGCCTCTGCCCTTTGGCAGTGGTGTGGGTCCCCCACCTACTTCTAACCTCTTTTAGCTACATGCCAGACAGAAAACCTAGCCAGATTCAGCCAGACTAAGCGCACACATGTGAGTGCGCGCACACAGCCCAAGCCCAGGGTGGGCATATCTGATGAGGAATATCTGACTGAGGGGCATACAGAGATACAGGGGCCAAAGGAATCTTTAATCACAAAATGGTAAACAGCACATTGTTTAAGAAGAAATGAAGCCTGAGACTGACACCAGTAATCCATTTGGGAGGTGGAGACAGGAGGGTGCATTAAAGGTCACTCTCAAATACACAGTAAGTTGTAGGCCAGACTAAAGGCTACATGAGACCCCCTCTCAAAACATTTATTAAGTAAGGGGGTGGAGCTAGGCTCGTGGCTTCCTATTCCAAACAAGCTGGGCCTAGAGGGCTGACTCTTTGTTCCTTCAGCCTTTGTTTGGGACGACTAAGACCACCTCTCCGGCTCCTGTCTGAATGTGCCCTGTCTCCCCATCCTGTTAGCCACACTTCGAAATAACCATTCCGACTTCCAAGTCAAAAATGGCCAGTGGTGACTTGAGGTTGAAGCAAGCCTGACTCTGAGGTGATGCACTGGTAAGGATGGGATCACTCACCCTGTCCACAAAGCCACAGCAAGAAACCCCACACCCACAACTCAGATCTCACAGGCACAATATTACAAAGCACTTCCAGACTGCTGGAGCACACACACACACACACACACACACACACACACACACAAACTTCCTCCCCTCCCCCTCCCCCCCCCCCCCCCCCCCCCCCCCCCCCCCCGCCCAGTAACTTGTAAGCAGCATTTACATGCTGGGAGACCCGTTATGCACTCAGCTATCTTCTTCGTCTCAACTCCCTTTCTCTGGCTCTCACACACTGACTTGGGGCTATAACAGGTGGACTTACTAACTTAGGAAACAACCCTAAGTCCCTTCACGCCAAAACTCCTCTCTGGCGGCTGATAGAAAATCTTCAATAGCCATCTTGTGCTTGATAAGGAATGTTACTTACAGATAAGACTAGGATTGGCCCAGCTCCAGCTCACGTCCTCCGATCCCCCCCCGCCCCACCCCAATTCAGTTTCTACTGTCAACCTAAAAGGTGCATCTGCAGTGCCCCCACAGTCACGCAATGCCACAGAGTAACTAGGAAGTCACAGTCCCAGGGAAGCCTGATCTTCACGCAGGTCCACCAATCCCAATTGGCCCCCTGAAAGATCCCACAAACAGCTGCCTGCAGTGCAGACACCCCAGCACCAACTGTACCTCCACACACCTCAGGCACATGACACAGCTCGGTTACCCTCATCTTCCCTGAGACTCTGAGGACTCAAGGACAGAGGGACACAATGAAATTCTATTTTGACCGGTGAGTTTTGTGCTTAGGGCCCCGGGGTCCCTCGCGACACGGGATCTTTGCATGCTATCCTCTGTTCTTCTCAGGAAAGCCCACACTCCAACCCACTTCCACTTTTTCTACCCAGGAATGACTGTATTTCTGAAAATTCCTTAGAGGGAATATTTTGTTTCCTTAACTGAACAGTGGCTTTCAAAATAGCCCTGACCTTCCTGCCCCTCCCCCTCCTTGTCACCGAGCAACCGAAATTAAATTGATTCCTGCTATCAGCGCTCTGCATCTCAGCGATTATGCCCAGCCATCAGAAAGGCAGCTTTCTCTCCATCCCAGGAACCAAACGCCTGTTGCTAAATCCAACCCCACAGCTTGAGAAGGGGAGGGGAGGAATGGAGGAAGAGGGGGGTACCCCAAGGGCACAGGTAACAATTTATGGCCCCCTTGTCATTGTGGTCTTATCTTTGTGGCCAGCTCCTTCTGAGAAATGGCACCGTTACTGAATCCCCAGAGGGCTGCCTAAGGGACCCCTGCCGTTTGGGACAGGTGGCCCAGTGGGGAACTGAAAATTTGCTGCTCTCACCCGTCTTCCTTGTCCTGACACTATGAGGATGCCCGAGCCAGAGGACAGGGGACTGCTTCCAACCTATGACTAGAGCATGGACAGTAGAGGCCACAGAGAGAGGGCAAACATACCCCCTCAGGGAGGCCCTGCACACAGAGCACACACTGTTTTTCTTCCATGGCACCGAGGGCAATCTGTAATTACAAGTGGATTCATATCTGTGTGATGTCGGTCTGTCAGTTCCCTACTGATTAGGCCTTGGGAAGGCCAGACCTTCCCTTCCATAGGACGGAGCACTGAATAAACACTTATTGAACCAGGCCTAGTGATACAGATTCCTAAGTCCAGCTACCCGAGAGACCAGAGGCAGGGCTGCCTGGACCACAGAGCCAGTTCAAGGACAGCCTTGGCAACTTGGGAGACCCTATCTCAAAAAACAGACTGGAAGAGGGTTGCAGTTCAGTGGTAGATCACTGACCTAGCGTCCACAAAGGCCTAGGTTCAATCCCAACACTATAAAAACAAACAAGCATTTGTTTACCGAACAAGGCGGAAATGCTTTACTGTGAGCTACGAGAAACAGGATGTAAGTAACTTCTTTTTGGTTGGGCCCCATTGGGAATTGTTTGATCCACATGTAATGCAAGAACACAAAGTCCTCCTCTTTTCTTCCCTCATACCTCAGGCCAGGAAAATGCATCCTTGTCCCACGTGGAAGAAAGAGCCAAGAAGGGAGCTTTGAGGAAGGGCTTCTGTGAACAAGGGAAGCCGCTACATGCCCACCCATGAAAAACAGCTTTTCTTTCTCTCCCCAGGCCTTCACGCATGCATATGCTCCCAACTCAATGCCCAGGCCACCCTGCTGCCATGCTACGATCCCCAGGAAGAGCAGTCTCCTGGCAGCCCCTCCCAGAGCTGGAATGTGAGTTTCAGTCTACTGACATCAAAGAGGCTGGGCTCATGGGATCCTCTGGGAGGGGAACCTGCGAGAAAAGCCAAGCACCTTCATTTATTTGTTTTTTTTTTTTAAACCTCATTTTGTTCCAAAAGGGACTGGAGTGTCTTACAAAAATACTCACAATAGGATTAAAAAAAAAAAAAAACTGATGAGGAAATAGGTTAGGATGAGAAATAACGTGAGTCTGAAAGTTGGTCTACTGCCCAAAAGTAGAACTGGCAAAGGCACGCCTAAGAAATGGCAAACCCCACCCCTGTGCAGAGACTGGCGATACTCTTCTGAGGTCAGTGGACATTGCGCCTGCCACACAAGTCTCCCATTCCACTTTGGAGCTCATCAGCAATATAGGCACACATCCAGTGCCTCTGACATCCTAGAGTTCAGTGTCCAATGCCTCACAGCTGGGGAGAAACAGGTGGCTGGATCTTCCCCCCTTCCCTCGCCCCCTCCCCAGAAGGGGAAGTCTTCCTTCTAAACCTGGGCATATCTCTGTGGCATGCTAGCCCTGTCTAATTTCTGGGGAGGGCTCGATGCTCACCCTTCCAGGTCTAAAACTCAAATTAGGAGTTTTCAAGTTTACAGTGTTTTATTCTGTGTGTGCACACGTGCGCACACATGTGCCACACAGCACGCACACGGAGACTGAAGGACAACTTGTAGGACTCAGTATTCTAGGCTGGTGGCAGGTGCACCTACCGTGAAAGCCACCTCAGTGGCCCAGATTTTATGACTCACACTTGTCACAGAGGTGTGGCCTTACTGGAATGTCTACAGAAACCCATAGTCTTACCTCTAAGGTTGGACTTCAACTTTCCACCTTGGCATGCTCTGGAAGGTTCTCTGCCCCAGTCCTAGTTAGCATGGGCTGCCACTACCCATGCTCCTCTTTCTGGAACAAATCTCCCAGCTTTTATCGCACATGCCTGCCTAGGTCCTTCCTAGCAGAACAAGATGTACGTTGGAGCTCTCTCCCATCATTTACCAGCTGAGTATCAGGCTTTTTGTTTGGTTTTGCTCCACACTCTGCAGAGAACCCGATACCCAGAACACAAGTACACCAGTTTTCCCAGAAATTTATGAAACGGCATTCTGCCTTCTTATATCATCTGTTCCCAGTGCTCGTCATGAGGGCAAATATTTACTGAGTGGACATCCTGTGCCGAGCCCTTGCCTGGGTCCCTTTCACGAATCCGCTCATTCACTCCTCAGCTGAGGCCCAGGAAGAGCGTGCCTTTATGATTCTTCCCATCTCATGGGTCAGCATACCGAGCCTCAGCGAGGGCCAGTTCCCTGTCCCAGACGACCTAGATGCCATGTTTATCTCCTTCCAAAGCTCTTCACCTCCCCAGTGCACAGAAGTCTGCCCGCTTCCACAATGCATTACAACTCTTCCCTAGCCGTAACAGTTTCATCGCTGTGTTCCCCATGTCCCCAGGGACACATTCACCCCAAGAGCTAACCCACTAGCATGGCAATACAGGGAGTAATTGCAGGGTTCACTGCCCCGTACGACCTGGGCTCCATTCTTACTCAAGGCCCATAGCCTCTCAGCGGTCCAGTCTCCCATGTGCTGAGGGAAGCAAGTAACTGTCTTTCTGTGTCTCCTCAAGGACACTCAAATACAGAACTTTCCAGACATAAAGAATTTTCAAGGAAGGGTGAGCTCTCTCCTACCCCCGAGACAGTTGCACACGGAACATAACCCCATCACTCAGTCCCACCTGAAGAGCGATGGACCCATCACAAACAGTCGACAGACACCCCAAGGAGCCTCCTTTGAAACAGAGTTGTCCCTGGTATCCTTGGCTGGTGAGGCTACGGACAAGCAGAAAACGATTTCCCAATTAAGTGGCAAATACGCTATATTGACTTTAAGTGCAAAGGGGGCTCAAGGGAGGACGAGAGTGGATCAGAGATACACAACGCAAGGATTGGTTGGGCAGCAAGCCAGGGTGCCTCTAGTGGCCCTGAGTCTCCCCAACTCTATCCTTAGGGAACTCAGAATGGGTGACCTTTAAAAACAGTCTTTGTCCTTTGTTTGCCGAGAGCCTTCCAGAGGCTTCCTATGGGTCTTAGAATTGCTCCCAAGGCTCTATATGACCTACCTGCGACCCTCCTCCACCCCAGGTCTCAGCACATCTGTCTTGCTTCTTCTGCTTCTTCATCCAGCAAGTTCCATCTTGTCATGGGGCTTTCACTACCACTCCCTCTGCTGAAAATGACTGGGTTCCAGAACTTCGCAAAGCTTCTGAAGGATCCTGTCCACCCACCACATACAAGCATTAAATAAGAATGTAATAAAAATTATTTGTATTTATTTTCTGCATGAGTGAGTGTACGCCTGCGCACCTGCCATGACTCATATATGTGGAGGGCAGTGGACAACTTTTGGGAGTGAGTTCTTTCCTTCAACCACATAGGTCCGGTCCAGGGAATTGAACTTAGATCGCCAGGCTTGGTAGCAGGTAACTTTACCCCGAGTCATCTCATGGATATGAGCATATATATATATAATATATATATATATATATTATATATAACACAAACTAGGGTCTCTTCCAATCCCATCCAGCACATATTTACCTCTCCAAAAACTCTACTTCCAACCTTAGTTTGTGCTACACAAAATGAAATCTGTATTTAAAAATAATAATAATAAAAAAAGATACCACAAAAACAACTTGTTGGGGAAGGAGATGGGGAAGGGCTTAGCACTGTGACATTAGTGAGCACATGAGCAGGCTGAAGGAAGAAGAGGTAGGTGCTTTGCTGGACCATCAGCTGCACATATGGATGCTGGCAACCCTTACAAAGATGCTCGGGTGGCAGCAAGGGAAACTCATGCCGGCGAAGTCCATGAAGCCAGGGAGAGATAGGACGCTATCTATATATACAGTGGGAAGATCTCTGGCCTCAGAACGGGATGCCCTGTTTTCAAAACTGTTCCCCAATATACTGGTTTCCTCATGCTGCCTTGAGAAAGCACAGTCCCTGATATCTTCAAACACTAGAAGCCTGTCTCACTTTTCTAGAAGTTAAGTGTTAAAAAAACAATGTGCTTGAAGAGTTATTCTTCTGAAGAGCCCAGCAGAACCTTCACCATGCCTCTTTCCTATCTCCCAGTGGCAGTCAGCCCTCCGTGGTGGTCCATTGCTTGGGAGTACATCCCACAATGTCTTCACGGAGCATTTCTGCCCAAAGAGGGCCTCTCAGTCCAATTTCCATCCTCCGATAGAGTTACCAGTCTCGACAACAGGCCCTGCCCCAGCCTGGCACAACCTCGCTAATTATATCTGCAAAGACCCTATTTCCAAAGTTGCATTCTGAAGTTCCAAAGGGACATGAATTGGGTGTGGGGCTCCATTTCAGACAGAACACCACCAACTCAGCTTGCAACCTCAGAGCATGTAACATGCCCAGCATACCTTTCTGCTCAGTTCCACCACGGGTCTCAAACCCTTTTCCTAAAGAAAGGCTTTGGCAGGAACTGACATGGGTGCCTGTCGTATAAAAAAAAAGGACCATCAACCTGTGCTGAGTCAAGGGGACTGCAGATTTGTCGTGTCAGGAAGTAGAGAACAGAGGCCCATCCGGGGCCGTGGGAGCCTGAGGAAGCTGTGTTGTAGCAGGGGAGAGCCTGGCTGGGGACAACGCTGGAAGGCAGGGGTCAGGATGGGGTCAGCAGGCAGGAATGTGGAGAGGTGAACACCGGAGGTGCTCAGGAGATAAAAATCAGGTTCCAGAAATGAATCAGAAAGAGCTGTCAGGAACAGCAAAGTTCTCGCAGGCAGGAATGCGGGGCGGGCGGGAAGCCAGACGGTAGGCAATGAGGCCCATCTGAGGAGAGTAGAAGGGTGGTGAGCCAGTACTGTTTAAACAGTAAATACCCAGCAGTTGGAGCATGTGATAGGGGTTGAAGACCTGGCTACAGGCAGAAACTAGAGGGGGTAGGCTAGCTGTAGCCGTGAGAATAAAGGGGCTTCAGGGGCAACTGTCTCTGGAGAAGGGGGCAAGGGTGGGGAAAATGTACTGAGCACAAATCTGAGGTCAGACACACCAGGAAACACCAGCTCTAGACCCATCGTGGGACCACCAACAAGCTGTGGCTCCTCGGGGCCTCGCAAACCCTCCGTGTCCCAGACGAGAAAACTAAGCCCCCTTCAAGGTTGAAAGTCTCTGGTTCCCGTTCACCAGAGCCACATTAAGTGCCTGGCGATTCAATAATTCAATTAAGAAAGCTCGATTTTTAACGTTTAACATCTAATGAAAGGGTTATGAAGTGCGACACAACTCGCCGTGATTAATAGTTACAATTAAAGGCTGAGCGTGCTGAGGGGAGAAAGCAGGGCGGAGTGGGAAGACGGAGATGCACAGGGGTATTCTGAGTGTTATACAGGCTAGGGGGTGCCTTCTCTTCCGTCCTTCCTCAGCCTGGCTTACACCAAGAGTGCCAGGTTTGGAAATTAAATGGCCGTTTTGCCCAGGTATATGTGCACACTCCTGGAAGGCAGGGCACCAGGGTCTGGAGGCTTGTTGCAGCCTTGGGGACAAACCTGTGGCCCCATACTCTTCCCAGCCCTTCGAGTCTTCCAGGGTAAGGTTAGGGAAGGAACGCCACTCATGAGACAGGAATAAGACAGTTGAGATTTGACAAGCCAGTCTAAGGATGACAGGGGCTACTGATCCCTTACCTTCTCACACCACGAGATCCTATACCACACCACAAGTGTCTCTGGCCTCCAGAAACCCAGGTGCAAGGCGCATACAAAGACATGCTACAAGACACCTGCCCTTCCAGTCCTCTGACCAACTCCACCTGTCCTGTCAAAGAAAGATGCAAATAACGACAACGCTGGGACTCACTCTCTATGACTTGTTTAATGCCTGATATTCTGACCCAGGATAGCCAAAGGTAACCTGCTGGGGTCTGTTCAAGCTCAAGCCCTTGGTGATGGTTCCCCATCTAGTTTCCCGTCTCCGGGGAACCATCAGGGAAGAGAACCAACATTAGTTACCACTGAGGGAATTTGATCCTAAAATGATGAACACCAACCATATCGAAGGCGGGGTAAGTGGAGTTTCTGGCCGTGGTTCTTGGAGACACCTTCTCTGTGCTCCTAAACTCATAATCAGGACCCCACTCAGTAAGCAGAGGTGGGAGAGACAGCCAAGCCAGATCTCCAGACTGGGAGGGGGCCTCTGCCTCCTTCTCTTATCCCTGAACCCGACCACAGTGGCCTGGACCCACTTCCACTTTTGTAGCATGGCTCAGCCACCCTTGGGTGAGAAGCTAGGCTAAGTCTCCATGAGCACAGAAACAGGAGCCATGGCGAGTGTGTGTTACGAGAAGATGACGGATGGATGGAAGCCACTGAGTGCAGTGGCACTGGAGTCTCTTGGGCCGATGAAGGTAAACATGAGGCCCAACTAAGAAAAGAGACCCAGAGAAAGGAAGACATTGCCTTTAGAGTGTATGTGGCAGGTGAAGACGTGGGAGTGAGGAACTCAACACATGGGCAGCCCACACAGGGTCATCTTGGGCTCCACTAGCCAGAGGATCAAGTACCACCTAGTTTTTTTTTTTAAAAGATTTTTTAAAAGATGGCTAGTTTTTTTTTAAAAGATTTATTTATTAATTATGTATACAGTATTCTCAGTATTCTGTCAGCATGTATGCCTGCAAACCAGAAGAGGGCACCAGATCTCATTACAGATGGTTGTGAGCCACCATGTGGTTGCTGGGAATTGAACTCAGGACCTTTGGAAGACCAAGCAATGCTCTTAACCACTGAGCCATCTCTCCAGCCCCCCCCCCATGGCTAGTTTTAACTGTCTACTTATACAATATAGAGTCACCTGGGAAGTTTCCAAGAAGGACTGTCTAGCTCAGATTGATGTATGAACATGTCTAGTCTTAATGGAGATGGGACGACCGGCCCACAGTCAGTGGCCCCATTCCCTGGGCTTAAGCCCTTGATTGTATGTGAGAGCAGAAAGTAGGCAGACAACATGCATGCACTCGATCTCTCTCTACTCTGAACTACAGACATGATGTGACCAGCTGCTTCAAGTTCCTGCTGCCATGACTTCCTTAAAACAATGGGCTGAACCAGGGAACAGGGAGCAAAGATCAGTCCTTTCATCTCTATGTGGCTTTTTGGCCAGGGCATTTTATCACAGCAACAGAATGAAAGAAAGACAGGGACAAAGAAGAAGCCATCAGTTCTGTCCACAAGAAACGTGCCCACAGGGCGACCACTGACACTCTTTACTGATACCGGAGAACCTTACAGAGAAAGAGAGAAGTTGTGACTTAACAGAATATATATATATATATATATATTGAATCATAATCCCTGGTAAGAACTGTTTGCCACTCAAATCCAATTATCATGAAGCGAAAATACTGGTGTTTACCATGAAAGTGTACCAGAGTGACGTCAGGGTGTGTTCTCTTTAGTAGCAACAGAATTTCCAATGGGTGGGCAGTGTGCAGACACTTTCATTCAGTTATCTGTTGTTGCCCCAAGGCTCTGGAGGGAGCCCCTACTCTTATGAATAATAAAGCACATATGATTTAAATAAGCTTTGGAGTGAGCAGTCTGTGTGTGGGGTCCTCTGCTTAACGCATCTGTTTTCTTTAAGACTCCTAATTCAACAGAGCATCTGCTACTGCACCACCATGCTTTTACAGATAGCTTTGCTCAAGGTCGCACAGTTGGGAAGCGATGAGGCCAAGAATGCCAGCCAAACCCACCTACCTCCAGTGTCCACGTCCAGCACGAAGACTTGCGCACTGTAGGACAAAGGAGCAACCAATGAGTCTGGAAGGGCACAAACCAAAGTAGTAATCATGCTGGCTCTTCAGGACACTAAGTACTTCCTTTTGCTCAGCTGTTTTCTCCCTAATTTTTTTTTTTGTAATAAACATTCTATAATGAATGTAAGTAACTTGGACCTGAGGGGTTATGGTTTTAGTTTAAAAACAAAACAAAACAGCAGCTCCATTAGCGACGACTACCCCCAAGCAGAAGACAAATGGAGTGGTGGGGGAGAAAGGAGGTGATGCAGGACATCAAAAGCTCGAGTTGGTCATTTGGGCCAAGCTTCCATGTGCAGCGGACGTCCTTGCTATCCAGTCTCTAACAGATGGTCCTCACTTCATCACAGCCTCCCTGGATGCCGGCTGAGTGGAAGCGCCAACATCCAGCCGGGGAAGTCAGTGGCAGTGAGAGTCACTGAATTGTGACTGGGTGGTCGGTACAGACACTGTCCTATGAAAATGACTTTCCGAGCATCTGACAGCATGTCAGCAGCTTCTCCTCCCCATATGGGGAAGTCAAAATGCATGACATTATCTTCTACACATAAAATCCTAAGTTTCCCAGACGCAGACCAGCTTCTCTCCTAGACCCAGGAATCCTCGCACAATTTTGTGTATTTGCTGGCCGTGTAGAATCTATGTGAAATGTAGGAATAACTAAGAATAGTCAAGACCATCAGAAGACCCTAGCTACCGAGGCCAGGCCTCCTGGAGTCTGACTTAAACTAAGGACATTCAGATACAGAAAGGATGGCCCCCAAAGTGGAAAAGCCAAATATTCTAGGAAGTGTGTACAGCACTGAGAACAAGGGCTATGGCCAAGGTTCTGTGTCACTGGGGGTCAGGGAGTCTTCTGGATTGAGCGCTGGATGCCAATGCCTAGTTAGCTCTATGCCTGGCCTACAGAATGCATCACAAACACGTACTGACTTGTGAACATACATCGAATAGCAACCAGGAGGCTGCCTGCAGCGTGCTGGCCACTGACAATCATGGTAAGAACTGAAGTCACTGGGCACACACACCTTAGCAAAGAGACTCTACAGTGGGGGAGAAGCAAAGAAACCTCCTAACCATGCTGGAGTACTGAAGCTTCATGATAAAGGAGACAAAACATAAGACTTTGGTTTGAGAACCAACTTTCTGCTACCCAGAAGTTTACTGTGTCCCTCGGGAAGTGACAATGCAATTCTAAATCCAAAAACACAGAACCAGTGGCTTCATCCACAGCTGTGGCTCACAACCCCTAAGAAAGTGCAATTGCCACAGGTAGGTCTGTGAATTTCTACTCTTTACCATCGCTAAATAACCCTAATACACAGCCATTTTTAAGAACTATGAGGGGCTGGAGAGATGGCTCTTCCAGAGGTCCTGAGTTCAATTCCCAGCAACCACATGGTGGCTCACAACTATCCATAATAAGATCTGGTGCCCTCTTCTGGCCTGCAGGCACACATGCAGGCAGAACACAGCATACACAATAAATAAATCTTTTTAAAAAACTACAAATATAGCCAATCTGAATATATTTCGTGAGTCTATATAATAACTAAAACATCAATATCTGTCTATGTTAAAGAATTGTTCCAAGTACATATGTGGGAAGGGGATGAACTGTTTTTGTAGGGAGGTTCGGAGGACAAAATGAGAAACACTGATCACCTTAAGCAGGAAAGCACACGGTCCTCCTACACCATTAACAGCCTGTTAACAATGGAATCTGATGCCTTAGGAAGTCGAGATTCCTAATAAATCAAATTTATTAGGGATAATGAAAAAAGGGATTCCCATATGGATTTCGCCCTGATTGGCCTGCCTTATGATGAGGTCAGACTAAGTAACTGCTTATTCAATGCATTAATAATTAATGACACTATTACTTAACCAACTTATGCCTGGCATTGAACACATGGGGTGCATCCGCTAATCTCGAGGACCACACATTGAGGAAACTGGTTTGGTTCCTTTTCTAGTCCTTGGCCTTGGGTCTCCACTTACGCCCTTTACTGCAACCAGGTCTGTTCTCCAAATCCACTGAGAATATCAAGCATGCTCCTGCTGGCGCTCAATCCAGACCCATTAAAAAGAGATACTGTGCTTCTATCCATCAACACCCCACCCCCAAACAAAAATCTCTTCCTGTGAGCGGGGCAGCAGAGCTGTCCGCAGAACCCTGGTTTTGTGGGCATCTGGTGCTGCCGGCTGGGCCTTCTGTTAAGAAGTGCTGGCTTCCTCTTAATCCCATCCCCAAATACTTCTCCAGCAAGCCATGCTTAACTAAAACCATGCTTCTGCAGCTGGAGAATGCGCGCCGCCGCTATTGAAAGCAGAAGTCTGGGAACTTTAAGGATTTTCACTGAAGAAGGCTTTTATCAAATGCAGATGTAAAAAGTAACAGGTGAGAAGGTCACATGTCCTCAGCACCCCAACCCTATTCCACCCACTAAGGGACCTTGGACACTCCATGGAAATCCACTCATGGTCTAAGCCCTCTGCTCTGTCTGGAGTTCCCACAAGGGTGGGGACCCTGTCACTGTATACTCACTTCAGCAAGTGCTGTAGGGAAAGTTCCTGGCCGGTTCCTTATTTCACCCAATAGATGAAACTGAGCCGAAGATCAAAAAACATGTCTTCAATAGGGAAAAGTTGATTCAGAACCCCAATGCCGAAACTTTGCAAATGGAGACAAACCAAATAATGGGCACGGGGCATCTGTGGGTTCAAGGTGCTGTGCCCCATACCTCCAGGGGAACTCACAAAAGCAGCAGCCTGCCGTGGTACCCACTAAGCTGCAGGGGAGAGATAAACAGGTAGCAAGCTGAACCTTTATCTAAAAAGAGCAAAGCAAAATTTAAATAACAATGGCGATGTCTCTGAGCGACGGCCTGTAATTGCTAAACGGATTTTATGAAGGTGGGAGGCACAGCCACCATTTGTCTCCAGCTGTATCTAGCACAGCACAAGCCTGGGAGACGCCGGGAGCCCCACTAGAAATCACAGAGAAACACACCCACTTGAAAACATTTTATCTTGTGTCACTTTTGTTTCAAGATGGCAATCTGGGACATAAGCTCAGAATTTACCCGGTAACAATTCAAGGCATCACGGATGATCAAGGACTAGAGAAGCAGTGTAAAACACAGTTAAAAGTCGAGGTAAAACCGATTCCTTACTCTCTGATTTAAAAAAAAAAAAAGTTCATATGGCAAATTTTAGAGGAATACAAATTTTAGAAAAATCTATGTACAAAACCCAAGAGACCAAAAACCAGCATGGAGTGGACTCCGCCTTCTGCTGGGAGAAATGTAAATTAGTACAACCTCCCTGTGGGGCAGTTTGGCAATAAGTAGCAAATTGTAAAATGTATTATTATCTCCTTATTGTAAATGAATTGCTGGGTCAGAGTATAGCAGGCACAGGGAAGAAATGCATTCACCAGGGCGGTTCTGACAGGACTGCTTATAATTCCAAATAACGATCCTAATGATATCAGAAACCACCTAAATGCTTCTGGCTGAGGGTTTGAAGAAGCCAGAGGATGGTGAGACCACAGAAACAACAGGGATGTGCAAATATGCCTCTGACATTAACACGGAAAATCCCATCCAGCAAACACCACATATGATGCCATTCGCGTGAAAGTGTAGGACCGCGTTCATTCGTGTGCTGACCTCTGGGAAGCTACAGCAGAAACCTGAATGTGCTGTCTCCTGATGAGGCCGAGCAAGGCCACCAGTGAGCTGTTTGCCTCTGGAGTTCATTTCTGTCCAGTAGGCCTTTTTGTTTCTAACAACACCATAACACAGCTAGAAATGCACTCCTGTCATCTACAGATCATGCAACTCTGTGCCAAGCGTTGTGGTGTCTTCACCCTGAGCCCAGAAGCTCTGGTTCTGGAATATTCTAGAATACTTCCATGAAACCCACCTACCACCCAAGCCCTTCCCTCTTCAGTATGCTGAATGCTGTGGGGTGTGAGGGATTTGAAGTTCTGCCACCCTGGGAAGGTTTGCACGAACCCATGGTTTGCAAACCAGAACAATTATTTCCTGAACCCTGCCCTCCTACAGGACCAGATCCTGCTGGACGCTAAACCCACCCCAGAAAAAAGCTTGAGCCCTAGCTGAAGAGGGAGCAGGACCTCCAAAATCCACACAGAAGACAGGTGCCCATTCCTAGGCACGGCCTCCAACAAACCCCAGAGAGTTTAAAGGCCAAGTACTTCTCCTTAGTTCTCAGCTATGGCACTACCAAAGATGGAGAGGAATACCAAGGATGGAGAAACCTCTGCCTGGCATGGATATCAGGTGTGGAGGCCAGAGGCAGCTGAGAAGGGACAAGTGTTAGCAGACCATCAATCTCTCACCTACTTTGTAGGTTAGACTTCTACCTACTACCTGGGAACCACTACACCACACAAAGTTTCTGTATCTGGGGTGTATATCGGTCTGGAGCTCAGAGACATGTCACTATTTCTCAAACGGGTAGGGGTGGTAGCTTGTTGGTAGTGCTTAAAAATGCAAGGCCCTGGGTAAACCATTCTAGCACCAAAGGAAGAAGAAACCCCACCTAACAGTCCTAAAAGTCTATACCATCCGGAGTCCAAGAAGTCAGGAGGTAGCTCTGGCTCCCAACTTCCAACAGTCTCAGAGGATCCGCACAAGGAGAACGAAGGAAGCGTGTGACCCACACATTGGAATCCCCACTCTGCGCCAGGCAGACTTCTGCTAACAATCCCACACTGAATGGCCACCGTCCACCCTACTTATTAAGGCAACAAATGCAGGAGGGCACAGGGCCACTAGGTGGGAGAGCTTGTCTAACTTGGCTGTCCATGGCGAACACAAGACTACCTGGGAGTCCGGGAGAGACCGTGCTTTTCTCCCTCCCTCCATGCAGGTTTTTCTGCGTCCTTGCTTTCAGCAGTTTAACAGAAGACGGCCACTACACAGGGTTCTTTCCATTTCTGAATAATGAGCTCCAAGAACACCCTGGAGAGTTCAGGGTTCACACTGCCCCAGAAGGGTTTCCAAGAACTGGCCCTCCACAACCAGCTGGAACATCACAACGATTGCCCCTGCAGGAGATGTATATTAATAAAAATTGAATGCTGTAGCATGAACTTCATACATACTTGTCCTCTTGGTTTATTCATCAGAAATAATTATCTGTGCTTGCTTTCACAAGCACATATTTTATAGGGTACATTAAAATTTAATGGATTTTTAATAATATTGTAACTACTGCAAGAGGAAAAGTGGAAGAGACGGTACCACATGTCTTTGTTGCATCTTGGTGGTTTGGCTTCAGGACCTACCACCAAGTTAGAACTATTTTGGTGGGGAAGGGTAGGCAGCATAGTGTAAAAAGAACACTGATGTCAACCTTGAGGCAGATGTGAAAATTCCACAGTTGACTTCTAGCCTGGGGCAACTGTGCTGACATGAGGAAATCAAGGAAGACAAGCCACCCCCATGTGGCAAATCCTGCCTTGACCTTGGGCAACTAAGGGATCCTAACCAGACCAAAAAAAAAAAAAAAAAAAAGAGAGAGAGAGCTAGCAACAGAGAGTTTATTATATGGGGAATCACCCAGTGGGACTGCAGTCAACAGAACACAACTCTAAGGCTGGGGGAAATCTAGAATGCACAGAACGAACAATGAGTTGATGATGGTCCACGACACGCAAGACTTCTCAATGAGAAGGTACAAGCTAAAAACAGAGTTGAAGTCTGTGACAAAGAGTCTGTCCTTGGGGCTGGAGAGATGGCTCAGAGGGTAAGAGCCATCCAGAGGTCTTGAGTTCAATTCCCAGCAACCACATGGTGGCTCACAACCATCTGTAATGTAGTGAGACCTGGTGCCTTCCTTGCCATACATTGTTGCTTAATAAATCTTTAAAAAACGGGGGGAGGAGGAGTCAGTCCTTCAAAAACCTGCTGGTTTCCAAGTGTTTCATGTGCTCAGCCACTTGGGAAAACAATTCTTTCTTGTGAGCCTCCCCAGGCTTGTATTCTGCAGTAGATCACAAGAGCAAAGCAAGCATGGTGGTACATGCCTGTGATCCCAGCTCTGGAGAGGTACAGGAAGGAAGATCAAGAGTTCAAGGCCAACTTTGGCTATAATGTGGTCTACATGAGACTGCATCGTCATAATAAATAAAAACACTGCTGTATTAGCTTCTTTCTCTCAAGAGTATACAAAACTCACATATGTGAACTGCTTTCAGTAGAGTGTTGTCCAGAGACCAAGATGAGGTGGATCTACTGGCCTCTTGTGGGTGGCTCCTATACAAGTAACCAGAACCATTGGCCAAGACCGCCACATGTGTCACCAGAACTGGAGAACAACAATCAATTTCTGGCCAAGCAAAGAAGCATGTGGCACCCTAACACCAATAAGATGCCCACAGCTTAGCTGACTCATCCACTCATAAATGTGCTACCAAAAATAACACCTTGCCGAAATTACATTTCCTAATCTTTGAAAAGTAATATCCAAATGAAAATGGGGAGGAGGGCGTGAACACTAAAGGGTGGCTCTGATTTATCTCTCGATGCCTCATCTTGCCTGAGCAGACTTTTCCATGACATCAGTGTGGGCCACAAGCAAGATTAGCAATGACAATGACGACTGGAGGAGGAGATGGGTTTGGAGCTCATTAGCCCTGAATTGAGATCATCTTCTGCCTCTTGGCAGCAGCTCTGATAGATACACTGAGCATGCACCTTCCTGTTCTGGGCTTCACTTACCTCAGTGGTGACACTGGGCCCCAGGACACCTACCTTGAAGGAGTACTGTGAGAATCACACACTTATAGATCAATACAAGCAATCAGCTCAGTACCCAGCACACAGAAGAGATGCAATTAAACACCGCTGTTGCGGAGTGAGAGGCGTAGCTCGGTGGTAGAGCACCTGCCTAGCAGATTCAAGGCCCTGGGTTTAATAGTTAGCATCACAGAAGGAAAAAAGACAGTTAACATTTTAATGATCCGGTATGAGCTGTGGTGAGAACTTAGGCAGCAAGGTGCTTGCCTCGCAAGTAGAAGGACTCAAATCTGGAATCCCAGCATTCACGTAAAAAGTGGGTGCAATGGCACATGCCTATAATCCTAGCTCCTCAGAGGTAGACACAGCAGGATCTCAGGAGACCTGCCAGTCAGCTGAACGGGCAAGTTCCAAGTTCAATGAGAGGTCCTGTCTCAAAATCTAAGGCGGAGAGGGACAGATCTCTGGTCTTCATGTACAGACATTTGCATAATGCACACGTACCAACACATATAAAAGCATGTGGTAGACACGTGAAATAAAGTGGAAAATGAGGAATACATTCAATGTTGACCTCTGGCCTTCAGATATGCACACAAGCACATGATCAGATACATACATACACAAAAGAAAACGCCTGGCAATTTATTATCACTGCAATTCATACAATTCTGAATGGGTTGGTTCCTTTTCCCATACATAGAACTATGCACTGGCCTTCTATGTGCCATTTCAGCAAGCTGTGATTTGGTTGGCTAGTTCATTTCAGGATGTATTTTCTGCCTTTTGGGGGAGAGCTACAAGAGTGAACGGAAAAGAGGAGGAGAAAGGAAGGTCAATACCAGTCTAGAAAGTTCTGCGGATCTGGACCTCTCTCTTATGATTTCTCTAGTTACCTCACTGTCCTGAACATGCAACCAAGCCTCTTCCAGATCCATGTCCACTTCCTACACACACACACACACACACACACACACACACACACGCACACACGCACACACACGCACGCACACGCACACTACAACTGAGACAGTAAGTCAGTATACTCACATGACCTCCCCGTGTCAACATGAGCTTCAGTGGAGGGCACAGGACTGCCACGGGGCCATTAAGTGAGGACATTAAAAGCGTTGATGTAGCTAAGGCACATTAACCTGTGGGGGAAGCCAGGCTATAAGCTGTGGCTCCACCGACATCATAAAGAGTAAAGAGGCCTTCGTAATGGAACTGATATTACAGCCATTGATATAAATTATACCTCGGAACAGGGGAGAAGGGGGTGGGATGTAAAAATGGAACAAGTTCAAACTTCTTTTATTGTAATAGTCTCCAGTTGAGCATAATCACCAAAGCTATGGTCTGATACGATTGCCAGAACTAGACAAACATCTGCGAGATGGATTCATCTCAGAGGGGAGGCCAACAGCTTGTTATCATTAAAGCGGCGATGCTCGCTCCGCGACTGAGCTGCAGGCCGCCTTGTTACTGTGCTTGTGGAGGCAATTGTACCAGATGCTGGCAACCACCTTCAGAGAGATGACAGGCACCTGCTGTTGGAAAAATTAAGTTTCTCATTGGCCTCCCTGATTGGGGGAGTTGGGGGGCAGGAGTGACCCTTGCACATTGCCTCATGATGGGTACTAACTACATATGACCAAGAGATAGGATCAGCTTCCCGGACGGGAGTATTTCCTTCTGCCCCACTCGGCTCCTCATGAGAAGATCCAAGAAGGGCCCAAGAAGTGCTGGAGGGAAGGTGGAGATGTTCAGAAGGACTCTAATTCGGGCTGGAGACAGCAAGTGCGGTGTGTGATCAACTCCCTCGGCAGGTTGCTCCTGGTAACGTTCTCCGAGACGTCAAGAACTCCTAAATTTGAAACATGGCTGTGGACATTAATCATCATTAAAAGCCAAACAGGCAATTTTCAAACCATGTCATGCTGACTCAGATGGAGACAAAGGCTTGGCGATGGGAGAGAGCATGGACAAGAGAGATAAATATACCCATGCCACCACAGACAAATAAGAATCACGAGAGCCCATAATTCATTTTTTCAGAGCATCCTCCAAACATCAGCCAGTAGTTATTTGACAGACATGAGTTACTCCCGTCAGTGGAGCTCACCCAGGCCTACTTGGCTGAAGGTAAAGTCAGAGAAAGGTACCAATAGGGATGCAACCAGAGGTTCTGGGTCCCGGAGAGGCACCCTGCTTCCTCTGCTGAAGAGGACAATCCACAGAGTTCCAGGGGCCATCAGATGGCTCCGTACTGGGGGGCGGAGGGGCGCTCTGCTGACTAGGTCAAGCTGGTGCTTTTTGCAAAAAAAAAAAAAAAAAAAAAAAAAAATGTGCTGCTTAGGCCCCTCAGCAGACCATGGGGTTAACTCTGGGCTCTCCTTCCTTTCTCTCAGGTGATCAGAGTTGAACCTGGGTACCCTGCACTTAATACAAAGAGACCAGGTGGTGACAACCATTCTCTGGGACTAGGTAGAAAGGACAGGCCCAGGTCGGGCACAGGGTGTCCAGATAGATGGGGCAAGCCTACAGTGACTCTCTGGAGCCTCTGTCTTGTCTTGTCCAAGGGTCTCGAATATACACAGCCTCCTCGTCTACACAGCCGAAGAAATTAAATGGCTTGCTACCAATTATTGAACCTTTAACAGACACATTAAGTTCTAGGTTTTCTACCCTCTACTAGAGGCCCAAAAGGAGCTTACCTAATATTTAGCCACAAAGTAAAACGAAGCAAGCCTGTTTAGTCTGTAATTAAAGTTGTTTCGTGTTCCTAACCAATCAGAACCGCTCTGTTTAAAAACAGAAAGAGATGGGGGGCGGGGAGGGCGTCAAAGTTCCTAGCACAGTAATGACGAAGTTTTACAGGAACACTTGCCGGAGAATACAGAAATCAAGGCATCAATTTAATTTCACACTCTACCTGCCTTGGACTAATTTGTGTAAATTACATTTCATATGAAGAACTTCGGTCCACGTGACCACAATGGAGAAATAAGCAGCTTGCATCAAATCGAGTTTTTCCCCCCAGGTATAAATATATCGCTCTTTTTAATGTGTGTTTAGCTGAATGCAGCCCGGGCTTCATGCAACTGTCACACAAATGTCAGCTTCCACATTCTCACCAGTCCACCAAGTCAAGACCTTTGGGTTTTGTTTTTTTTGTTTGTTTGTTGTTTTAAAAAGGAGGGAGAAGAAGCACAAATGAATCCATGAGGATCTTTCTTCCACTCTCCTTCTTTTAGGAAAATGTTTACAAGCAAGTTCTCAGTTCATGGGCGTGAGTGAAGAGAGTCTAGGAGCCGTGGCGGGAAGCTTCATGAAGTTTCCAATCGGGCCTGACGCGTTCAGGAATGCAGCTGGAGAAATAGCGTGTGACCGAACAAGACGGCATACGTGTTCCCGGGTATAGTCGGCCCTCTAGCTGGTGGCTGCCACAGTCATCCACAGCACCTGCTTCCTTAGCAGCAAGACCTTGCACCGTGCCCAAGACGCAGTCAGGCCCCAGACCACGGCCCCTTGCCCACTATAACATGGTTGGTAAGGGTTGCCACTTGCCGTCCTCTGGATAATCCATATACTTGTGGCTAATCTAGAAGTTTTTTCTGAACAGACTGGAAAAGTGGCCTCTACTGTTGACACTATAAGGCTTATTATTTCAAATGAGTATGCCCACGCCACCCCAAATAAAGTTTATAACCGACTCTAATGATCTCCAGTTACGAATCATTAATTTGAGACTCAAGGTGGAGACCGAGGACTGTGTCTAAGCAGTAACTTACAGCTACAGTCCAAACGCAGCCTGCTGCCTGGTGTTTGTAAATAAAAACTGGAACTCAGCCACGCACGTTCATTTACATACGGTCTGTGGCAGTTTTGTGCACAACAGCAGAATCAAGTGACAGAACTGGAGATTCTGTATGGTCTGCAGAATCTACAGTGTGTGCTCTACAGCCCTGTACAGGTAGAGTCTGCCAGCTCTGGTCTATATGCGCAGGGTGGGTGCTCAGAATTCAAAAGCTGGCAAGAAACAAGAGAATGACTAGACAGCCGAGTATGCCCAGTGCATAAGAAAGCATGGGCATTTGTTGTTGCTGCTGCTTTGTGTGGGGGCGGTAGAATCAATGCATTTAATTTGCAAGACTTTATACAGACTTTCTTTTGCTTCAACTGTCACTCAGATGTCAAGGTACACCCGAGGAGTCGTCTTTGGCCATTAATTCTCTTGGGTGGCCCGATCACTTCATTAGCAGATTCCACATGAGAGGTAGGTAGGAAGCCGTGGGACTGAACTGCAATATCTCCTGTGGTTTTCTTCCATTACGTTTCCCAGTGCCCAACTCTGGGGTCAAATAAGCAATACCGGCAAGCCACTTCTGGTGGGGATGAGGCATGAGCTATCAGAGAGGAAACAACATGCTAAGAAGGGAAATGTTTTTTAAATCCTGAGACTTGGGCAAGGAAACGGTAGGTGTTTGTATCTGAGCCGCGTCCTTCACCACTCTCCAGCTGGTGACAGAGAAGATGTTATCTCAAGCCCACTGGTTGGGTAACGGTGATTTAGGTCTTTCTGAAGTGGGTACAGGCAGTTACTTGCATGAAGCAAGTGACATCTGGGCTTCTCTCCACCTTCCGTGTCTATACTGGTCCTTCATAGATCCAGAACAAAAACCTGCCAAGTACTTTTTCCTAGGTCAACATTCAGGCTGGTGTCAAAACAATGAAAACACAACCCATCTTTCCTGGGAAGATGAGGCAGCGGGAGTGCAGGGCAGGCAGCTGAGGGGACAAGGCCCAAACAGGCTCTTTCCCTGCCATCTCTGCACTGCAGGTCACTTACCAGTGTTCCACGCCTTCACTGAATGTCCCTCAAAGGCAAGAAAGTTTGCCTTGCTGGGCTTGAGAGCCCAGGATGGTGGTTATCTCCTGAGACATGGCAACTGAATACATAGAAGAGAACTCAAGAACAACCACCCCAGGGCCTTCTGACCGCAACTGATGGACATCCTTCCCTCTTTCTCCAGCCCTTCCCATGGTCTCCAGTACCCTGAGAACTCTTCCACCAGAAACAACCCATTAAGCCAAAGGTCTCCCTCGGCACATGTCTGAGGGTGGCAGCTTCACTTAGTAGAAAGTGGTTAGGTAGTACCCAGAGAAGCAACTATGACAGACGCTTTCCAGGGGATGATGTGTACTGAAAGCGACCCAGACACACCCTCATCAAGAAGGGATGCTGTGGACAGCCAGTCAGGGAAAAAGCCCAGCCTGAATGAAGAGCAGCTTCTCTAGGAGGTGTATTGAAACCAACTGCGGCAGAGTTACAGCAGCAGCTTTCTGAGGGGATGGGGAAACTGTTTTAGGGTCTCTGGTCCCACTCCAGCTGTACTGGGGTGCTCCTCAAGGCACCTATCTCATTTGCTTTGAATTGATTTCCCAATACAAACACACACACCCCAATTCCAACCGATACCTGCACTTCCCTGTGTCTAACCAAAGCCTCAGCTGTCAGCCTATGCGAGTACTTGGGGGAAAATCACTAAGAAGATGGTGGCTTTCCATAGAAACTTGGCATTTATCAAAGTGCGAGCATTATCTTCTCAACAGAAGCTGACAATTTGTCCCGTTCCTCCCTCCAGAGAACCCAGCGCGATCACATGTGCTTCCCCTGCACGCTGTTTCTCCCACTACAACATTTCTTTGCCTGGAAAGAAAATATTGTGACTCCATGCCATATTCACTTCATTAGCATAAGAGGAGAAAAAGCCAAATCCTCCCTGCACACAACCCCCCCAGTAGCTCCAGCTGGGTTAAATCTAGCAGTATCTAAGATGCTGAATTTGTCAGAAGACTGCCTGAGGAGGTGGGAGGGAGGCAAGGCACCAGAGTCACTACAAAACTAGTGCCTTAGAAACTCAAAAAGAGCCCATCCGCTCGGCAGAAGGGAGAGATCCGTGGAGGCAGGAGAATCAGAAGAACAAGGTCATCCTCAACCACATAGGAGGTTCAAGGCCATCCTGTGACTTTATGGGAAGAGATAAAGGAAAGGGGAGACATATTGGATGAAGGCCGCTTGTTGGTTCCAGGCCGCCCAGCTAGCTTAGACCCAAAATAATCATACAGAAACTGTATTAATTAAATCACTGCTTGGCCCATTAGTTTTAGCTTTTTATTGGCTAACTCATATTAATTTAACCCACTTTTATTAATCTGTATATTGCCACATGGCTGTGGCTTACTGGGTAAAGTTCCCAGCATCTGTCTCCAGAGGCTCCATGGCTTCTCTCTGACTCTGCCTTCCTCCTCCCATGCTACAGGCCAAGCTAGTTTCTTCATTCATTAACCAATAAAAGTAACACATAGACAGAAGGACCTCCCACACCAAAGACAGATGGAGAAACAGGGATGGAAGGAAAGAGGAGTCCATCACTGGATGCCTGCGTACCAGATACTGATAGTCACCTCTAGTCACTCTTATACAATGTATTTATTTTATTTTATGTGGGTGGGTGTTTTGCCTGCATATGTGTTTGTGCAGCAGCGTGTACATGCAGAGCCTACAGAATCCAAAAGCACCAGATCCCCTGGAACTAGTGTCACAGGCAGTTGTAGACTGCCACGCGAGCACTGGGAATAGAACCAGGGTCCTAGGGAAGAACAACCAGTGCTCTTAACCAATGAGCCATCTCTCTGGTCCTGACTCTATTCACTTGTACAAATCCTAAAAAATGAAAATGTAGCTCCACTGAACAGACAGGAATTTCAGCCCAGGACATTTAAATCAATACATCTTTGTTCAAGCTTTAGTTCAACCTAATTCCAAAGTCATTCAGTATTAGCCCACGTCATCTAAACAAAGCCTGAGAGTCCTGCATCAGCAACAGCGGTGCTCCTTCATCCTTTCAAGGTGGAAATTGTCCTACCAACACACCCTCCCTTCCTCCAATTGGATTTCCCCAATGACAGAAATGTTGGTGTTGGGGCTTGACATAATTGTACCATTTCCATTCCCCAATCTGGCTAATCACCATTCAGCCAGTCCCAACTACCACCAGCATCCAACCGTGGAAGATGAATAAACCTAGGAGCTTGGCCAAGCCAAGGCTTCAACTGTCTCCTAAAAATCAGGAAGGCCACCTGAAAAATCCTACCACTTAGACCTAGGCCTTCCTTAGACCAAGAAAAGCAGAAGCGAAGACTAAAGAGACCTCAGCCTCAGGGTCAGCCTCCTAGCTTGCCATCCATCTCTGGAAAAGTTGTATGTGGACCCTGTGTCCAGACCTGCTCTGGAAGGGCCCCACTGACCCGCTCACCGTGCCAGACACTACTGTAGTTCACAAAGCTCTGGCTGCAGGGGAACGCTGCTCATTACACTCATCTGCAGGAGGATAATAGGATCCCCAATGGGAAGTGCCCCAGCTACAGCTGGATATACGCTCTTAAAACCCCACTTTTCATTCCTTGAAACACTTTCCCTAATGACTGGCAGAGATCTCCCCTCTGACACAGAGGCCTCGCCTGCCCACTCATTCCTTCACTACTTACAAAGCACCTGTCGGGCCAGTCCTAATGCTCCCCCGACCAGTAGACTGTTTGCTGGAATGTGAAGGCTTATGGAGGCAAAGAACATACACCGGGCTTACAGCTAAGGAAATAATCTAAAATGTCCTCGTCATAGTCCCACTATGGATTTTCTCCACTCCTAGTTTGTTTTCTTTGTGACACAATTTAAAACTAATTTTATTATTTGCTGGCTAGTGTAGAGTCTGTCATTCTCTATCTGCACCCCATGCTAACAGGCTACAAGGAAGCAGGGTTGCCTCTGTTTTATTTACTCATGGGGCAGTGGCTCCCAGCGCAGTGCCTGGCCCCCCAAACATCCTTGAGATCGTGGAAAGACACAATGAACAGGGGTACTGTGCACAAAGCCACAGGCGCAATGCTTTCTGGGCCTAATGAGGAGGAATGGCTGCTTTTCCTGCACTAAGTGGTCCCATGATGTGGATGGAGCGTTGAAGATGCAAGGCTCTTCGTCTTTATAGGGTTTTCTCCCTCCTGCTTTACACCGAGTTTATTAACATCTTCCCATCCCTTTAATATCTGCTGTAAATTCAAAGGAAGCCAGAAAACTATGCTTATGAGAATCATATGTACAGGAAAAGGAAAGAAAAGTTAGCAAGGATGTGAAAAGCTGTCCCATGAGGCAAAATAAATGCAATAAACACATTAGTGAATCAATATATTTAAATGTATTTTAATAAACATCAGCTAAGTATGCCTGGGACAATTTCCAGATGATATTCTTTACCCCCCAAAAGGCTTAATCACTCAGAAAAGTAAAAGAGTTCATCCATAGGGTCCAACTACAAGAATTCCTCTTTGGCGTATGACAATCCAGCGTTCTCCATCAAAGGCGGAGCAACCTGAAGGTCTCCCACAGACTGGAAGCACAAAGGTGGTTAGACTGAACTCAGACATCTCATCAAAATGATACAGCTTCATCTTTATGTTATGAGGATCCAGGGAGAACTTTTCAATTTGTGTTGTTCCCAGGATTGGTGAAAAAAACCAAAGAGTTACAATCGGAACTGAGGACAGATGAAATAGTGTACACACACACACACACACACACACACACACACACACACAGTGTGCTGGCAAGCCTACCACCCCGAAGGATGTTAGAAGCAGTTCTAGAGTCTCAGAGGACTTGGGTCTCGGGGGCAGAAAGAACTGCAGTTCATGTTTTTAGTGTTTGTTAAGCACAGCTTTTGTTTCTCTCAGAATGCTACTAACTCCAGATTCACCTGCTCATTTGATCTTCGCGGCCATTTTACGTAGGATATGTATGCATATATATATATTACTTATGTGTGTATTGTGTGTCATCATTATGCTTGTCTGGCAGGCAAAGAAGAGTGAAATGACTTGTTAGTAAGTAGATAAGCTGGATCTGAACCAGAGAAGCAAATAATAAATAAGTAAATAAACAAATAAATAAATAAAACCTTCTGTGATTCGAGCAACATCCTAAGCTTGTGGGCTGGCAAGCTACAGCCTGTAGTTAATCAGGCTGCCTCCTGATTTCTGTGAAGAAAGTTTTATTGAGACAAAGCCATAAACATTCACTTTCATATTGTTTACCTCTTTATTTCTTATTTGATAGAGTTAAATGGTCTTAAAAGACCATGTCGGGCACAAAACTAAAACTAATTATCTGGAGCTTTTATCAGAAACTTTACCAACCCCCCAGCTTCATTCTCAAGGTCAAGTAATGAAAAGACAGCCTCCCCCCTCCCCCTTGTGACCAGAAACGTAGGCAGACAAGGCCAGGAGCCATTTTCAAGCCCTTGTGACCAGAAACATAGGCAGACATGGCAAACAGAAGACCCGTATTTCTCGACAAGAACCACAGACTTGTGGCTTTCTGTGCCATAATAATTATTCTATAGATCAAGTCTTACCAAACAGTCAGAAAGCAACGGTTTCCAGACCTAGGCAGTAGATAGGTTGCAGAGTTGCTGGCTCAACATGCCCAAGTTCCCAGGGCCAGGCATCAGCAACACATGGAACCCGATGTGGCGGTGGATATCTAAAAATCCCTCCAGCTAAGAAGTAGAGGCAGAAAAATCAGAAGTTTGAGGTTATTATTGACTACACACGGGACGTGGGGCTAGCCTGAGCTAAAATTCTTGTCTAAAAAGTAACAGAGTAAAGTGTGTGCTTGGAGGGGGTGGGGAGGGTGGGGATGTGAGGGTAGGGAGGTGGGGGGAGTGAGGCAGGAATGATTTACTGGTAACCTTCCAGGAGGGTGCCAGATGGCTGGTCAGACACCCATCCTTTACCACGAGCATCTCACATGAAGCAAAACCCAGGACTTCTACTAGAAGGGTTAAGGGGAAGACATGAAAAGAATCCATGAATCTGAACACTGACGGCAGCTAAACGGTTGGTAATTCCTCCTATTTTTCATTACTGGGGGGGGGGGTGTTAAAAGATAAGTATAAAAAAATGTTTCATGCCTTGGAAGGCTTGCAGCACTGAGGCCTTCGGTGCCCTCCTGACAGTGCAGAAGAAAGCTGGGAATACAGTCAGAAAGCCTCTCTCTGATTATTCCATACTCTCGTTAATTTACCCTTAACCAAAAGGCCCTTAAAGTCGTTTCTTTGAATGTTAACATGCCATAAGCAAGTCAGAAAATATTTACCTCTGTCTCCAATTATAAAAGGCCGTTAGCAACCTCAACAACCCAAAATCTCTCATTATAAGTAATCCACTTGCAGAAACTGCATCTTCTACAGCAGACCACCTAAAAACCACTTCCTGGAAACAGACCACTCTGCTGGGCTTTTAAATCTAATTAAATCCTCACTTCGCTCTTTAACTACAAGAAGCTCACTGAGTGAGGGCAGATTTTTTTATTATTATTATTTTCAATACTCACAGAAATAATCCCCAAGTAGGAGCCAAACAGGAGCCCAAAGGCACGCTACACTCCATACCACCACTGCGTACCTTTCCTTCCTTCCCCATACAGCACTTTCTCGTTTAACAATTCCTGTGCTAACAAATCTTCCCCCAGTTGCTGGAATAAATCAGGAGGGTAAAATGTAAACAGGTGTGAATGAGACTCCCAGGCCACTGAGGAAGGAGGATTTAAATCTGCCTAGTCATGGGGATCATACTTTAGGCCTTTCAGAGCCTAAAGTAGTCAGGCTAAGACTCCACTTCCCCTTTATTGGTCACTCTACCTTTACCCTGCCCTAGGGACAAGTCCCTACAACGAGGAACCTGTCAGTAACAGCACTAGGCCGGTTGGCCGGCTTTGTGCTGCCTGCCTCCCGCCCTCCTTTCTCTCTTCCATCTGTCTCCACCTACTCCAGCTGCAACAAGTAACCAGCCGCCTTCCGGAACCACAGACCCTCCATCCGGATTTCTCCGCCCAAGAAACTCGGGCACAAAGAAGAAAGCCCCGTCGCCCAGGTGGCAGAGAGTATGTGACCTTAAAGCAAAGCAGATTCCACTTTGCCATCAACTCGACATGAAGTGAAGGAGGAGTGGAAACGGTAGAGACAAACTCAATTTATTTATTTTATGCAAAGTTTTCCTAGTGCTTAGTAATGCCTGCTTTCCCCCAACCGTTTAATCTCTGCTTCCATTTCATTCTTAGAGGACTGTGATTATTCTAATTCAGCATTTGGATGACTTCATTTCCGCTCAAGTACACCCAGGTCAACTTGGAGAGAAAAGAAAGAGGAGGAGAAGAAAAATAATCAGCTAAAAGCTATTAAATATCAGCCGTAAGCCTCGTGATTGGTTTTAAAGGCAGTGGTGAGGTTAGCGACAGTCAGAAATGCAATCCTCCTGCCTCTTCCTGCTTATTAAGGCTTTTTTTTCCTTGGGTCTTTTCTCTACTGTGGCTTCGAATGTAAATAAAGCACCGACTGGCAACCCACTTAGGGCTAATTCACAGATATTCCAGTCTCCAAATACTTACAGGGCAGAAAACTCGACAAACCGGGCCATTCTACACAGGCCGTTTCTGTGAGGACAAAAGAAGGGGAAGAAAGGAGAAGAAAGGAGATGGGAAAAGAAAAGCATACGTGACCCATGTAATGGGGCGTCCTATTGATGGGGTGGGGGTGGGGCAGGATCTCCATATCAATGCTCACTCCACAGAACAATCGAGTTAGATGTCTATGCCAAGTCTAAATGAACTGTGCTTTCTCTCCCTGAAGAACCACCCCTTGCACCCACTGGCACAAGCCTGGGCCATGATTTCTGGTGCATTTTCAGTTCCCACCGAAAACCATCTCGGGAGAGAAAGCTTTCCTTTCTCATGCTAACGACTCCATTGTAAGTGACCTCTCCAGAGGCCTCTAGGAGGACTCTGAGAAGGTGAGCCCCCTGGAAGTACTTCATGTTCCTTCCCACCCCCACCACAGGCCTCATTAACTCCTTTGCTCCCAAGAGCTCCCTGGTCCTGCCTTCGTTCAAATTAAGTAAAGCTTAAACTGCGTGGGGACACCGTGCGAAACAGCCACGTCTGAAGCCTCGCTCCTTTACCTAGTATGCAAATGAATGTGCTATTTGATTAACATAATCTCCAAGTTTTTCCCAGCTTGCAACCCAGAAGGCACCGGGGTATTTTTCTATTTGTATATTTTAAAACACTGTTAACAGTGCAGTAATAATGTCTGATGCCTTTGCCTAACAGCTGGCTATATTTTGTACACTAAGAGGGAAATGGGAAGCTTTCCTGGAAATCTACTGTCTATTTTAGGAATTCTTGTTTGAAGCAAAAACATGAAGATTTAGGAGAAGCGAGGCTATGGAGCGGAATCTATTTCTATCTCCACTAGCCATAGCAGAAACAGGGTTGGGAGGCCGAAGCGAGCAGAAAAACACAAAATTTTGGTGCACCAGGATGACTGACAGCCCGGCACAAGGACCTTGTTAGCTGGTAGCGATGCTGTGGGCACCTGGGCCTCAAAGGTGGAGATGGGAAACGAGCAGCATTTTGCTGCCCACTATGGAGGACCTTCCCTGTGTCTGCGTCTCCGTAAGACATGCTTCTGAAGTGAGGGAATAATACAAACCAGACAGAGAATAAAAATACCACGGAGGCAGGACTGGCTTCACGCTGGGCTATCACAGGATGAAAACTTAAACCTGAAACTTGACTTTGAGCATCCAGAGAGGGAGGGAATGACCCTCCCTAGCCCTAGTTACAAGTGAAGACAGTCTGAGGAAGGAACACTCCAGGCTCTGGAGAGGCCAAGCAGGTGATGGAGGAGGCCCCATCTTTCAGCCAGACCACCTGTGCAAACCCCTTCAGAAGGCCCCAGGGGAGCATCACACAGCCACAAAGGATACACACAGAGTTTTGTTTTCTAGGCTCCTGAGAGAATCAAGCACCCTACAGAGAGCTCTTTATCTGTGCCACACATTTGGAAGTGACAAAAATCTACCCCACGATCACAGTCCACTTTCAGGAACAGGGGTAACTTGCCTCTGTATTTCTCACCAATCTCTTGCTTTTCAAATTTCAAAAGGCTTTACACTGTTTTTACTTCTAGGTAAGATTCGCTTCACACCTTCTGTATCAAAAGGAATTTGAATGGGGGTCACAGACACACCTCCAAAGCCCCACCTACAGCCTGGGGCTAAAAAACAGCAGGCACCAGGTTGACACTCTCAACACACGCATCCACCCTCAGGACACCCACGTCAGTGGAATAAATGAGGAGACTCCCTATGTGCAAAAGCCAGTTCTTTCTGGTTTTCAACTGGTTCCCCCCCCTCCCCATGAAGTTTTCAGAAACCATTCTCTGGAGCCCTGGCTAACTTTTCCAGCCCCTCACACAGCCCAGCTCTAGCAAGGAGGGCACAAAGAACTCCCTACCCCCTTCCCAGAGAGCTCCTTTCCCTGGGACCTGAGGAGCCATAACTTCTCAAACCCTGCTCCTGATTGTGGTCTCTGCATCCCACCACCGCCAGGAGCAGCTGGCCCAGGAAGGGGTTAAAGCCCTCATATCAAACCTCAGCTCAAGCCCTGGCCCAGAAGGGACATGGGAACCAGGGCAGCGGGTGATAAAGGCTGGATTGTAGCAGCCCACTGGATTGGAAATGACTTGTAGGCCTAATGAAACAGAACTTTGGCAGTAAAACAGAATGAAAGGAATGAGACAATAAACGGCAAGACAAAGGGTGCAGAGTCGGTTCAGCTTAGCAAAATAAGCTCACTTTGTTGCTGGGAAAAGCCAAAGCCGATTAGGATAAACCAATGACTAAGCATAAGTCTTCCAAACTAATTACACAGCTCGCCATGTGAAGTATAATTGGAAGCCTCCATGGTTCTCACTGGAGTCCTGTAAAGTCAGCATCACCTAGCAAGCAGAGCTGGGCAGAGCTGGACACTGGAGCTGCCCTGGCATCTCGGGAGCAGCTAAGAAGTGGGAAACTTTCTGCTCTCTCCAGGACAAGGCAAAGGGGTCATTCGGCTTCAAGTCCTCTTTGATCCCAAATCCCTTGCAAGAATGTGAGAGAGTGGAACTTGAAGGAGGGGCCCCAAGAGGAGTGGAGGGAGAAAGAGAAACGGGTATGTAGGAAGGGCTTCTCCAGCCCAGGGCTCTTTGGTGAAGAGATGAGCTCTTTGGAGTGGCTCTGCTCAGGCACATCATAGCATCCGTCATCTGCCAGGTTTTGGAATGGTCCATATATATCATTCCTGGATATATGAAATCATGAACACAGATAATGTTCACCGAATAACCAAGGCAGTTAAATAAATTACTGGAGATCAGCGTTTCTGACAAATGAATAAACCGTGCTCCCTGTGCAGGAGGGCCTACTGACTGCCACAGCGGGAGGCAGGGTTCTATCAGGTTCTATCAAGAGTGCCGAGGCTAGCTTATGCCACAAGTGCCCACCCAGGCTTTACCTGGGCTGTGTGACCTTAGACAACTTCTTTCTCATCACCCACATAGTGGAGATGCCACATGACTCACTTGACATCCTTGAACGCACATTTTAAAATGCATTAAAAGCTTAGCACCAAACACATGTAACTGTAAAGCAGAAACACCAGCACACAGGAGAACTATCTTAAGACTAAATTCGGAACGTCATGAGTTTTGATCATTTAGTCCTTGCGCTGGAACAGGAAGACTGAAAGTAACTCACTCAGTTTTTCTGGGTCTTACTCACAGGACGAAGATTCCAGATTATAAATAGTGCCCTTTTCCAAATAAAGAATGCAGTCTCAAATCAAGATGCACTGCCCTGCATCACGAAGCCCAGAAATAAACTTCACTGTGCTGAGAACTGTTTGCTTACTACATACCATGCTTGCTACTGTAAGCAATGTATTCTTTTGTTAGCCTACAAATACACTGGGTTACAATCTATCTACTTAGAGTTATACACTTTCTACAGGACTTTTTACAGTTTAAAGACCAGCCTTAGGACTAATTCAGTTCAGGGGTCAACAAATCTGGCTCTCTGTTTGTTTTTATAAAGTTTTATTGGAACACAACCACAGCCATCTGTTTACATGCTGGCTGCAGATATTTTCACCCAACGATAGCTGAAGCTACAATAGAGGCCATATGGGTTGCAAAGCAATTTTCTAGCCTTCATAAATCTGTCAACAGTTTCCCCAGTAGGGAAACTGAGGCCAGAACCAAAGTCTGCCAAGGTATTGCTGGGTATCATTTTATGGTCGGGCCCAACAAGAAAGTCTTGGAATACCTTCTACTTTGCCATTTTCTATGGAAGGCACCAGAAGTAGCCACCTAGTGGAAAAGGACAGCCTTCTAAATTTGCTGAGTCCTGTGCCGACAGCTTCATTTTATGACCACAGTTTAGTATAAACAAGTACCAGCATTTTTAATGGGGCAGGTCTTCTGAGAGGAAGATGGGGAAAAAGCAAAAAAGGTTGTTAAGCCTCCATTCTGAGTAATTTCAAGCTCCCCACCCCTCTGTGTGTGTGTGTGTGTGTGTGTGCGCGCGCTCGCACGCATGTACGTGTGTGAGATTCCATACCCACTCCACTCACAGCAATGACATATTTAAACTCCCCCTAGCTCAACCCCTTGAGAGCAGTCCTGTCTGTGTTGACTGCCACCTGAAATAAACAGTTAGAGCAGCTGCCACCTCAGGCAAGACAGAAAAGGGGAAAGGACGGCAAATGATGGTGAGTGAAGCCAAAAGCGCGGCACATCCTGCATGGAGGCTGCAGTGAGACGTGGAAGAGGAGCAGCAGGGTGTGCATGCACCTTCGCTCGAACTCCAACCCCTGTGGTCTCTACTAGCCTCCCAATCAAGGAGGCTATGGACACCGATCTTCTCCATGCAGATAGAGGTGTGGAAGACCAAGTTTAACACCCCCCCATCTACCCTCCACCCTCCCCATCCCCCCACCCCTCATGAACACTCACTGAAGAGACACTAAGTCTTGCTCTCTGGCCAGCACTAGAATCCTGTTTGTCTGAAACACAGGGGCGCCACAATCTATCTCCCAGAGGAAAGCTGAATAAGATAATGTAAGGAAATGGTTTGACCCGACGTTTGACAGTTAGTAGTGCGCCTTAGAGGCAGTAAACTTGTACCTCGCCAATTTGCTTCCAGACAGCCCCAAACAACCTCACACAGGCATGTATGTCTGCATGCAAGCTGTGAGAATGCTTCATGTAGCAGTCCACATACACACACACACACACACACACACACACACACACACACCAGAATATACTTTAACAAAGGGTAAAAATCAGTGTGTTAATTTACCCACTACCGCCTTTTGCAGTGGCTGGTTTCGACTCACGGTCCCCAAGGCCTACCCGGAGACTCTCTCTACTTTGATCATTCTGGATTCAAATGAACGATACCAGAATCCAGAGAGGCAGTGAACCCTGCCCCAGGGGCCACAGACGGAACACTAGACTCCAGCAAATGACAAATAAGCTCTTCGGAAGGCAAGCCCAGATAATACTCAGAGCGTATGGATGAAAGGAGCTTGTGAGTAGAGAGTCTTACAGGTTTTGATACATTCAAAAGCCTCCTTAGTCCTTTAATAAAACACTCCATAAGTTTATGCATCCTGTGAAAATCCACAAATATTACTGCACAATTAACTGAGCAGCATCCGACCCAGCGAGTGCCATGTTAGGGAAGACGTCTGGGTCTGTGGCTGCCGCTGCCGAGACAAAGGGACAATTGTTCTCAGGGTGGTGCTGAAAGCTGCCGTGGGCAAGGCCAAAGGCTGCAGAGCACCCACTGCTGACGCTCTGAGTCACTGTACGTGTTCACGTGTGTCACGAGAAAAAAGAAAGGAAGGAAGAAAGGAAGGAAGAGGGAGAGGTCTGACAGGAAAGAAAGCGAGGCTGAGGATGTGCGGAGATGCGCTGTCTGCGGCAAGTATAAGCCTGTCTGGACACAGTAACAGCTCATCCAGGCAGCCGCAGCCTCCCTGACACCTGCAAATGGGCCTATGAGATTCCAAGGCAGGTTACAGCTCGAAAAAGAAATCCCGCCTCATGTTTGCAAACACTACCCCTGGACTCAATTTGAAGGTAGAAAGACGGCGAGAGGGCCCACCCTCCAGAATATGGTGCAAGAAGGACTGGTCTCATTTAATTACTTCCAATCCTTCTCCCTATGCAGGGAGGGGCCACTAGTGTCATCAATCGCTCCTGGAAAGAGAAGCCCTGTGACCCCGGTGGCCATCAGCACACTTTGCTTTCCCTGTGAGCCACCCAGAATGAGTCAGCCCCCAGGCAAGATGTTCAGGAGGATGAGGAAGGCCTCCTTCAAAACCTACCTAGGTGAGCAATTAATTCCATGCCACTTCAAATGCATAGCTGAATTGGAAGATGCAGTTTTCTCTTCGTTGTATGGTCTCTCCCATCCATGCAGAGATTGATTAATACAAGAGACAGGGTGGGGGTAGGGGATTCAATTCAAAGCTAAATAAAGGTTATACACCCTCACCTCAGGCGGTGGACATAGAGAGACACGAATGGTGATTCAGTCATGGCTGTCTACTGTCCTGGGCAAGCAAGCAAAGCATAGAACCTTTAGGCCAAAGAGTGGGTGGCAGTGCCCTTGTCCTGGCCTACGGCAAACAGGACAACCATCGTGGGAGGAAATGGATGATAAAAGCTTTGAGTGGGCACTGCACCTTCCCAGGATACCACCGAGTTCTGCCACGTCAGCCTGCCAGAAGGGAAGATGCAGACCTATGATGGAAGGAGTCGATCGTATGCTTGGGCTCCCATGACAACTCCCACGATTACTCAAAGAATCAGGAAGTGGGGGGCCAGCTCAGTCATTCACCTGCCAACCTCTTAGATCTATGGCTTCTGTGGGAGTTAGAGAAAGGGGAGCACACAAAGGCACATGGCAGAGTGGGCACTGTACAGGGCAGCATGACATCTGAGGAGATGGCCACCTTCAGGAAGGACCCATTCATATGCCACTGCCTCTTTCACCAATTAAAAAGCAGCTGACAAAGACATCACCCACGGATATTCATCTCGTATGTCTATCTAACCCACACACACCTCGTCCTGACTGAGGACTCCTAGTCCTAACAGTATACCACAGGGTGTCATTTTGCTTCTGTCTCGTGGGTACTCTGGTCAGAATGATAATCAGCACAGCAGATATCGTTCCCAAGTCTCCTTCGGCACTTAACAAGAAAATTTTCTGCAGCCCAAAGCCCCAGAGACCCTCATTTCTGAATGCCATCTTCCAGGAATACAAGGAATGAGGAATCCCAGCACTGGCTCATGGAGTTTTACCTCTCACAGCTTCTGTGGGCGCCTGTGCCCTGTGAGTCACAACCCCACATCCTTTCCCAGTCCTGGCCCCATGTGGCTGGCAAACGGCAGCAAAACGGTACTGAAAGGCCACTCTGTGTGCGCCTGCAGGCGCACAAGGCTCCATGCCAACCAAAGCCAGACTCTCTCATGGCCGCGCCTGGAGTTTCACGTAGATCCTGACAGGAAGTTCAAGGACCCAGTTCTAGAAGACACAGCTATTGCAGAGGCCCAGGTAGCTGCATCCGAGGATCCACCCACACCCGTGGGCGACACCGTCCACCCACAGACAGCACTTACCTTGCCAAACTGCTCGAAATACTGCTTGACATCTTCCACCACAGTGTTCGCAGATAATCCTCCTACGAATATTTTCTTTGTTCTTGTGACCATCTGCAAGAGATGACAAGAGGAGGACACAGGTTAATCAGGTTATCAGAAACAGGGTTCGGTAAGACACTTCAACAAGCCTCGCTTCCAAGCTCTTCCAGGAAGTCTGGAATCTCCGCTAGCCTCAGGGACCAGACCATTAGATAGTTAAGGACGCTGGAGCCATTCTGCATTATCCTAGGCATTCAGCCTACCAGAGTAGACTGGAACTTCTTGACAGCAGAGGAGCCCCCAGGATCTCTGTGGCCACAAAACATGGCTTCATTACCATATGGAGAAAAATCCCACAGCAGGCTATTTTAAAATCAAAGAGACACAAACAAAACACAGATATTGCTCAGACAGTAGCCAAAACCTTGTCAATTAGGACCACACGCCCAAGATGATGCGGTAACTTTAAAAAAAAAAAAAAAAAAAAAAAAAAAAAAAAAAAAAAAAAAGATGGGTAGGGAAAGGGGGTGGGGCTGGCAAGAGTTGTGGGAGGGGTATGAACATGATCAAAGCCTGTTTCACAAGGTTCTCAAGGAACTAATAAACTGGTTTTTAATTGAACACATACGGACTAGGGATAGCTCTTGCTTCAAATGCTCAAGGCCTTGGCTCAGTCCTCCTTTAAAAAATGTACATGCAATTCAAAGGAGGTGTGAGCTCTCTATGCTCAGCTCTTCTCCTGCTGTCCTATGCCTGTCGGTAAGACAGGTGCTAAACTCGTACTGGGGGACCACCCTGCAAGCCCTGCCCTGAAGGCCTTCAAAGACCCCTGGACTGCCTGCAGCTCACCTTGATGAGCCCTATGCCAGTCTCACTAACCTGCAGGCTTCCACACCGCTAAGCTCGCAGGCCTTTCTCCCTGCAACGCCTTTCCACTCCCAGGTCTTCCCATGGCAAGCTCCAACCAGCCTTCAAGTTTCCATGACCTTCTTCCAAGTCCAAAATATCCATGTGCTATCCCAGCCTGCCTGACACTAGTGTCACCTCCTCTAAAGTCACCTGACACTGCATCCATACACAGCTACACACACACACACACACACACACACACACACACGCACGCACACTAGTTAGTAGATTCACCCTAAACCACTCTCTCAATTGAATGTCCAGGCATGGACTCTGCAAGACCTCTATTACACCAACAACAGGGCTAGGCAAAAGAAGCTAACACTGAAATCCAATGAGGGCAAAATTAGCAAATTATGGCCCATATTCTAGAATGGGACCAGCTCCAAAGGAAAGGAAGAAGGAAATCACATCATACGAACTGCTTAAGGCAAGGACCAAAGTCCTATAAGAGGAATAAACAATCAAGGAGAAGATTACATTAAGAATATTTGTGTTAGTAGGGGTTTTTATGTCAAAATTTAAAACTGAAAGGAAGGTACACAACTCTGAGCGCAGAACTCAGGAGGCTGGAGGAGAGCAGAGTTTGAGACTGCTGAGATTCTGTCTTGAAAAGGAGGCGGGAGTTAATAAAAGAATCGAAAAAAAGTAGGAAAATTCAGTGGACACCAAGATTCACCATAAAAAATATAGGTGTCATCTACGCTATTACTGGTGGATACAGGATACAGGACTGGTACCATACCTTCCTGGATAACTATCACACCAGGATCCTCAAAATATTTGATAAGGGAATGAACCAACCCACCCACAACAAATCATCCGACTGGCACGCTGCTGACATGCTAGAATAGAAAAACACCACAAGCCTTTCAGCACCGGTGTCTCTCTGCACCTGTAACTCTAGATGAGACTCGCTCTCTTGGATTTGGATTCTCTCTTCTACTCCACAAGGTGCTGTGCCAGGTCCACAAAATGCCCCCTGCCACCTCTGCTACCCAACCCTCATGAGTTCAAGACTGAGTTGGCTAAGTCATAAATAGGCATCCAGACTTCAGGAAGCTTAGGCTTTAATAGGCAGCTCTCAGTGGGCACGAAAGTCACATGGCCAATGGCCGATCCCAAACTAGAACAGTGTTTCAGGAGGACATGGTGAGTCCTGCCAGCTGCTTCCTCCTGTTGTGTAGGAACCCTACGATTCTCAAGCTGGCGTTCACTGCTTTTCTCTTCCAAAGACTAATGCTAAGAATGAAACTGGCAATGCGGACATTCTAGAAAAGATCCTGTCAGGATCCAAAACAAGGTGCCCACCTCCCAGGTTTTCCCGAGGAGCTGGCTGCAACCTCTTCTTGCTCCTGACATTCATCTACCTTCTCGTCCACTTGTAAGTCCTCCTGAGAGACCAAGATCTCCTTGATGGCCAAACTCTATAAAGGCCCTGTCATGGTTGATCTGGACTAGGAACTCGATCAGACTGCAATAGGTGAAGACATCAGCATAGTGTGTCTGTGAGAGCATTTTTAGCATCGACTGACAGGTACTAAACAGCAAGGAAAAGGGAATGACCTGCCTGGGTACTGGAGGAACTACGCCAAAGGCCAGGGGCCCAGTGACATAAGAGTAGGAAAAGCAGAAACGCAACGAAGCCAGGCACATTCGTTCATTTTCACGCTCATTCCCACTGCCCCACACTGGTTCCCAGGTCTTTATGCTAGAAGCTGCTCCCTCCACTAAACTGAACTGAAACCTCAAGCCAAAAGTAAATCCCTACTTCTTCAAATTGCAGTCAGCCATAGCCATGAGCAAAGCTAACTAATGTGAGCCTTCTTCAGATTTCAATCTCTTCCTATATTTACTAATAGCCAAGTTCTACTAACCTAACTTCCCCAATGTATTCACTCAACAGACCCATTAAAGGCTGGGCGCAGGAGTGTATGCTCTAAGAGAACATGGAATTCAATCCACTGTAAAACAGAGATATAATAATTAGCCTAGCACACACGCTCCCAAGAGGCCCAAGTTAAATACTATACGCCAAAAAGTCTAGCAGGGCACAGTGAAGACGACAGCTAAGCGGTCACTACAGCTGAGCCCAAGGCAATTATTAAGTTCAGCCTTGACACTTAAATGCACAACAAAAAAATTTCATACAAATAGCGTTAAAAAAAAAAATCGACTCCTATCATCCCATCCTAAACCTCAGTAATTTAAAAAACACTTTTTCATTTCTGTGTAATATCTGATAATCTTATGCTTTAATTTTGCGCCCCCCCCCTTTAAACTCCAACCAAGAAATTAAGTATCTGTAAAGAAATGTTAACATGACCTCAGGAAAATCCTAATGCAGGCCCTAAAAGCCCTCTGGTGGGACCTTCCAAGGCAGAAACTATGTGGCCTCCTCACTGCTTAGAGATGGGCAACATGAAGCTGAGGCCCTACCTAGATTCCAAACATTCCTAGGAACCCAGAGAAGAAAAACGACCACCCTGTCTGTCTTCATCTAAACTCCTGAAGCTCAGCAACTGGTGAAATGAAAAGATCCCTTCCCACCCGTTCCACTGTTGCCTGGCAGCTGTGAGCGTGCCAGGACAGAGCCCTAAACACGGAGACAGGCAGCAAACCATAAATCTGCACAGTCTCTCGCGAAAAGCCTTTACAACCCTTCCCTTTTTGGAAGGATGAGAAAAGCCAGGCCCTGGACAATGCACCAAAGCATCCGAGTTACTAAAACATCCTTTCTAGGATCCGGCTCAGACAGCGCCATGGCTCTCACTCCTCAGCAACACTCAAACTGGTTTCATCAGAACCTTCCAGACATGAAAAAGTCAGAGGGGAAATGTTAGCTTGGTTTACTGCTTTAGGAGAGGGGAGCACAGCCAGGGTGCAGGGGGCAGAGCATCATGAGCTCCCCCACCAGGGGCTCTGGGGTGGGTGATGGGCCATGGGATGATCTACTTGGGGAATCTTGACACCATTACTGCCAAATGGGCTGTAGACCACTCTGTGATTTGCATTCTGGCGAGGGATGCAGAAGGCAGAGGACCTGCAATCACACATTCTTCCCTCTTTCTCTTCCATCTCCATGACTACTAAGGAGGGCAGGAAGCAGGGAGGGCTGGGATGTTGTGCTCAGGCTCCCGGTAAAACTAAACAGGAGTCATCACAGTCGCATAAACACCATGCAAGGTTTGTGCATATAAGTTCAGGGTGCACATGTGTAATAAAGCATGCTGGTGTGTGCTCGGGGTAACTCTAGTCCAACCTGAGTCCTAGCTTCTATTTCCTCAAAACCATCCATTAGCCCTCCAAATTGTAACCTTCCCCTGACCTTGGAAACGGTGCCTAGGAAAAAGTATGCACTGGCCTCCAGCTCTATGCTCGTCTGAGTTATGAAAAATCCTTTCCACCTGGCAAATGAACCATTGGCATCATCTTCTGATGCATCTCAGGGTATGACCAGCCCAAGGAAGTCCAGCTGTGGAAAAGAGGAGTGGAGCTTCCCCTTGACATCAGCAGGCTCCACACACGGAGTCTTGAACACTGGCCATTGCGCACTAAAATGATCTTGGATGGGGGTTTTGGTGGACAGCTGCAAGAAATCTTTATATTGGAGTGTTTTGCACCATTGGGGACACCAGGGACCTATCCAAGAGCCCTGCGAACCCAGGATTACAAGGCTTCAAAGGTGTCTCTCTCTTTATGGCTTAGGGTGTTCCTCTGTGAAGTGATGTATAGGTGTGTGTGTGTGTAGGTGTGTGTGTGTGTATGAGATCTACAGCTTCCCGGGCGGTGGTGGCGCATGCCTTTAATCCCAGCACTCGGGAGGCAGAGGCAGACGGATCTCTGTGAGTTCGAGACCAGCCTGGTCTACAAGAGTGAGTTCCAGGACAAGCTCCAAAGTCACAGAGAAACCCTGTCTGGAAAAACCAAAAGAGAGAGAGAGAGAGAGAGAGAGAGAGAGAGAGAGAGAGAGAGAGAGAGAGAGAGAGAGAGAGAGAGAGAGAGAGATCTACAGCTTGTGTGCACATGAGGAAGCAGGTCAGACTCTCAAGACCACGCTGTGACGTTTTGCATCTAGACCCATAATTTAACTAAACACCAAAGCTTTCCACACACTCACTCCTTGGCGCTACAAAAGTCCCAGCATGCATGCCAGTTCTGAAAATTGCTGTTTACACGTGGCCTTAGCCAGCTGCTAACTACAGCTGCAAAGATGTCCTACCTTCCTGCCTCAAACTAGAGACCTGGTGTGCAGAGCTGGGGTGATTTTGTTTATGATTTTTTTGATAAGTATTAAAACTTTGCTTAAAACAAAACAAAGCAAAAACTATGCTTCCATTTGAAATGATCACTCAGAGCGAAGCCCATTTGTGGGTCTTATTCTATAGTCCAGGTTTGAACTTGAGGCGATTCTCCTGTCTTGGCATTTCCAGCTGCAGAAACACAGGCATTAGTCATTGCTCCTGGCTAGCAATTGCGTTTCTGCAAAGTAAGGTAAAGCAAATAGTGCAATGTGTGCCTATGTGTATGTAAAGCAGTCGGGTGACAGGAGGTTAGGGGGAAGACACAGATGGGGGACGC